>NC_092238.1:46289962-46315195 GCF_036320965.1 Panulirus ornatus | reverse complement strand
AGATACTGGAGTGGATCTGGCAGCGGATGGAACCATGGAAGCGGAAGTGAATCATAGGGTGGGGGAGGGGGCGAAAATCCTGGGAGCCTTGAAGAATGTGTGGAAGTCGAGAACATTATCTCGGAAAGCAAAAATGGGTATGTTTGAAGGAATAGTGGCTCCAACAATGTTGTATGATTGCGAGGCGTGGGCTATGGATAGAGTTGTGCGCAGGAGAGTGGATGTGCTGGAAATGAGATGTTTGAGGACAATGTGTGGTGTGAGGTGGTTTGATCGAGTAAGTAATGTAAGGGTAAGAGAGATGTGTGGAAATAAAAAGAGCGTTTTTGAGAGAGCAGAAGAGGGTGTTGTGAAATGGTTTGGGCACATGGAGAGAATGAGTGAGGAAAGATTGACCAAGAGGATATATGTGTCGGAGGTGGAGGGAACGAGAAGTGGGAGACCAAATTGGAGGTGGAAAGATGGAGTGAAAAAGATTTTGAGTGATCGGGGCCTGACATGCAGGAGGGTGAAAGGCGGGCAAGGAATAGATTGAATTGGATCGATGTGGTATACCGGGGTTGACGTGCTGTCAGTGGATTGAATCAGGGCATGTGAAGCGTCTGAGGTAAACCATGGAAAGTTGTGTGGGGCCTGGATGTGGAAAGGGAGCTGTGGTTTCGGGCATTATTGCATGACAGCTAGAGACCGAGTGTGAACGAATGAGGCCTTTGTTGTCTTTTCCTAGCGCTACCTCGCACACATGAGGGGGGAGGGGGATGTTATTCCATGTGTGGCGAGGTGGCGATGGGAATAAATAAAGGCAGACAGTGTGAATTGTGTGCATGTGTATATATGTATGTGTCTGTGTGTGTATATATATGTGTGTACATTGAGATGTATGGGTATGTATATTTGTGTGTGTGGACGTGTATGTATATACATGTGTATGGGGGTGGGTTGGGCCATTTCTTTCGTCTGTTTCCTTGCGCAACCTCGCAAACGCGGGAGACAGCGACAAAGCAAAATAGATATATAAATAAACATATATATATATATATATATATATATATATATATATATATATATATATATATATATATATTTTTTATTTATATATATATATATATTTTATTTATATATATATATATATATATATATATATATATATATATATATATATATATATATATATATATATATATATATATATATATATATATATATAACGCTTGACCAAACAAAACAATGAAGACATCTTGGAGGAATATTTTTAAAAGACTGAAGGGGAGTGTGTGAAGCTGGAGGCGCAATTTAGATGATGACACTGGACGACAATTATAATGCGTATCAGGCGGCGTTATATAGTGTGAGTACAGCATGCAGCTGCACCGACGTGATCGCGACTTCGTCCATTGCTTAATACCTTCTACTGAGATGAACAGGGACACCCTCTTAACCCTCTTTTTGAAAAATTATGTCATAGGCAATATATATCGTGTGACCCCCGGCGAAAGTGGCCCCATTATTCTTGAAACTTAAGAAAGAAAAAATGTAAGAGTAGATGTCCCAGGTTAGGCAGCCATGTTCCTTTAAAAAATATTGTATGCGAGAGCATTGTTGAGGAGCTTAGCTTCATTTTTACAACTCCTTACCCTGTGTCTGGCTGATATAAACCATGCTGGGTCTGCTTTCTCAGCGCTCCTTGGAAATGATCGGTAGTTGTCAGTATTAGCCCTACAAAAAAGAAAGCCAAAGAATCTTGAAGGAAAGAAAATATGAAATTTCGTACGCCTGGCAGTCGGCCGCCATTCAGCCTACCGCTGGCAGTCTCGATGAAATGATCATACACCCGGGCATGGCACCAATATTATAGTATGATAACTAGTATAAGGCAGGATAACCATTTAATCAAACAAAGATAATAATGCGAAATGATTGATTTGATATATACCATGCTATGAAACTATCTGACATGGGAATATCAACACCTCTTAAATAAGATAAGCTCACGTGGAAGGTAGAATAATATCAGTTTCATGTAGTTGTATAAAATAGATATCATTTGACATCGTAGCCAATAAATGTGCAGGGGAAGAAAAACACTGGCAGGCACGAAAGCCAATATAGTAAAGTTGACTTATGAACCTGGTCAAGTAAAGGGACTAAGATCATAAATGAAGATAAACAACACGGCATGAAACCAGGTTTGGACAACAAACTGATCGGTAAGCGTTAAAAGATAGAACATAAGCCATATATAAGGCAGGACATCCAAGAGAACACATACAACACTGCGAGATTGGACATTCAGCTTTTCACATTCAACAGTGTACATTTTGATACAACTAGGGATCAAGGTCAGCAAAACTATGATAACCAAACCTGGCAATAATGATAAAGATATCATGCCGTATCATCAACCCAGGTAGGATAACTAATATCACCAGGAAGAATAACAGGTATCGACAGGAGAAAAACATACCACGTGCAGGGTAAAACAGCAGGATAAGCCAGAATAGCGTGCCAGCAGGCTGGCTGCCAGCGGCACGATAACCTCCGCCCGTGACACACCCAGCAGGGAGGGAATTATTCCTAGTCCATGATATTTCATTACCAATTTTTTCTCGTGGCATTTTGTCAACAGTAGCTCTTAGAAGCAAGGGACTTTTGCTTCATACCACAGACCTTGGGGGGTGATTGACAAAAGGTGTTGGAGGTCAGTACAAGGAGGTTTAGGATCAATAAGGGGGTATGGGATGATAAAAGTAACTAAGGGTTAATAAAAGTTGTTGAAGTTTATACAAAGAGACTGAGGGTAATAAAGGTGGCTGGGAGAGGGGGTCAATAGAAGTGAAACAGTGGACAAGATGTGCTCGAGAGGAAAAGTGTGGATGGAAATGGAGAGAGAGAGAGAGAGAGAGAGAGAGAGAGAGAGAGAGAGAGAGAGAGAGAGAGAGAGAGAGAGAGAGAGAGAGAGAGAGAGATCAGTAGGGGAAGGCAGCAGGTAGTGATGAGTGAGAGTAAGTAGGAGGAGTAATATGCGAAGGAGAGAGTGGAAGTGTATGAACGTCAACTCGCCTGAGAAAATCCTTGTGTCACACGGAGGCTCAGGGGAGCATTAAGGTGATTGGTAATCTGGCTCTAGCAGGCAGGATATTAGTCGTTCTGGAGGGCCGCGTCAGCTGTCAGCTCGTCAGACGTCAGGTCGTCGGGTAATGATGGATGTTGATGGTGGTGGTAGTGGCGGGAGGTGGTAGGTGGGGATGGATTATTTACATAGTGGGTAGTGTATAGTCGTGGTAGAGGTGGAACGGGTTGTAATGATGGTCATGGAGAAGGCAGGTGGTAGCTGTGGTGTTGTCGTTGTCGTGGTGATAAGGAAAGTATTTAAGTTTGTGGTGGAAGTAGTGATGATGGTGATCATTGAAGAGATAAGTGGTAGCTGTGGTGTTGTTCTTATTGTGGTGGTAAAGGAAGAGGTTATACCTGTGGTGGAGCTGGTGATATTGGAGGGTCTTGGAGGAGGTAGGTGTGGTGTTGTCGTAGTGGTAAGGGAGGTGATTATACTTGTGATAGAGGAAGTAAGTGAGTAGCTGTGGTGGTGAGGGATAACAGTGACACCTGCAGCGTACATAATGATGGTGATGTTGATGATACTGGTGTTGGTAATGGTGATGTTGATGATACTGGTGTTAGTGATGGTGATGTTGATGATAATGGTGTTAGTGATGGTGATGTTGATGATACTGTTGTTAATGATGGTGATGTTGATGATACTGTTGTTAATGATGGTGATGTTGATGATACTGTTGTTAATGATGGTGATGTTGATGATACTGTTGTTAATGATGGTGATGTTGATGATAATGGTGTTAGTGATGGTGATACTAGTGTTGTGGTGGTGTTGCTGTTGATGTTGATGTAAGCGATCATAGTGAGGCTACTGTTGTTGTTGTTGTTGTTGTTGTTGTTGGTGATAGTGTTGGAGATGTTCATGCAATTCAGTGTATAAACGTATCCAATCAGCGCAAACCTCCATTTTTGATTGCAGTAGAGTTATACTTATTAATGCAAAAAGGGTTGACATTTCTGTCTCTTTATCAGATCAGCTTGCTGAATAACTTATCTCCCTTCCAAACACCGTGCGAACCAATGGCTGACTGTTGCTGCCTGCATCATATAAAGCCACAACGCTATTGCCCAGGCAAATGCCATTACCTGCTTCCTCTAGTTTTCTCTTTTGGTTTTTCATACTTAATACTTTATACATATAACATATATGAATATGACATATGATTTGACACGATTTATATATATATATATATATATATATATATGTATATATATATATATGCATATTATACTTTATCGCTGTTTCCCGCGTCAGCGAGGTAGCGCAAGGAAACAGACGAAAGAATGGCCCAACCCACCCATATACACATGTATATACATGCACGTCCACACACGCACATATACATACCTATACATTTCAACGTATACATATATATACACACACAGACATATACATATATACACATATACATATACACCACCCCCACCCCACCCCCATGTGCACGAGGTAGCACTAGGAAAAGACAACAAATTCCACATTCGTTCACACTCAGTCTCTAGCTATCATGTATAATGCATCGAAACCACAGCTCCCTTTCCACATCCAGGCCCCACAGAACTTTCCATGGTTTACCCAAGACGCTTCATATACCCTGGTTCAATCCATTGACAGCACGTCGACTCCAGGATACCATATCGTTCCAATTCACCCTATTCCTTGCACGTCTTTCACCTTCCTGCGTGTTCAGGCCCCGACCACTAAAATAAATTTTCACCCCATCTTTCCACCTCCAATTTAGTCTCCCACTTCTCCTCGATCCCTCCACCTCTGACACATATATCCTCTTGGGCAAACTTTCCTCACCCATTCTCTCCATGCGACCAAACCATTTCAAAATACCCTCTTCTGCTCTCGCAACGACACACTTTTTATTACCACACATCTCTCTTACCCTTTCATTACTCACTCGATCAAATCACCTCACACAACGTATTGTCCTCAAACATCTCATTTCCAACACATCCACCACCATCACCAACAACAACAGTAGCCTCACTATGATCACATACATCAACATCAACAGCAACACATCCACAGCACTAGTATCACCATCACTAACACCATTATCATCAACATCACCATCACTAACACCCATCATCATATATATATGTATATATATATATATATATTCTATTTTTTTTTGCTTTGTCGCAGTCTCCGGCGTTTGCGAGGTAGCGCAAGGAAACAGACGAAAGAAATGGCCCAACCCACCCCCATACACATATATATACATACACGTCCACACACGCAAATATACATACCTACACAGCTTTCCATGGTTTACCCCAGACGCTTCACATGCCCTGATTCAATCCACTGACAGCACGTCAACCCCGGTATACCATATCGATCCAATTCACTCTATTCCTTGCCCTCCTTTCACCCTCCTGCATGTTCAGGCCCCGATTACACAAAATCTTTTTCACTCCATCTTTCCACCTCAAATTTGGTCTCCCACTTCTCCTCGTTCCCTCCACCTCCCACACATATATCCTCTTGGTCAATCTTACCTCACTCATTCTCTCCATGTGCCCAAACCATTTCAAAACACCCTCTTCTGCTCTCTCAACCACGCTCTTTTTATTTCCACACATCTCTCTTCCCCTTACGTTACTTACTCGATCAAACCACCTCACACCACATATTGTCCTCAAACATCTCATTTCCAGCACATCCATCCTCCTGCGCACAACTCTATGAATAGCCAACGCCTCTCAACCATACAACATTGTTGGAACCACTATTCCTTCAAACATACCCATTTTTGCTTTCCGAGATTATGTTCTCGACTTCCACACATTCTTCAAGGCTCCCAAGATTTTCGCCCCCTCCCCCACCCTATGATCCACTTCCGCTTCCATGGTTCCATCCGCTGCCAGATCCACTCCCAGATATCTAAAACACTTTACTTCCTCCAGTTTTTCTCCATTCAAACTTACATCCCAATTGACTTGACCCTCTACCCTACTGTACCTAATAACCTTGCTCTTATTCGCATTTACTCTTAACTTTGTTCTTTCACACACTTTACCAAACTCAGTCACCAGCTTCTGCAGTTTCTCACATGAATCAGCCACCAGCGCTGTATCATCAGCGAACAACAACTGACACTTCCCAAGCTCTCTCATCCACAACAGACTTCATACTTGCCCCTCTTTCCAAAACTCCTGCATTCACCTCCCTAACAACCCCATCCATAAAAAAATTAAGCAACTATGGAGACATCACACACCCCTGCCGCAAACCTACATTCACTGAGAACCAATCACTTTCCTCTCTTCCTACACGTACACATGCCTTACATCCTCGATAAAAACTTTTCACTGCTTCTAACAACTTGCCTCCCACACCATATATTCTTAATACCTTCCACAGAGCATCTCTATCAACTCTATCATATGCCTTCTCCAGATCCATAAATGCTACATACAAATCCATTTGCTTTTCTAAGTATTTCTCACATACACTCTTCAAAGCAAACACCTGATCCACACATCCTCTACCACTTCTGAAACCACACTGCTCTTCCCAATCTGATGCTCTGTACATGCCTTCACCCTCTCAATCAATACAGTCCCATATAATTTACTAGGAATACTCAACAAACTTATACCTCTGTAATTTGAGCACTCACTCTTATCCCCTTTGCCTTTGTACAATGGCACTATGCACGCATTCCGCCAATCCTCAGGCACCTCACCATGAGTCATATATATATTAAATAACCTTACCAAACAGTCAATAATACAGTCACCCCTTTCTTAATAAATTCCACTGCAATACCATCCAAACCTGCTGCCTTGCCGGCTTTCATCTTCCGCAAAGCTTTTACTACCTCCTCTCTCACTTTGCACACCACCTCGACCAAGACACCCTATATCTGCCACTCTATCATCAAACACATTCAACAAACCTTCAAAATACTCACTCCATCTCCTTCTCACATCCCCACTACTTGTTATCACCTCCCCATTTGCGCCCTTCACTGAAGTTCCCATTTGCTCCCTTGTCTTACGCACTTTATTTACCTCCTTCCAGAACATATTTTTATTCTTCCTAAAATTTAATGATACTCTCTCTCCCCAACTCTCATTTGCCCTCTTTTTCACCTCTTGCATATATATATATATATATATATATATATATATATATATATATATATATATATATATATATATATATATATATATATATATATATATATATATATATATATATATATGTATATATATATATATATATATATATATATATATATATATATATATTTTTTTTTTCATACTATCCGCCATTTCCCGCGACAGCGAGGTAGCGTTAAGAACAGAGGACTGGGCCTTTGAGGAAATATCCTCACCTGGCCCTCTTCTCTGTTCCTTCTTTTGGAATATATATATATATATATATATATATATATATATATATATATATATATATATATATATATATTTCTTTTTTCTTTCATACTATTCGCCATTTCCCGCATTAGCGAGGTAGCGTTGAGAACAGAGGACTGGGCCCTTGAGGGAATATCCTCACCTGGGCCCCTTCTCTGTTCCCTCTTTTGGAAAATTAAAAAAAAAAGTGAGAGGGGAGGATTTCCAGCCCCCCGCTCCCTCCCCTTTTAGTCGCCTTCTACGACACGCAGGGAATACGTGGGAAGTATTCTTTCTCCCCTATCCCCAGGGATATTTCTCCCCTATCCCCATATATATATATATATATATATATATATATATATATATATATATATATATATATATATATATATATATATATATATATATATATATATATATATATATATATATATATATATATATATATATATATATATATATATATATATATATATATATATATATATATATATATATATATATATATATATATATATATATATATATATATATATATATATATATATATATATATATATATATATATATATATATATATATATATATATATATATATATATATATATATATATATATATATATATATATATATATATATATATATATATATATATATATATATATATATATATATATATATATATATATATATATATATATATATATATATATATATATATATATATATATATATATATATATATATATATATATATATATATATATATATATATATATATATATATATATATATATATATATATATATATATATATATATATATATATATATATATATATATATATATATATATAATATATATATATATATATATATATATATATATATATATATATATATATATATATATATATATATATATATATAATATATATATATATATATATATATATATATATATATATATATATATATATATATATATATATATATATATATATATATATATATATATATATATATATATATATATATATATATATATATATATATATATATATATATATATATATATATATATATATATATATATATATATATATATATATATATATATATATATATATATATATATATATATATATATATATATATATATATATATATATATATATATATATATATACAAGTAAGTGAGCTTGGGAAGGAGACTTGTGTGAGGAAGTACCAGGAGAGACTGAGTACAGAATGGAAAAAGGTGAGAACAATGGAAGTAAGGGGAGTAGGGGAGGAATGGGATGTATTTATGGAATCAGTGATGGATTGCGCAAAAGATGCTTGTGGCATGAGAAGAGTGGGAGGTGGGTTGATTAGAAAGGGTAGTGAGTGGTGGGATGAAGAAGTAAGAGTATTAGTGAAAGAGAAGAGAGAGGCATTTGGACGATTTTTGCAGGGAAAAAATGCAATTGAGTGGGAGATGTATAAAAGAAAGAGACAGGAGGTCAAGAGAAAGGTGCAAGAGGTGAAAAAAGCGCAAATGAGAGTTGAGGTGAGAGAGTATCATTAAATTTTAGGGAGAATAACAAGATGTTCTGGAAGGAGGTAAATAAAGTGCGTAAGACAATGGAGCAAATGGGAACTTCAGTGAAGGGCGCAAATGGGGAGGTGATAACAAGTAGTGGTGATGTGAGAAGGAGATGGAGTGAGTAATTTGAAGGTATGTTGAATGTGTTTGATGATAGAGTGGCAGATATAGGGTGTTTTGGTCGAGGTGGTGTGCAAAGCGAGAGGGTTAGGGAAAATGATTTGGTAAACAGAGAAGAGGTAGTAAAAGCTTTGCGGAAGATGAAAGCCGGCAAGGCAGCAGGTTTGGATGGTACTGCAGTGGAATTTATTAAAAGAGGGGGTGACTGTATTGTTGACTGGTTGGTAAGGTTATTTAATGTATGTATGACTCATGGTGAGGTGCCTGAGGATTGGCGGAATGCGTGCATAGTGCCACTGTACAAAGGCAAAGGGGATAAGAGTGAGTGCTCAAATTACAGAGGTATAAGTTTGTTGAGTATTCCTGGTAAATTATATGGGAGGATATTGATTGAGAGGGTGAAGGCATGTACAGAGCATCAGATTGGGGAAGAGCAGTGTGGTTTCAGAAGTGGTAGAGGATGTGTGGATCAGGTGTTTGCTTTGAAGAATGTATGTGAGAAATACTTAGAAAAGCAAATGGATTTGTATGTAGCATTTATGGATCTGGAGAAGGCATATGACAGAGTTGATAGAGATGCTCTGTGGAAGGTATTAAGAATATATGGTGTGGGAGGCAAGTTGTTAGAAGCAGTGAAAAGTTTTTATCGAGGATGTAAGGCATGTGTACGTGTAGGAAGAGAGGAAAGTGATTGGTTCTCAGTGAATGTAGGTTTGCGGCAGGGGTGTGTGATGTCTCCATGGTTGTTTAATTTGTTTATGGATGGGGTTGTTAGGGAGGTGAATGCAAGAGTTTTGGAAAGAGGGGCAAGTATGAAGTCTGTTGGGGATGAGAGAGCTTGGGAAGTGAGTCAGTTGTTGTTCGCTGTTGATACAGCGCTGGTGGCGGATTCATGTGATAAACTGCAGAAGCTGGTGACTGAGTTTGGTAAAGTGTGTGAAAGAAGAAAGTTAAGAGTAAATGTGAATAAGAGCAAGGTTATTAGGTACAGTAGGGTTGAGGGTCAAGTCAATTGGGAGGTGAGTTTGAATGGAGAAAAACTGGAGGAAGTGAAGTGTTTTAGATATCTGGGAGTGGATCTGGCAGCGGATGGAACCATGGAAGCGGAAGTGGATCATAGGGTGGGGGAGGGGGCGAAAATTCTGGGAGCCTTGAAGAATATGTGGAAGTCGAGAACATTATCTCGGAAAGCAAAAATGGGTATGATTGAAGGAATAGTGGTTCCAACAATGTTGTATGGTTGCGAGGCGTGGGCTATGGATAGAGTTGTGCGCAGGAGGATGGATGTGCTGGAAATGAAATGTTTGAGGACAATGTGTGGTGTGAGGTGGTTTGATCGAGTAAGTAACGTAAGGGTAAGAGAGATGTGTGGAAATGAAAAGAGCGTGGTTGAGAGAGCAGAAGAGGGTGTTTTGAAGTGGTTCGGGCACATGGAGAGAATGAGTGAGGAAAGATTGACCAAGAGAATATATGTGTCGGAGGTTGAGGGAACGAGGAGAAGAGGGAGACCAAATTGGAGGTGGAAAGATGGAGTGAAAAAGATTTTGTGTTATCGGGGCCTGAACATGCAGGAGGGTGAAAGGAGGGCAAGGAATAGAGTGAATTGGAGCGATGTGGTATACTGGGGTTGACGTGCTGTCAGTGGATTGAATCAAGGCATGTGAAGCGTCTGGGGTAAACCATGGAAAGTTGTGTAGGCATGTATATTTGCGTGTTTGGACGTATGTATATACATGTGTATGGGGGTGGGTTGGGCCATTTCTTTCGTCTGTTTCCTAGCGCTACCTCGCAAACGCGGGAGACAGCGACAAAGAAAAAAAAAATATATATATATATATATATATATATGATATAACATTATACACAGATGGCCTTGATTAGGGCATTTAGTTGGCCATGCCGTCATAGCTAACATAGTAAAAGTATAAAATTATGTTGGTAGTGTAAGTTTATGATGACGTCTGCTGAGGAAGGGAAATATCTTAAAAAAAAAAACAAACTTGCTGGCAAAGCATGAGCGAGTGGTATTCAAGATGGCTAAGGGTCGTCTGAAGAAGGTCCACGTGGTACGAGGTCTTGTGGTTATTAGTTCTTGTGGCTGGGGAGGAAATGAGTTAGTGATGTGAAAGAAGTCACCAAAGGGGAAAACATGATACAAGAGAAGAGGACAGCTGTGAGGAAATGAGAGAGAGAGAGAGAGAGAGAGAGAGAGAGAGAGAGAGAGAGAGAGAGAGAGAGAGAGAGAGAGAGAGAGAGAGAGAGAGAGAGAGAGAGAGAGAGAGAGCGGACGGTAGGTGAAATCATATGTGAGAAGTGTGACAGAGGGTGGTAAGACACAGTATCTCTTGGATATGGTAAAGAATACAGAAAGAGTTTTTTTTTCACACTTCCTCTATCTTACCATAATGGACCTTTGTCGTATGTCTGTATATATGTGTGTACATGACCAAAACTCATCAACGACAAGCGAGTTCTAGGGCGGTGAACAGACGCTTTACCGAGGGAATGGAAATAGTTGTGAACTCTTTTTTTGTGAGACCCTGTTACTTTTATGCCCCATGCATTGTGTCAGCTTCAGAAAATAAAAGGCAGCAGCTACTGGAGCGCGATCGGCACCGAACATTTAGCGAGTACATGAAATGAGTAAAGAAACTTTTTTTTAGAGGGGAAAAATTGCTGTAAACTTTTTTTTAGAGTCTATGGTACTTTTTTACGCTATATGTCTATAAAGTTAATGTATTCTAGTTTTTTTTCAGTTATAAAATTGTGACCGACTCCACGAGCAGTCGCAGAGTTTGGAGTTTCGGTCATCCATGTGTATATACATATACGCATTGGATTTCAATATTCATAACGTGTTTTACTTTCAACTTAAGAATTGATCATTTTCTTGTTGTCATTTTAAATAGCATCAAACCAATGAAGAAAAACTGTCATTGAAATACGAGCTGCCAGAACTCGTGATGAAAGAGACAAGAGACTTAAATGAACGTCTCAAGATATGCGTGAGAGAAGAGTGGAAGAATCCAGCTGGGAATGTCGTAGCCGATTGCAACGCTTGTCTCCGTAACTCAAGACAGCCGAACAGATGATTCAAGCCAACAGAGACATGAATGACTTCTACTTTAGTCTCAGCAATGCCCAAGAGCGGCGGGTCACCGAATCTCAGGAGAGAAGAGACACTGATGGTGATGTCTGAAGCTGCAAGTGAACGTCTTGCTGCAGAAGCAGACCAGGACGGGAAAAGATGACAAAAAAAAAAAAAAACAATGCAAACAAAGACGTCGTGCTATTGAATACAGGGAAGAAAGAGAAGAGAGACCTGCCTCGACTGTCGCAGGAGGCTCAGAATCGACTCGTTCCTCCTGAATCAGCACCTCGAAGAAGTGCTCGCCGAGCACAAATGGCTCAGCAACACTGCGATCCCAGGAATACCACATATTTCACAGAGGAAAAACCATCCATATGGAATGAGGAGGGGACAGCTTTCTGTCAAGCTGGATCTTGGAATAACGGTGAATGAAAATGAAGGAAAAATGGGCGAGCAAATTTGCTATCTCTTGGTCAATTCGACGTTGGTCGTTAAGAATGGCAAAATGTTAAGCAACAAATATCTTGCTGCAGCTACCCACTCTAAAGACAAGAAACCCATAAGGAGACACTGCAATGATTTCTTTGATACTGTTTAGACAATACAACCATTCTGATAACTCACTGGCTACCGGAGATCTCCCTCAAGATAGTATGCAAAAGCTGAAAGACAATTGTGGACCAAAGATCCTGCAGCCTTCCGTAATATCTGAGTGGCAGGTTTGCCAGGTATCTCTGCCTGTCTTCATATCGAACAGAGAGGTAGACTATTTGCCTTAATCCCTCCTTCATCGAATCATGTTAAGAATGGCCATTTCTAGCATCTAAAACCATATTTTTGTCTATGGTATCCAACGTGTGTTATGGGCAAAGGCACGTCCGCCTCAATCATGGCCATCTCGGGTAAATAGAGAAAAAGCTTTCAAGAAGAAAATAAAATCAATTTTATCTCCTACTGTGTTTGTAGACCTGACTCTTAAAGGTTAAGAAAAGCTGTAGGAAGAGACGACGACGAAGGAAGGAAAAGTCTCCTACAGCTTCGTTGTTCTATACACACACACACACACACACACACACACACACACACACACACACACACACACACACACACACACACACACACACATACACACACACACACACACACACACACACACACACACACACACACATAAACACACATGCACACACAAGGTAGGGGAAATAGCTGCCAAGCCACAAGTGAAGGGAATACATCCACACAGCTCACGAGAGCAGCGGCCAAATTAATACATGCAGAATAGGGAAGGGTAGCAACATCACAATAGACGAAGAGGGATGGCTGAAAGGAGATGATAGCTGGATAGACAATTAAGAGGGAAGGCTTTTCATTCCATTGTGACTGAGAGGGAGGTGGCTGGTGAGCCATTCCAGACATTCGAAAAAAAAAATCATCTGTACGTAAATGGAACAGACGCTCACAACTGCACCAATACAACACTTCCGAACTTTGGGTAGCAGATTTTGTTCGGCGGCTCATAATGAGAACTTTCCAGGAAAGATAGAAGATGTTTACGACCGAACCTCCCCACCGACACAGCAGTATTGGTTCCAGGGAAAGATAGTGCAGCGTCTCTCCTATAATGCCAGAGTTGGCTTTTCGTATCGGAGGCAGGAGGTAGTGCGTGGTCGTGCCCAATTAGAAGTAACAGAGATAGAACTGTGGTTGGATGACCCTAGTATGAGTGTGTGTGTGTGTGTGTGTGTGTGTGTGTGTGTGTGTGTGTGTGTGTGTGTGTATGTGTGTGTGTGAGTGTGTGTGTGAGTGTGGTGTGTGTCTGTGTGTGTGTGTGTGTCTGTGTGTGTGTGTGTGTGTCTGTGTGTGTGTGTGTGTGTGTGTGTGTGTGTGTGTGTGTGTGTGTGTGTGTGTGTGTGTGTGTGTGTGTGTGTGTGTGTGTGTGTGTGAGTGTGTGTGTGTGTGTGTGTGTGTGTGTGTGTGTGTGTGTGTGTGTGTGGTTGGGTGTGTGGGTGGGTGGTTGGGTGTGTGGGTGGGTGGGTGTGTGGGCGTATTGTTGGAAAGTTGCTAAGGTAAAAAACGAGGCTGATTGTGTTTGAAGAATGGTCATGATGATGGGGAACTCGTGTTGGATGTTTGATTATTTGATTCAAATAGTTAAGTAAGCAATTAAAGAAACAGTGGGCCTCCAAACAAATTCATCCTCACTCTCTTTATCTCATACGATTACTTGTACAAAAGAGTTTTGTGTATATATGATTAATACTACACAGAGAATGATTCATTATCGTGGGTGGCTATACATAAAGTGATCTGTCAGTATGGTTAACTTTGGAAGTCTATAATACTATAACCATACACACACACACACACACACACACACACACATATATATATATATATATATATACATACGAACATAGTGCATAGAAACGCGCACCTTCATAGAACATACAAACCTCCAACAGTCAGGATCGAACCCGGGACCCCTTGCAAGAGGCGGGAATGCTAACCGCTAGGCTATGGGCCTGGCTAATAGGAAACAACTATTCGAATACTATGTACTCGAATACCCTTCGTCTCACGTTGATCAGCAACGGGGTCCACACCGGTCATTTCCCAAGAGGCGCACATGCTATCAGCTGGCTATGTGCGCCTGTTGGGAAATGACCGGTGTAGACCCCGTTGCTTACCAACGTGAGACGAAGGGTATTCGAGTACATAGTGCTCGAATGACTATTTCCTATTAGCCAGGCCCATAGGCCCATAGCCTAGCAGTTAGCACTCCCGCATCTTGCACAGGGGTCCCGAGTTCGATCCTGGCTGTTGGAGGTTTGTATGTTCTATGAAGGTGCGCGTTTCTATGCACTATGCTCGTATTCACATACCTCCGTGTTGTACGGTTAGGTTCGGTACGATGCTATCAGCTGGTTATGTGCGCCTGTTGGGAAATGACCAGTGTAGACCCCGATCCTCACCAACTTGAGACGAAGGGTATTCGAGTACATAGTATTCGAATAGTTATTTCCTATTAGCCAGGCCCATAGCCTATCGGTTACCATTACCGACTCTTGCACAGGGGTCCCGGGTTCGATCCTGGCTGTAGGAGGTTTGTATGTTATATATATAAATATATATATATATATATATATATATATATATATATATATATATATATATATATATATACATATATATATATATTATCTATATTATTATACTTTGTCGCTGTCTCTCGCGTTAGCGAGGTAGCGCAAGGAAACAGACGAAAGAATGGCCCAACCCACCCCCATACACATGCATATACCTACACGTCCACACACGCATATATACATACCTTTACATCTCAACGCATACATATGTATACACACACAGACGTATACATATATGCATATCTACATAATTCATACTGACTATCCTTATCAATTCTCGTCGCCACCCCGCCACATGAAATAACACCCTCCCTCCCCCGCACGCGCGCGAGGTAGCGCTATATTATTGATTATTGGTGCATATGCACCTGGGCATGAGAAGAAAGATCATGAGAGGCAAGTGTTTTGGGAGCAGCTGAATGAGTGTGTTAGTGGTTTTGATGCACGAGACCGGGTTATAGTGATGGGTGATTTGAATGCAAAGGTGAGTAATGTGGCAGATGAGGGAATAATTGGTATACATGGGGTGTTCAGTGTTGTAAATGGAAATGGTGAAGAGCTTGTAGATTTATGTGCTGAAAAAGGACTGATGATTAGGAATACCTGGTTTAAAAAGCGAGATATACATAAGTATACTTATGTAAGTAGGAGAGATGGCCAGAGAGCGCTATTGGATTACGTGTTAATTGACAGGCGTGCGAAAGAGAGACTTTTGGATGTTAATGTGCTGAGAGGTGCAACTGGAGGGATGTCTGATCATTATCTTGTGGAGGCTAAGGTGAAGATTTGTATGGGTTTTCAGAAAAGAAGAGTGAATGTTGGGGTGAAGAGGGTGGTGAGAGTAAGTGAGCTTGGGAAGGAGACCTGTGTGAGGAAGTACCAGGAGAGACTGAGTACAGAATGGAAAAAGGTGAGAACAATGGAAGTAAGGGGAGTGGGGGAGGAATGGGATGTATTTAGGGAATCAGTGATGGATTGCGCAAAAGATGCTTGTGGCATGAGAAGAGTGGGAGGTGGGTTGACTAGAAAGGGTAGTGAGTGGTGGGATGAAGAAGTAAGAGTACTAGTGAAAGAGAAGAGAGAGGCATTTGGAGGATTTTGCAGGGAAAAAATGCAAATGAGTGGGAGATGTATAAAAGAAAGAGGCAGGAGGTCAAGAGAAAGGTGCAAGAGGTGAAAAAAAGGGCAAATGAGAGTTGGGGTGAGAGAGTATCATTAAATTTTAGGGAGAATAAAAAGATGTTCTGGAAGGAGGTAAATAAAGTGCGTAAGACAAGGGAGCAAATGGGAACTTCAGTGAAGGGCGCAAATGGGGAGGTGATAACAAGTAGTGGTGATGTGAGAAGGAGATGGAGTGAGTATTTTGAAGGTTTGTTGAATGTGTTTGATGATAGAGTGGCAGATATAGGGTGTTTTGGTCGAGGTGGTGTGCAAAGTGAGAGGGTTAGGGAAAATGATTTGGTAAACAGAGAAGAGGTAGTGAAAGCTTTGCGGAAGATGAAAGCCGGCAAGGCAGCAGGTTTGGATGGTATTGCAGTGGAATTTATTAAAAAAGGGGGTGACTGTATTGTTGACTGGTTGGTAAGGTTATTTAATGTATGTATGACTCATGGTGAGGTGCCTGAGGATTGGCGGAATGCGTGCATAGTGCCATTGTACAAAGGCAAAGGGGATAAGAGTGAGTGCTCAAATTACAGAGGTATAAGTTTGTTGAGTATTCCTGGTAAATTATATGGGAGGGTATTGATTGAGAGGGTGAAGGCATGTACAGAGCATCAGATTGGGGAAGAGCAGTGTGGTTTCAGAAGTGGTAGAGGATGTGTGGATCAGGTGTTTGCTTTGAAGAATGTATGTGAGAAATACTTAGAAAAGCAAATGGATTTGTATGTAGCATTTATGGATCTGGAGAAGGCATATGATAGAGTTGATAGAGATGCTCTGTGGAAGGTATTAAGAATATATGGTGTGGGAGGCAAGTTGTTAGAAGCAGTGAAAAGTTTTTATCGAGGATGTAAGGCATGTGTACGTGTAGGAAGAGAGGAAAGTGATTGGTTCTCAGTGAATGTAGGTTTGCGGCAGGGGTGTGTGATGTCTCCATGGTTGTTTAATTTGTTTATGGATGGGGTTGTTAGGGAGGTAAATGCAAGAGTTTTGGAAAGAGGGGCAAGTATGAAGTCTGTTGGGGATGAGAGAGCTTGGGAAGTGAGTCAGTTGTTGTTCGCTGATGATACAGCGCTGGTGGCTGATTCATGTGAGAAACTGCAGAAGCTGGTGACTGAGTTTGGTAAAGTGTGTGGAAGAAGAAAGTTAAGAGTAAATGTGAATAAGAGCAAGGTTATTAGGTACAGTAGGGTTGAGGGTCAAGTCAATTGGGAGGTGAGTTTGAATGGAGAAAAACTGGAGGAAGTGAAGTGTTTTAGATATCTGGGAGTGGATCTGGCAGCGGATGGAACCATGGAAGCGGAAGTGGATCATAGGGTGGGGGAGGGGGCGAAAATTTTGGGGGCCTTGAAGAATGTGTGGAAGTCGAGAACATTATCTCGGAAAGCAAAAATGGGTATGTTTGAAGGAATAGTGGTTCCAACAATGTTGTATGGTTGCGAGGCGTGGGCTATGGATAGAGTTGTGCGCAGGAGGATGGATGTGCTGGAAATGAGATGTTTGAGGACAATGTGTGGTGTGAGGTGGTTTGATCGAGTGAGTAACGTAAGGGTAAGAGAGATGTGTGGAAATAAAAAGAGCGTGGTTGAGAGAGCAGAAGAGGGTGTTTTGAAATGGTTTGGGCACATGGAGAGAATGAGTGAGGAAAGATTGACCAAGAGGATATATGTGTCGGAGGTGGAGGGAGCAAGGATAAGAGGGAGACCAAATTGGAGGTGGAAAGATGGAGTGAAAAAGATTTTGTGTGATCGGGGCCTGAACATGCAGGAGGGTGAAAGGAGGGCAAGGAATAGAGTGAATTGGAGCGATGTGGTATACCGGGGTTGACGTGCTGTCAGTGGATTGAATCAAGGCATGTGAAGCGTCTGGGGTAAACCATGGAAAGCTGTGTAGGTATGTATATTTGCGTGTGTGGACGTATGTATATACATGTGTATGGGGGTGGGTTGGGCCATTTCTTTCGTCTGTTTCCTTGCGCTACCTCGCAAACGCGGGAGACAGCGACAAAGTATAATAAAAAAAATATATATATATATATATATATATATATATATATATATATATATATATATATATATATATATATATCCCTGGGATAGGGGAGAAAGAATACTTCCCACGTATTCCCTGCGTGTCGTACAAGGCGACTAAAAGGGAAAGGAGCGGGGGGCTTGAAATCCTCCTCTCTCATTTTTTTTTAATTTTCCAAAAGAAGGAACAGAGAAGGGGGCCAGGTGAGGATATTCCCTCAAAGTCCCAGTTCTCTGTTCTTAACGCTACCTCGCTAATGCGGGAAATGGCGAATGGTATGAAAGAAATATATATATATATATATATATATATATATATATATATATATATATATATATATATATATATATATATATATTTTTTATTTTTTTTTTACACTATTCGCCATTTCCCGCGTTAGCGAGGTAGCGTTAAGAACAGAGGACTGGGCCTTTTTTGGAATGTCCTCGCCTGGCCCCCTCTGTTCCTTCTTTTGGAAAATTAAAAAAGAAAAACGAGAGGGGAGGATTTCCAGCCCCCCGCTCATATATATATATATATATATATATATATATATATATATATATATATATATATATATATATATATATATATATATATATATATATATATATATATATATATATATATATATATATATATATATATATTTATATATATATATAAACATATATACATAAACATATATATATAAATATATATAAAACATATATATATGTTTATGATGTGATTATTACACGAAAATGCACTTGGGAACTTTTCGTGTTTCATTTTTCCCGTGGACTCATAGGAATATATATATATATATATATATATATATATATATATATATATATATATATATATATATATATATATATATATATATATATATATATATATATATGCGTGTGTGTGTCTATGTGGGGAGGGGTGGTGAAATGAATTCCCTGGATAGATGATATCAGCCCATTGGTGTGCGGGAGGAACAACACATCACGGCAGGAAGTCAAGTAGTCAAACTAGTGCGCATAGCGGTTGAAACTGGCGAAAGGGGGAGGACAGGGAAAAAGCAAGAAAGACAAAAGAAAAGTTTAGATGGCAAAGAAAGCTTGAGCCAGATGGTTTCAGACATCGGAGACACAACATGTACGAAGGGAAGAATATAACGGTATGGGTGAAACACTTACTCTGGCCATCAGTTCAGAAAATGACAATAGTGAATTTTATACGGATATAACTAACCGAGGACAATGACATAATTTTCTCCAGGAATCACAAGTCTCTATTGGCAATGTAGAGCAGAGGGCATGGCCCTTGGAGGAATGCCAGTAACTTGTAACAACAACTATGTAGATTGTCAGGTAGTGTCAGGTTGTGGGCGGGGCATTCCACACCACTAATTCTACCAAGTTTGCCCGACTTTGGAAGACTAACACAGGTTAAAAACTTGCAGAGTCCCGTCGATTCTAGCCTCGAATATCAATGTGGTAAATGGTAGGATTATATTGTGCTAACCGTTAGAAGGTCCGTATCCGTTAAAATTATCTTACTTTAGAAGTGAAGATGAGTTCTTGTTTTTTCATAGTCAGAATGATACCATTAGAGCATTTTTACGATGAGAATTATATGAAATAGAACACAACACAACAACACAACACAACACACCAAACACAAAACATCGCAAAAAACAATGAAGAATACAGTAAATGAAATCGGTCGTGTTGTTTCCTCCATTACCCATGTACCCAACAATGATAAAACTAGAAATTTATCGACCACGATCCGGTATGTAATGATGATAAACCCTAATTAAAAAGACACATTATAACAATGTTGCATACGACTGTTATTGAACATGGATAACGAATACGCCTGATAATTACGTTATGAGCTATCTTTTACCTTGACAGAAGAGTCAAGAGTCTACCTGTGCCTCAAAAATAATCACTACCTTCAGGATTTTTATTTTCACTGAGAAATCTCGTAGTATTTCTCCTGTGAACTGGATTTTTTTTATAATTTCCAGTAATTCCCTGACTTCCAAGACCTTCCTGTTTCTAAGGAAACATTTTCCTCTTTTATAACATACATATCTATTTATCATTATTTTACTTTGTCGCTGACTCCGCATTATCGAGGTATCGCAAAGAAACAGACGAAAGAATGGTTCAACCCACCCACATACACATGTATATACATACACGTCCACACACGCAAATATACATACCTATACATCTCAACGTATACATGTATATACTAACAGAACATATACATATATACACATGTACATAATTCATACTGTCTGTCTTTATTCACTCTCATCGCTACCCCGCCACAGATGAAATAACAACACCCCCCCCCGCATGTGCGCGAGGTAGCGATAGGAAAATACAACAAAGGCCATATTCGTTCACACTCATTCTCTAGATGTCACGTATAATGCACCGAAAACACAGCTCCCTTTCTACATCCAGGCCCCATAGAACTTTCCATGGTTTACCCCAGGCGCTTTACATGCCCTGGTTCAATCCAATGACAGCACGTCGACCCCGATATACCATATCGATCCAATTCACTCTATTCTTTGCACCCCCTTCACCCTCCTGCATGTTCAGGCCCGATCTCTCAAAATCTTTTTCACTCCATCTTTCCACCTCCAATTTGGTCTCCCACTTCTCGTTCCCTCCACCTCTGATACATATAACCTCTTGGTCAATCTTTCCTCACTCATTCTCTCCATGTGACCAGACCATTTCAAAATACCCTCTTCTGCTCTCTCAACCACACTCTTTTTATTACTACACATCTCTCTTACCCTATTATTACTTACTCCATCAAACCACCTCACACCACATATTGTCCTCAAACATCTCATTTCCAGCACATCAACCCTCCTCCGCACAACTCTATCTATAGCCCACGCCTCGCAACCATATAACATTATTGGGACAACTATTTCTTCAAACATACCCATTTTTGCTTTTCGAGATAATGTTCTCGACTTCTACACATTCTTCAACGCTCCCTGAACTTTCGCCCTCTCCCCCACCCAATGATTCACTTCCGCTTCCATGGTTCCATCCACTGCCAAATCCACTCCCAGATATCTAATACACTTCACTTCATCTAGTTTTTCTCAATTCAAACATACCTCTCAATTGACTTGTCCCTCAACCCTACTGTACCTAATAACAATGCTCTCATTCACATTTACTCTCAGCTTTCTTCTTTCACACATATTACCAAACTCAGTCACCAGCTTTTGCAGTTTCTCACACGAATCAGCCACCAGGGCTGTATCATCAGCGAACAACAACTGACTCACTTCCTAAGCTCTCTCATCTACAACAGACTGCACACTTGTCCCTCTTTCCAAAACCCTTGGATTCACCTCCCAAACAAACCCATCCATATACAAATTAAATAACCATGGAGACATCACACACCCCTGCCGCAAACCTACATTCCCTGAGAACCAATCACTTTCCTCTCTTCCTACACGTACAAATGCTTTACATCCTTGATAAAAACTTTTCACTGCTTCTAACAACTTGCGTCCCACACCATATATTCTTAATACCTTCCAGAGAGCATCTCTATCAACTCTATCGTATGCCATCTCTAGATCCATAAATGCTACATACAAATCCATTTGCTTTTCTAAGTATTTCTCACATATATTCTTCAAAGCAAACACCTGATCCACACATCCTCTACCAGTTTTGAAACCACACTGCTATTTCCCAATCTGGTGCTCTGTACATGCCTTCACCCTCTCAATCAATACCCTCTCATATAATTTCCCAGGAATACTCAACAAACTTATACCTCTGTAATTTGAGCACTCACTTTTATACCCTTTCCCTTTGTACAATGGCAATATGCAAGCATTTCGCCAATCCTCAGGCACCTCCTCATGAGTCATACGTACATTAAACAACCTTCCCAACCAGTCAACAATACTGTCACCACCTTTCTTTAATAAATTCAACTGCAATACCATCCAAACCCGCTGCCTTGCCGGCTTTCATCGTCCGCAAAGCTTTTAGTACCTCTTCTCTGTTTACCAAATCCTTCTCCCTAACCCTCTCATTTTGCACACCACCTCGACCAAAACACCCTATATCTGCCACTCTATCATCAAACACATTCAACAAACCTTCAAAATACTCACTCCATCTCCTTCTCACATCACCGCTACTTATTATAACCTCCCCATTAGCCCCCTTCACTGAAGTTCCCATCTGTTCCCTAGTCTTACGCAATTTATTTACCTCCCTCCAAAACATCTTTTTATTCTCCCTAAAATTTAATGATACTCTCTCACCCAAACTCTCATTTGCCCTCTTTTTCACCTCTTGCATCTTTCTCTTGTCCTCCTGCCTCATTCTTTTATACATCTCTTAGTCATTTGCATTACTTTCCTGCAAAAATCGTCCAAATGCCTCTCTCTTCTCTTTCACTAATAACCTTACTTCTTCATTCCACCACTCACTACCCTTTCTAATCTGCCCACCTCCCACGCTTCTCATGCCGCAAGCATCTTTTGCGCAACCCATCACTGCTTCCCTAAATGCTTCCCATTCCTCACCCACTCCCCTTATGTCCTTTATTCTCACCTTTTTCCATTCTGCACTCAGTCTCTCCTGGTACTTCCTCACACAAGTCTCCTTC
The DNA here is from genome assembly GCF_036320965.1 of Panulirus ornatus. Classification (NCBI taxonomy): domain Eukaryota; kingdom Metazoa; phylum Arthropoda; class Malacostraca; order Decapoda; family Palinuridae; genus Panulirus; species Panulirus ornatus. The sequence goes on along the minus strand of NC_092238.1, from coordinate 46,291,911 downwards.
CCAAGCTCGCTTACTCTCACCACTCTTTTCACCCCAACGTTCTCTCTTCTTTTCTGAAAACCTCTGCAAATCTTCACCTTCGCCTCCACAAGATAATGATCAGACATCCCTCCACTTGCACCTCTGAGCACATTAATATCCAAAAGTCTCTCTTTCGCGCGCTAATCCATTAACATGTAATCCAATATCGCTCTCTGGTTATCTCTCCTACTTACATACGTATACTTATGTATATGTCTCTTTTTAAACCAGGTTTTCCAATCAGTAGTCCTTTTTCAAGGCATAAATCAGCAAGCTCTTCACCATTTCCATTTACAACACTAAACACCCCATGTAAACCAATATACAGCGACAAAGCAAAAAAAAAAAAAAAAAAAAAAAATATATATATATATATATATATATATATATATATATATTTTTTTTTTTTCTTTTTCTTTTTTTTTTGCCGCTGTTTCCCGTGTTTGCGAGGTAGCGCAAGGAAACAGACGAAAGAAATGGCCCAACCCACCTCCATACACATGTATATACATACGTCCACACACGCAAATATACATACCTACACAGCTTTCCATGGTTTACCCCAGACGCTTCACATGCCCTGATTCAATCCACTGACAGCACGTCAACCCCGGTATACAACATCGATCCAATTCACTCTATTCCTTGCCCTTCTTTCACCCTCCTGCATGTTCAGGCCGCGATCACACAAAATCTTTTTCACTCCATCTTTCCACCTCCAATTTGGTCTCCCACTTCTCGTTCCCTCCACCTCCGACACATATATCCTCTTGGTCAATCTTTCCTCACTCATTCTCTCCATGTGCCCAAACCATTTCAAAACACCTTCTTCTGCTCTCTCAACCACGCTCTTTTTATTTCCACACATCTCTCTTACCCTTACGTTACTTACTCGATCAAACCCCCCCACACCACACATTGTCCTCAACATCTCATTTCCAGCACATCCATCCTCCTGCGCACAACTCTATCCATAGCCCACGCCTCGCAACCATACAACATTGTTGGAACCACTATTCCTTCAAACATACCCATTTTTGCTTTCCGAGATAATGTTCTCGACTTCCACACATTCTTCAAGGCTCCCAGGATTTTCGCCCCCTCCCCCACCCTATGATCCACTTCCGCTTCCATGGTTCCATCTGCTGCCAGATCCACTCCCAGATATCTAAAACACTTTACTTCCTCCAGTTTTTCTCCATTCAAACTTACCTCCCAATTGACTTGACCCTCAACCCTACTGTACCTATTTACCTTGCTCTTATTCACATTTACTCTTAACTTTCTTCTTTCACACACTTTACCAAACTCAGTCACCAGCTTCTGCAGTTTCTCACATGAATCAGCCACCAGCGCTGTATCATCAGCGAACAACAACTGACTCACTTCCCAAGCTCTCTCATCCCCAACAGACTTCATACTTGCCCCTCTTTCCAAAACTCTTGCATTCACCTCCCTAACAACCCCATCCATAAACAAATTAAACAACCATGGAGACATCACACACCCCTACCGCAAACCTACATTCACTGAGAACCAATCACTTTCCTCTCTTCCTACACGTACACATGCCTTACATCCTCGATAAAAACTTTTCACTGCTTCTAACAACTTGCCTCCCACACCATATATTCTTAATACCTTCCACAGAGCATCTCTATCAACTCTATCATATGCCTTCTCCAGATCCATAAATGCTACATACAAATCCATTTGCTTTTCTAAGTATTTCTCATATACACTCTTCAAAGCAAACACCTGATCCACACACCCTCTACCACTTCTGAAACCTCACTGCTCTTCCCCAATCTGATGCTCTGTAAATGCCTTCACCCTCTCAATCAATACCCTCTCATATAATTTACCAGGAATACTCAACAAACTTATACCTCTGTAATTTGAGCACTCGCTCTTATCCCCTTTGCCTT
>NC_092238.1:46254962-46287462 GCF_036320965.1 Panulirus ornatus | reverse complement strand
CCATCAATGTTGTATGTTTCCGAGGCGTGGGCTATGGATGCAGTTGTGCGCAGGAGGGTGGATGTGCTGGAAATGAGATGTCTGAGGACAATATGTGGTGTGAGGTGGTTTGATCGAGTAAGTAATGTAAGGGTAAGAGAGATGTGTGGAAATAAGAAGAGCGTGGTTGAGAGAGCAGAAGAGGGTGTTTTCAACACAACATATTGTCCTCAAACATCTAATTTCCAACATATCAACCCTCCTCCGCACAACCTTATCAAAAGCCCACGTCTCGCAACCATATAACATTGTTGGAACCACTATTCCTTCTAACATTCCTATTTTTGCTTTCCGAGATAATGTTTTCGCCTTCCACACATTTTCAACGCTCCCAGAACTTTTGTCCCCTCTCCCACCCTGTGATTCACTTCCGCTTCCATGGTTCTATCCGATGTCAAATCCACTCCCAGATATCTAAAACACTTCACTTCCTCCAGTTTTTCTTCATTCAAACTTACCTCGCACTTGACTTGTCCCTAAACCCTACTGTACTTAATAACCTTGCTCTTATTCACATTTACTCTCAGCTTTCTTCCTTCACACACTTTATCAAACTCAGTCACCAGCTTCTGCAGTTTCTCACACGAATCAGGCACCAGCGCTGTATCATCAGCGAACAACAGCTGGCTCACTTCCCTAGTTTTCTCAACTACAACAGACGGCATACTTGCCCCTCTCTCTAAAACTCTTGCATTCACCTCCCTAAAAACCCCATCCATAAACAAATTAAACAGCCATGGAGGCATTACGCACCTCTGCCGCTAACCGACATTCACTGAGAACCAATCACTTTCCTCTCTTCCTACTTGTACGCATACCTTACATACTCGATAAAAACTTTTCACTGCTTCTAGCAACTTGCCTCCCACACCATATACTCTTAATACCTTCCACAGAGCATGTCTGTCAACTCTATCATATGCCTTTTCCAGATCCAAAAATGCCACATAAAAATCCATTTGCTTTTCTAAGTATTTCTCACATACATTCTCCAAAGCAAACACCTGATCCACACACCCTCTACCACTTCTGAAACCACACTGCTCTTCCCCAGTCTGATGCTCTGTAAATGCCTTCACCCTCTCAATCAATACCCTCCCATACAATTTCCCACAAATACTCAACAGACTTATACCTATGTAATTTGAACACTCACCTTTATCCCCTCTGCCTTTGTACAATGGCACTATGCATGCATTCCGCCAATCCTCAGGCACCTACCCATGAGCCGTACATACAATGAATATCCTCACCAACCAGTCAACAACACAGTCACCCTCTCTTTTAATAAACTCCGTTGCAACACCATTCAAACCCGCCGCCTTGGCTGCTTTCATCTTCCGCAAAGCTTTCACTACCTCTTCTCTGTTTACTAAATAATTCTTCCTGACCTTCTTACTTCGCACACCACTTCGAAAAAACCCCTATATCTGCCACTCTATCATCTAACATATTCAACAAACTTTCAAAATACTCCATCTCCTTCTCACATCACCATTACATGTTACTACCTCCCAATTAGCCCCCTTCACCGATGTTCCCATTTGGTTTCTTGTTCTACGCACCAGTCCCAACACTTAGTTGAAAGGGCAAACAAAATCTTCATAATTTGAAATGCAGTTTAGGGACAAACTTTGGTAAAATTAGCCACGGAATCAAACTCTTCACTGAGTGGTTAACCACAAAACCACGAACTTCACCATATATAGTCATCCACAACAGACATAAATCTTCATATATTGTTAACTATGTAATTAAGGGAAACGTGTTCATCTGTAGTTAACTGCAGATAGAGACTAGACCATATGCAGTTACCCAAGTATATACGAAATACTTTAACTGTTGTCAAATTGAAATTTGTTCCATGTATATGTATGGAGATGAGAGAAACGAATATTGTATATTGCAAAGCATTGATGCATCAGCATCTTGTATTATCACACACAAACACAGACTTCCTGTAGGGTCGCTAAACACAAAATGACTTAAACTTCCTCCTGCTGACCGCAATATAAGGCAACGAACTAAATAGAGGATTAACTCCTGGATCAGTGTTCAATTCGTCTGTTCTTGGCTAGGGAATCGTACTATGTCTCACTGTGTTTTCTCATTACAGAAACACAAACTTTACCACATTATAGTGAAGCACGGCGTCTCCGTGAACAGTGAGCAGCAGAAAAATTAACCTCCCGCGATATGTATCACTACCCAATAGGCATCACCCTTAGTAATAAAAAAAAAATATCTAGTAGACACCTTGTTCGGCAGACGTCTCCCTCACTAAGAGGAGGGTACTTCCTCCAGTCTACAACTCCTTCACTAAACATCAACCTCAATAGATCCCCCTACCATTAGAGACAACGCTATCAGCAAATATTATCCTCAGTAAATACTTTCCGCAGTTGACAGTTCCCTGAGTAAACATCATTCTCAGTAAATACTTCCCTGCGTAAAATCACTCCTAGTTTATGCCTACTATAGTAAACAGCTCCATCAGCAGACATCTCCAGAAAACTCAGCAAAAGCCTCCCTCAGCAGGCACCTCACCCTGTAAACACCTGCCTCAATAAATATCACTTTCTGCAGACACCTTCCTCGATAGAATTCTCCTTCAGTAGACACGTCCCTCAGTAGACATTTTTCTCGTTAGAAATCTTCCTTAGTAGACATCTCCCTAGCTGAACATATCCCTCAGTGGAGACCTCCCTCAACTAACACATCCGTCAGTAGACACTTCCCCTCAGCAGATATAAATCTCTGCAGACAGTGAATGAGACAGCAGTCTGAAAACACACTCCAAAAACGAAGAGTTGTCTTACTTAAACTACATAGAATTTAACATAATATGTTTGCTCTTCAGATTAACTGCAAATGATTTCCGGCACTTTAAAAGCACATTGCAATTTACGTCAATTTTATAACATGCATTTTCACCTAAAATTATGGCGTCTGCATACTCATTCTGGCTAACTGTATAAAAGTGGATGATTTCCTGTCATTAAGAGAGGTTGGTAGAGAAGAAAGATCTTTTTATGTAAATATTATACAGGAAGGGAATGTCCTACATTTCACATAAAGACAACATTCTCAAAACTTTTTTGTCTGTCTTGGTATGAGATATAGACATGATAAGAAGTTACGGTAGATGTTCTTTTTCCCATTCTCATTTAACCTCTTGGGGTATGTATTGCCAGGATTTGTGAAGACGTTCATATTAAATCATCTATACAAATCCAGCTGTAACTCTTTTCATTTGTCTCGAAATGCCATAATGTTTTGCAAAATATCGAGTACCTTAACAGAAACTAAAACAAGCGGAATCACAACATTGTCTAAGCTACACTATATTAATGATACCGTTATAACAATTACAGTGAATTCGCCATTATAGTATATACAGTAGTAGATACTGTTCGACAATACTTATGGCAAACAAACTTTAACGATACTACTCAAGTATCGATATAACTACGTTTAGGATATATATATATATATATATATATATATATATATATATATATATATATATATATATATATATATATATATATATATATATATATATTATCCCTGGGGATAGGGGATTAAGAATACTTCCCACGTATTCCCTGCGTGTCGTAGAAGGCGACTAAAAGGGGAGGGAGCGGGGGGGCTGGAAATCCTCCCCTCTCATTTTTTTTTTCTTTTTTTTTTTTTTTTAATTTTCCAAAAGAAGGAACAGAGAATTGGGCCAGGTGAGGGTATTCCCTCAAAGGCCCAGTCCTCTGTTCTTAATGCTACCTCGCTAACGCGGGAAATGGCGAATAGTTTAAAAGAAAGAAAGAAATATATATATATATATATATATATATATATATATATATATATATATATATATATATATATATATATATATATATATATATATATATATATATATTCATATATATATATATACATATATATATTTTTTTTTCTTTTTTTAGCGCAAGGAAACAGACGAAAGAACTGGCCCAACCCACTCCCATACACATGTATATACATACGTCCACACACGCAAATATATATACCTACACAGCTTTCCATGGTTTACCCCAGACGCTTCACATGCCTTGATTCAATCCACTGACAGCACGTCAACCCCGGTATACCACATCGCTCCAATTCACTCTATTCCTTGCCCTCCTTTCACCCTCCTGCATGTTCAGGCCCCGATCATACAAAATCTTTTTCACTCCATCTTTCCACCTCCAATTTGGTCTCCCTCTTCTCCTCGTTCCCTCCACCTCCGACACATATATCCTCTTGGTCAATCTTTCCTCACTCATTCTCTCCATGTGCCCAAACCATTTCAAAACACCCTCTTCTGCTCTCTCAACCACGCTCTTTTTATTTCCACACATCTCTCTTACCCTTACGTTACTTACTCGATCAAACCACCTCACACCACACATAGTCCTCAAACATCTCATTTCCAGCACATCCATCCTCCTGCGCACAACTCTATCCATAGCCCACGCCTCACAACCATACAACATTGTTGGAACCACTATTCCTTCAAACATACCCATTTTTGCTTTCCGAGATAATATATATATATATATATATATATATATATATATATATATATATATATATATATATATATATATATATATATATATATATATATATATATATATATATTATTATCGTTATTATTATTGTTATACATTGTCGCTGTCTCCAACGTTAGCGAGGTAGCGCAATGAAACAGACGAAATAAGGGCACAACCCACCCACATACATATGTATATACATACACGTCGACATACGCACATATACATACCTATACATTTCAACGTATACATATATATACATACACAGACATATACATATATATACATGTATATAATTCATACTTGCTGCCTTAGTTCATTCCCGTCGCCATCCCGCCACACATGAAATGACAACCCCTTCCCCCAGCATGCGCGCGAGGTAGCACTAGGAAAAGACAACAAAGGCCACATTCGTTCACAAACAGTCTCTAGCTGTCATGTATCTTGCACCGAAATCACAGCTTCCTTTCCACATCCAGGCCCCACAAAACTTTCCATGGTTTACCCCAGGCGCTTCACATGCCCGGTATACCACATCGTTCCAATTCACTCCATTCCTTGCACGACTTTCACCCTCCTGCATGTTCAGGCCGCGATCGCTCATAGTCTTTTTCACTCCATCTTTCTACGTCCAATTTGGTCTCCCACTTCTCCTCGTTCCCTCCACTCATTCTCCCTCACTCATTCTCTCCATGTGACTAAACCATTTCAAAACACCCTCTTCTGCTCTCTCAATCACACTCTTTTTATTACCACACATCTATCTTACCCTTTCATTACTTACTCGATATATATATATATATATATATATATATATATATATATATATATATATATATATATATATATATATATATATATATATATATATATATATATATATATATATATATACCTGGTTTAAAAAGCGAGATATACATAAGTATACTTATGTAAGTAGGAGAGATGGCCAGAGAGCGTTATTGGATTACGTGTTAATTGACAGGCGTGCGAAAGAGAGACTTTTGGATGTTAATGTGCTGAGAGGTGCAACTGGAGGGATGTCTGATCATTATCTTGTGGAGGCTAAGGTGAAGATTTGCATGGGTTTTCAGAAAAGAAGAGTGAATGTTGGGGTGAAGAGGGTGGTGAGAGTAAGTGAGCTTGGGAAGGAGACCTGTGTGAGGAAGTACCAGGAGAGACTGAGTACAGAATGGAAAAAGGTGAGAACAATGGAAGTAAGGGGAGTGGGGGAGGAATGGGATGTATTTAGGGAATCAGTGATGGATTGCGCAAAAGATGCTTGTGGCATGAGAAGAGTGGGAGGTGGGTTGATTAGAAAGGGTAGTGAGTGGTGGGATGAAGAAGTAAGAGTATTAGTGAAAGAGAAGAGAGAGGCATTTGGACGATTTTTGCAGGGAAAAAATGCAATTGAGTGGGAGATGTATAAAAGAAAGAGACAGGAGGTCAAGAGAAAGGTGCAAGAGGTGAAAAAAAAAGGGCAAATGAGAGTTGGGGTGAGAGAGTATCATTAAATTTTAGGGAGAATAAAAAGATGTTCTGGAAGGAGGTAAATAAAGTGCGTAAGACAAGGGAGCAAATGGGAACTTCAGTGAAGGGCGCAAATGGGGAGGTGATAACAAGTAGTGGTGATGTGAGAAGGAGATGGAGTGAGTATTTTGAAGGTTTGTTGAATGTGTTTGGTGATAGAGTGGCAGATATAGGGTGTTTTGGTCGAGGTGGTGTGCGAAGTGAGAGGGTTAGGGAAAATGATTTGGTAAACAGAGAAGAGGTAGTGAAAGCTTTGCGGAAGATGAAAGCCGGCAAGGTAGCAGGTTTGGATGGTATTGCAGTGGAATTTATTAAAAAAGGGGGTGACTGTATTGTTGACTGGTTGGTAAGGTTATTTAATGTATGTATGACTCATGGTGAGGTGCATGAGGATTGGCGGAATGCGTGCATAGTGCCATTGTACAAAGGCAAAAGGGATAAGAGTGAGTGCTCAAATTACAGAGGTATAAGTTTGTTGAGTATTCCTGGTAAATTATATGGGAGGGTATTGATTGAGAGGGTGAAGGCATGTACAGAGCATCAGATTGGGGAAGAGCAGTGTGGTTTCAGAAGTGGTAGAGGATGTGTGGATCAGGTGTTTGCTTTGAAGAATGTATGTCAGAAATACTTAGAAAAGCAAATGGATTTGTATGTAGCATTTATGGATATGGAGAAGGCATATGATAGAGTTGATAGAGATGCTCTGTGGAAGGTATTAAGAATTTATGGTGTGGGAGGCAAGTTGTTAGAAGCAGTGAAAAGTTTTTATCGAGGATGTAAGGCATGTGTACATGTAGGAAGAGAGGAAAGTGATTGGTTCTCAGTGAATGTAGGTTTGCGGCAGGGGTGTGTGATGTCTCCATGGTTGTTTAATTTGTTTACGGTTGGGGTTGTTAGGAAGGTAAATGCAAGAGTTTTGGAAAGAGGGGCAAGTATGAAGTCTGTTGGGGATGAGAGAGCTTGGGAAGTGAGTCAGTTGTTGTTCGCTGATGATACAGCGCTGGTGGCTGATTCATGTGAGAAACTGCAGAAGCTGGTGACTGAGTTTGGTAAAGTGTGTGGAAGAAGAAAGTTAAGAGTAAATGTGAATAAGAGCAAGGTTATTAGGTACAGTAGGGTTGAGGGTCAAGTCAATTGGGAGGTGAGTTTGAATGGAGAAAAACTGGAGGAAGTGAAGTGTTTTAGATATTTGGGAGTGGATCTGGCAGCGGATGGAACCATGGAAGTGGAAGTGGATCATAGGGTGGGGGAGGGGGCGAAAATTCTGGGGGCCTTGAAGAATGTGTGGAAGTCGAGAACATTATCTCGGAAAGCAAAAATGGGTATGTTTGAAGGAATAGTGGTTCCAACAATGTTGTATGGTTGCGAGGCGTGGGCTATGGATAGAGTTGTGCGCAGGAGGATGGATGTGCTGGAAATGAGATGTTTGAGGACAATGTGTGGTGTGAGGTGGTTTGATCTAGTGAGTAACGTAAGGGTAAGAGAGATGTGTGGAAATAAAAAGAGCGTGGTTGAGAGAGCAGAAGAGGGTGTTTTGAAGTGGTTTGGGCACATGGAGAGAATGAGTGAGGAAAGATTGACCAAGAGGATATATGTGTCGGAGGTGGAGGGAACGAGGAGAAGAGGGAGACCAAATTGGAGGTGGAAAGATGGAGTGAAAAAGATTTTGTGTGATCGGGGCCTGAACATGCAGAAGGGTGAAAGGAGGGCAAGGAATAGAGTGAATTGGAGCGATGTGGTATACCGGGGTTGACGTGCTGTCAGTGGATTGAATCAAGGCATGTGAAGCGTCTGGGGTAAACCATGGAAAGCTGTGTAGGTATGTATATTTGCGTGTGTGGACGTATGTATATACATGTGTATGGGGGTGTTGGGACATTTCTTTCGTCTGTTTCCTTGCGCTACCTCGCAAACGCGGGAGACAGCGACAAAGTATAATAAAAAAAAATAATAAATATATATATATATATATATATATATATATATATATATATATATATATATATATATATATATATATATATATATATATATATATATATATATATATATATATATATATATATCGGAAAGCAAAAATAGGTATGTTTGAAGGAATAGTGGTTCCAACAATATTGTATGGTTGCGAGGCGTGGACTATGGATAGAGTTGTGCGCAGGAGGATGGATGTGCTGGAAATGAGATGTTTGAGGACAATGTGTGGTGTGAGGTGGTTTGATCGAGAAAGTAACGTAAGGGTAAGAGAGATGTGTGGAAAAAAAAAGAGCGTGGTTGAGAGAGCAGAGGAGGGTGTTTTGAAATGGTTTGGTCACATGGAGAGAATGAGTGAGGAAAGATTGACCTAGAGGATATATGTGTCGGAGGTGGAGGGAACGAGGAGAAGAGGGAGACCAAATTGGAGGTGGAAAGATGGAGTGAAAAAGATTTTGTGTGATCGGGGCTTGAACATGCAGGAGGGTGAAAGGAGGGCAAGGAATAGAGTGAATTGGAGGGATGTGGTATCCCGGGGTTGACGTGCTGTCGGTGGATTGAATCAAGGCATGTGAAGCGTCTGGGGTAAACCATGGAAAACTGTGTAGGTATGTATATTTGCGTGTGTGGACGTATGTATATACATGTGTATGAGGGTGGGTTGGGCCATTTCTTTCGTCTGTTTCCTTGCGCTACCTTGCAAACGCGGGAGACAGCGGCAAAAAAAAAAAAAAAAAAAATATATATATATATTTATTTATTTATTTATTTATATATTCATTTTGCTTTCTCGCTGTCTCCTACGTTTGCGAGGTAGCGCAAGGAAACAGACGAAAGAAATGGCCCAACCCAACTCCATACACATGTATATACATACACGTCCACACACGCAAATATACATACCTATACATCTCAATGTACACATATATATACACACACAGACATATACATATATACACATGTACATAATTCATACTGTTTGCCTTTATTTATTTCCATCGCCACCTCACCACACATGGAATAACATCCCCCTCCCCCCTCATGTGTGCGAGGGAGCGCTAGAAAAGACAACAAAGGCCACATTCGTTCACACTCAGTCTCTAGTTGTCATGTAATAATGCCCGAAACCACAGCTCCCTTTCCACATCCAGGCCACACAGAGCTTTCCATGGTTTACCCCAGACGCTTCACATGCCCTGATTCAATCCATTGACAGCACGTCGATCCCGGTATACCACATCGATCCAATTCAATCTATTCTTTGCCCGCCTTTCACCCTCCTGCATGTTCAGGCCACGATCACTCAAAATCTTTTTCACTCCATCTTTCCACCTCCAATTTGGTCTCCCACTTCTCCTCGTTCCCTCCACCTCTGACACATATATCCTCTTGGTCAACCTTTCCTCACTCATTCTCTCCATGAGCCGAAACCATTTCAAAACATCCTCTTCTGCTCTCTCAACCACGCTCTTTTTATTTCCACACATCTCTCTTACCCTTACATTACTTACTCGATCAAACTACCTCACACCACATATTGTCCTCAAACATCTCATTTCCAGCACATCCACCCTCCTGCGCACAACTCTATCCATAGCCCACGCCTCGCAACCATACAACATTGTTGGAACCACTATTCCTTCAAACATACCCATTTTTGCTTTCCGAGATAATGTCCTCGACTTCCACACATTCTTCAAGGCTCCCAGAATTTTCGCCCCCTCCCCCACACTATGATTCACTTCCGCTTCCATGGTTCCATTCGCTGCCAGATCCACTCCCAGATATCTAAAACACTTTACTTCCTCCAGTTTTTCTCTATTCAAACTTACCTCCCAATTGACTTGACCCTGAACCATACTCTACCTAATAACAATGCTCTTATTCACATTTACTCTTAACTTTCTTCTTTCACACACTTTACCAAACTCAGTCACCAGCTTCTGCAGTTTCTCACATGAATCAGCCACCAGCGCTGTATCATCAGCGAACAATTTCTGACTCATTTCCCAAGCTCTCTCATCCATAACAGACTGCATACTTGCCCCTCTTTCCAAAACTCTTGCATACACCTCCCTAACAACCCCATCCATAAACAAATTAAACAACCATGGAGACATCACACACCCCTGCCGCAAACCTACATTCACTGAGAACCAATCACTTTCCTCTCTTCCCACGCGTACACATGCCTTACATCCTCGATAAAAACTTTTCACTGCTTCTAACAACTTGCCTCCCACACCATATATTCTTAATACCTTCCACAGAGCGTCTCTATCAACTCTATCATATGCCTTCTCCATATCCATAAATGCTACATACAAATCCATTTGCTTTTCTAAGTATTTCTCACATACATTCTTCAAAGCAAACACCTGATCCACACATCCTCTACCACTTCTGAAACCACACTGCTCTTCCCCAATATGATGTTTGTACATGCCTTCACCCTCTCAATCAATACCCTCCCATACAATTTACCAGGAATACTCAACAAAATATACCTCTGTAATTTGAGCACTCACTCTTATTCCCTTTGCCTTTGTACAATGGCACTACGCAAGCATTCCGCCAATCCTCAGGCACCTCACCATGAATCATACGTACATTAATTAACTTTACCAACCAGTCCACATTACAGTCACCCCCTTTTTTAATAAACTCCACTGCAATACCATCCAAACCTGCTGCCTTGCCGGCTTTCATCTTCCGCAAGGCTTTTAGTACCTCTTCTCTGTTTACCAAATCATTTTCCCTAACCCTCTCACTTTGCACACCACCTCGACTAAAACACCCTATATCTGCCACTCTATCATCAAACACATTCAACAAACCTTCAAAATACTCACTGCATCTCCTTCTCACATCACCACTACTTGTTATCACCTCCCTATTAGCCCCATTCACTGAAGTTCCCATTTGCTCCCTTGTCTTGCGCACTTTATTTACCTCCTTCCAGAACATCTTTCTATTCTCCCTAAAATTTAATGATACTCTCTCACCTCAAGTCTCACTTGCCCTCTTTTTCACCTCTTGCCCCTTTCTCTTGATCTCCTTCCTCTTTCTTTTATACATCTCCCACTCATTTGCATTTTTTCTCTGCAAAAATCATCCAAATGCCTCTCTCTTCTCTTTCACTAATATATATATATATATATATATATATATATATATATATATATATATATATATATATATATATATATATATATATATATATATATATTCTATTTATTGTACTTAGTCGCTGTCTCTCGCGTTAGCGAGGAAGTGCAGGGAAACAGACGAAAAAATGGCCCAACCCACCCACATACACATGTATATACATAGATGCCTACACGCGGCCATATAAATACCTAGACATATCATATATACACATGTACATATCCATACTTGCTGGCTTCATTCATTCCCGTCGCCAACCCGCGACACATGAAATGTCACCCCACTCCCTCCGCACGCGCACGAGGTAGCGTCAGGAAAAAAACAAAAAAGACCAGATTCGTTCCCACTCAGTCTCTAGATGTCACGTATAATGCACCGAAACCACAGCTCCCTTACCACATTCGGCCCCTACAAAACTTTCCATTGTTTACCCCAGACGCTTCACATGCCCTGATTCAGTTCACTGACAGCGCGTCGACCCCGGTATACCACATCGGTACAATTCACTCTATTCCTTGTACGCCTTTCACCCTCCTGCATGTTCAGGCCCCGATCGCTTAAAATCTTTTTCACTCCATCCCTCCACCTCCAATTCGGTCCCCCACTTCTCCTCGTTCCCTCCACCTCTGACGCATTTATCCGCTTTGTCAATCTTTCCTCACTCATTCTCTCCATGTGGCCAAACCATTTCAATACACCCTCTTCTGCTCTCTCTCAACCACACTCTTTTTTATTACAACACATCTCTCTTACCCTTTCTTTACCTACTCGATCAGGCCACCTCACACCACATATTGTCCTGAAACATTTCATGTCCACACATACACCCTCCTCCGCACAACCCTATTTATAGCCCATGCCTTGCAACCAAATAACATTGTGGAAACCACTATTGCTGCTAATATACCCATTTCTGCTCGCCCAGATAAAGTTCTCGCCTTCCACACATTCTTCTACTCTAACAGACCCCGGCCCCCCATGACTCACTTTCGTTTCCATGGTTCCATCCGCTGCTAAATCCACTCCCAGATATCTAAAACACTTCACTTCCTCAGCTTTTCTCCATTCAATTTTACCTCCTAATTAACTTGTCCCTCTACCCTACTGAATCCAATAACCTTGCTCTTATTCACATTTACTCTTAGCTTTCTTCTTTCACACACCTTATGAAACTCAGTCATAAAGCTTCTGCAGTTTCTCACCCGAATCAGCCAGAAGCGCTGTATCATCAGCGAACAACAGTGACTCACTTCCCAAGCCCTCGCATCCACAACAGACTACATACATGCCCCTCTCTCCAAAACTCTTGCATTCACCTCCTTAACAACCCCATCCATGAACAAATTAAACAACCAATGGAGACATCACGCACCCTTCCGCAAACTAGCATCTATTGGGAACCAATCACTTTCCTCTCTTCCTCCTCGTACACATGCTTTACATCCTTGATAAAAAGTTTTCTCTGTTTCTAGCAATTTACCTCACACACCATATACTCTTAATGCCTTCCACAAAGCATCTCTATCCACTCTATCATATGCCTTTTCCAGATCCTTAAATCCTACACACAAATCCATCTGTTTTTACAAGTATTTCTCACGTACTTATAAGCAGGACGGAGTAGGCTGGGAGATAAGGAACTTATGTGTTCGGTGTGTAAACCTTAGGACAACCGCAGTTAGGTCTTGTCGCCAGGGTTATCAACAACCTCGCCTCACTCACACATCGAGAAATTATTGATTAAGGATATTCTTGCAAAATTGTTTAGTAGTGAATAAATCTTTAGAGTCTAAGAAACAATGAAGTAACAATTAAAGTGACAACGAAAATATATCAAGGATGGAAGAATGAAAATGTGGATTCGCTCTGTTACACAGGATGTCTTTATAAATTGTGCAAGGCTCGTCCCACTGTAAGGGTAAAGAGCCAATTATAGGCCTACAAGACAAACTGATAACTTCAATTCCAACAGGGCACCAGTCAGGGCACCAGTCAGAGCAACAGTTAAGACTCCTGCCAGGCACCAGTTAAGATTGTACAACAGTGGGGGTCGTGCCGTGCGCCAGAAAGGGACCAAGATGAATCTTAGCAGTGTGTGGACGGAAACAGTGAGCTCACCAGGGACGTACACTGGGTGCATCGCACTTTATGTGAAGTTCAGGCACAAGGCCGACCTGACCTGGAGAACATTGGCCGTCGCTTGGCGAGGAGTGCCATGATCCTGGATCCCCCTGCACACACGGACCACCTGACCGGAAGGACATGTATAACCAGTTGGTGCTGCCGTAGTTGGTCTTTTGCCACCAGTGACTAACCCGGTCTCGTGGATCAAAACTACTAACACACTCACTCAGCTGCTCCCAAAGCACTTGCCTCTCATGATCTTTCTTCTCATGCCCAGGTGCTTTTATATATATATATATATATATATATATATATATATATATATATATATATATATATATATATATATATATATATATATATATATACATATATATATATATATATATATATATATATATATATATATGAATATATATATATATATATATATATATATATATATATATATATATATATATATATATATATATATATATATATATATATATATATATATATATATATATATATATATATATATATATATATATATATATACATATATATATATATATATATATATGAATATATATATATATATATATATATATATATATATATATATATATATATATATATATATATATATATATATATATATATATATATATATATATGTACAGAGCATCAGATTGGGGAAGAGCAGTGTGGTTTCAGAAGTGGTAGAGGATGTGTGGATCAGGTGTTTGCTTTGAAGAATGTATGTGAGAAATACTTAGAAAAGCAAATGGATTTGTATGTACCATTTATGGATCTGGAGAAGGCATATGATAGAGTTGATAGAGATGCTCTGTGGAAGGTATTAAGAATATATGGTGTGGGAGGAAAGTTGTTAGAAGCAGTGAAAAGTTTTTATCGAGGATGTAAGGCATGTGTACGTGTAGGAAGAGAGGAAAGTGATTGGTTCTCAGTGAATGTAGGTTTGCGGCAGGGGTGTGTGATGTCTCCATGGTTGTTTAATTTGTTTATGGATGGGGTTGTTAGGGAGGTAAATGCAAGAGTTTTGGAAAGAGGGGCAAGTATGAAATCTGTTGGGGATGAGAGAGCTTGGGAAGTGAGTCAGTTGTTGTTCGCTGATGATACAGCGCTGGTGGCTGATTCATGTGAGAAACTGCAGAAGCTGGTGACTGAGTTTGGAAAAGTGTGTGGAAGAAGAAAGTTAAGAGTAAATGTGAATAAGAGCAAGGTTATTAGGTACAGTAGGGTTGAGGGTCAAGTCAATTGAGAGGTAAGTTTGAATGGAGAAAAACTGGAGGAAGTGAAGTGTTTTAGATATCTGGGAGTGGATCTGGCAGCGGATGGAACCATGGAAGCGGAAGTGGATCATAGGGTGGGGGAGGGGGCGAAAATCCTGGGGGCCTTGAAGAATGTGTGGAAGTCGAGAACATTATCTCGGAAAGCAAAAATGGGTATGTTTGAAGGAATAGTGGTTCCAACAATGTTGTATGGTTGCGAGTCGTGGGATATGGATAGAGTTGTGCGCAGGAGGATGGATGTGCTGGAAATGAGATGTTTGAGGACAATGTGTGGTGTGAGGTGGTTTGATCGAGTGAGTAACGTAAGGGTAAGAGAGATGTGTGGAAATAAAAAGAGCGTGGTTGAGAGAGCAGAAGAGGGTGTTTTGAAGTGGTTTGGGCACATGGAGAGGATGAGTGAGGAAAGATTGACCAAGAGGATATATGTGTCGGAGGTGGAGGGAACAAGGAGAAGAGGGAGACCAAATTGGAGGTGGAAAGATGGAGTGAAAAAGATTTTGTGTGATCGGGGCCTGAACATGCAGGAGGGTGAAAGGAGGGCAAGGAATAAAGTGAATTGGAGCGATATGGTATACCGGGGTTGACGTGCTGTCAGTGGATTGAAGCAAGGCATGTGAAGCGTCTGGGGTAAACCATGGAAAGCTGTGTAGGTATGTATATTTGCGTGTGTGGACGTATGTATATACATGTGTATGGGGGGGGGGGGGCCATTTCTTTCGTCTGTTTCCTTGCGCTACCTCGCAAACGCGGGAGACAGCGACAAAGTATAATAAAAAAAATAATATATATATATATATATATATATATATATATATATATATATATATATATATATAAATATATATATATATATATATATATATATATATATATATATATATATATATATATATATATATATATATATATATATATATATATACACATATATCATCCCTTTGGATAGGGGAGAAAAAATACTTCCCACGTATTCCCTGCGTGTTGTAGCAGGCGACTAAAAGAGGAGGGAGCTGGGGGTCTGGAGGGGGGGGGGGGCTGGAAATCCTCCCCTTCGGTTTGTAATTTTCTAACAGAAGAACCTGAGAAAGGGGCTAGGTGAGGATATTTCCTGAAAGGCTCAGTCTTCTGTTCATCATAGGAAAAGATTCGGAAGTGGCGTAACTTTCCTATTTCTGACGTTTTTTGATATCTTCATTTCTTTATCAAAATATGCAATCACAAACACAGTAAATTAATAGCTTTAATTCATTTAAACATCAACAGTTGAAGTCAGTATATATAATGAAAACAGGTGCATACAGTCACCAATATATATGTTAGATTTCTTATATACGTTGATGTAAAAAAGTGGATGTGTATTTGATGTAAACTGTAAGCTAATTCATTTTATCTGTAATTGAGAGTCTGATGATTAGATGAGCATATTTCAAAACGTCAAAAATAAAGTTATCATCTCTTCCGTACAAAAGATACACTTCTCTTAAAGATATATATATATATATATATATATATATATATATATATATATATATATATATATATATATATATATATATATATATATATATATATATATATATATATATGTATGGGATAAATATCGATCACTTAGAGAGAGAGAGAGAGAGAGAGAGAGAGAGAGAGAGAGAGAGAGAGAGAGAGAGAGAGAGAGAGAGACTGTTGTTCCAATCATGATAATCAAAGGCGTTAGCGCTTCCAGCTGACGTCCAGGTCGAACGCGAGCGTCAAGCATATCTCATCAGCTGATAAATACTGACACAATGTAAACCGGGCGACCTGAGGCGGTCTAAATCAATACGCGAACCTCCAGGACTGTTGTCCTCTCACTCGTTTGCAACCCTCTCTCTCTCTCTCTCTCTCTCTCTCTCTCTCTCTCTCTCTCTCTCTCTCTCTCTCTCTCTCTCTCTCTCTCTCTCTAAATGATCGATATTCATCCCAGATGGATAGAGCGACCAGTTCTGATGTATCGCTGCGATCAACATCAACTATGAACGTTGAGTCTTGGCAGGTGTCCTCCCTGCATCGCTCAGGGGAACCGCCTTCTCTGGTCGTCGAGACTGGCGATGAATATATCATACGCCACACGCGCATCAGCTGGGAGGACGATCCTTTGGCAGGAGGAAGGGATGACAACGAGTGGAAGGTAGAAATGAGGATAACCATAGAAACTCCGATGAGGCAAGATACAAAAATCACCTGGTTACAGTTACATACAGAAGATATTAAACCTTCATAATCCGAATCCTTATTGTTTATGATGCATAGTATAGGCCTATACGTAGTCCTATGGGAATATCTTAAGGAAGAGTGTACGTCACATCCATTTTCTATGCATAATTTTGCATGATTGGCTACAGTGAGATTGTGGTTAGGTTTTTGCCAAAAGGAGTAACGATTATTTATATCAGGAGGGATTGAAATTGCAAGCCAAACAGGGCTTAATTAGACTCTCTGTCGGAACACTGAAGCGTCTGTGAATAGGGCAATGCCTACACGCGAGTTAACCAGACTCATTAAAAGGCCTTAACGTCGAGGAAAATACGAGGACTTAAAACAGATGTAAGAAAATGGGAACCAGAAGGCATTTGATGCGGAGAGCTCTCATGCTGGGCCGCCTCGTAATACATCTAATAGTTAATATTTTCACATAGGAATAGACATGAAGTCTAATAATGTGGTTGAAAATCCCAAGCTTAAATATACATAACTAGAGTTATAAGGTATGTAGGCTTGCTGTCGAGGAAATACGCCAGGCAACAAACACATGAAGCGCTGATCTGAGTCTAAGGCGTGTGTGTTGTTTATTCGAGTTGGCGTTCTTGTGTGCGTTCGTACAGACAATATCTGGCATCAACAAAGTCGTGAAACATCATAGGAACCACCGGACAGGAGGAAGAAAGGTGCTGGTTGATATTATTGTCGATGTAGGTAATGTTTAGCCTTTGTTGTCCTGCACCAGTCAATCTTATTCAGATTTGGGGTTTTTGGACGATCAGGGAAGACAAAGAACAAGCAGCTTTTTGGAGGCTCGAGGTAAACCTGGCACAAGAAGAGACGCTCTCGAGTGACAAAGAGAACGTTCAGGGCAGGAGAGGAATGTGAAGAGAACTCGCTGTACCTCAATAATAGGATCCAGTGACTGCAGCTCAAGTATGGAAGAAACAAGAGTAATGTCAGCGGTAAAAAGAAAACCAGTGATTGTATGACATGTTTATTTCATCTCGCAGAGAAAATCAAAACAAAATTCACACAAATGATAAGTATATTGAGGTGGAAACTGAGGAGTGAGGGCTTTCCGTCCACCGTCATGTTGATTTACCAATGTTACCGAAAGAAATGAACAAATACCGCAAGATATTTTGCTCTTACATCCAGAATTCAGAGGCATCGTCATCTGGGAGATGCACAGACAGTTGCAAAGAATAAGAAAAAAGACCAAGCGGAAGATTGCATGGAGAGGAAACTACGATGATATCAATGGCATGGAGGATGTATTGGGATACTGGCTGGATTAGGGATAAGGTCGAGTACAAGATCAAACACAGGAGGAAGATGGAGTGTGCCCTACAGGCAACTAGATCCAAGGAAGCCAAAGGAATATCATCGATCAATTACCAGTTTCGAGAGGAGTTCAAACGACACAAGCCTAGCCCCTTAGATCGTGGTTACCGTAATGCTGGGGAGGTTCACGCTACCGTTCGTACACTACCACTGTGAGAAGGGTGAAATAGCTGGCCTTGTTCACCATACAAGAAGTTGATTACTAAATATCTGGTTGTATAGATACTTACGTAAAAGCGTAACAGCAAGAATACACAAATAAGCATTGCAAAACTTAAAGACATGCGTATACAGAGATCCTCAAAAATGTCTCCCAAATAAAAACGATATTTGTGAGAGTGTGTGTGTGTGTGTGTGTGTGTGTGTGTGTGTGTGTTTGTTTGCTGTTTCATATCAGGAGACTGTAGTTCTCTAATGGTAAGACGCGTAATTTATTAAGTGATAAAAAAGCGTCAGTGGCTGAGACAGTGATAAAGTAAAGAAAAAAGTTGCAGACCATTAGTGTCTAGATTTCTTTGTCTTGGTAGATATTTGGAACACCAATATATCTGGTTCACCAAGATGTCTGGAATTCCTAATTATCTGGAACAAGATATCTGGAACGTAAGAACACCAAGATATCTGGAACATCAAGAATACATTTAAAAGCGAAGAGTTTGGGTTGAAAATATAAGATGCATATACGTGGTAGAATTCTCCTCAGCCAACTGGCTGAATCTCTTAACACTGTTCGCAGATGATGTTGACTCAACAGAGGAAGACCTTGTTATGTACACATGTCAACAGGGCCGAGCTGATGGTGTAGGCCGCACAGGAAGGAAAAGGGAAATAGAGGGCATCCTCCAGAGAGTGGTGGTGAGGAAGTGGGAGACCATGGGAGATGAAACTGTAGGCGTGCTCCTTCCCTCTCTCTCTCTCTCTCTCTCTCTCTCTCTCTCTCTCTCTCTCTCTCTCTCTCTCTCTCTCTCTCTCTCTCTCTCTCTCTCTCTCTCTCTCTAGGGAGAAGACGATAAGGAGATCTATTTCTTGTGGTAAGAGGGATACTGGAGGAAGATTAAGGAGGAGAGAAGAAAGGGATGTCTATCTGCGGACGGTGGAAGCAATGAGTGTGGACAAGAAAGATGTCCTGGGCAACAGTTCTGAGCGATAAGAACTTGGATAGAAAGAACCTGATTTAGGTGATGGACACGAAGGATTGTTATTGTTAAGGTGATTGTAGATCGGATTGGTTTACAGATGGGTCTAATCGTTACCCCAGTGTTTAAGGAAAAAAACATTGATTACGATCTTATACACGTCGAATTCTTGATGAAATAGAAAGCTATAGATTTTATAAGAAAGACTGGGAGGGAGGCTGGACATTGCAGTGAATTTCAAGCAACATATAGGGGTAAATAAAACAGCATCAAAATCGAAAAGATAATGGAGGAGGTGATATAGGTAGAAAGGTGAAATATCACAATATGGCAAAAGCAAAGTTTCAGGAAAAACTTTGATATCAAAAGTGTTGATATTGATTCAGAAGAAGACTGGATCAATATGCCATCATCAGCGTAGAGCGCCACTGTGGTAAATGATTATACCTGGATTGAGGTCCAGTAAGTACGACATTATCCACAAGCAAGTTGCACCTTCGACACGTCAATCTCGCTAGTCACCACAAAATCTCTCGAGCAGTTTTGAGATGGAAGATGATCACATGGGTGGTTTGAACTCCTCCTCCTGGGAATGACTCGCCTGGTTGGAGTTCTTCTTTGCAAACGACTCAAGTCGAACAGGAACTATTCAAACTAACGACATTAGGAGGTTGTGATGTTTCAGAAGTCATCAACGAAAGTTTAGACGCAGTTGTGATGAAATAATTTCGAAGTAGAAACAATAACATTCATCCTGCTGACTTATATCGCATTTATTTTGAGCCTCAAGACGTAACTGGATGAATAAACTACAAGTATACAAATGTATAACTTTAACTGGTGAAATAGACATTTGACGATATTCTAATATGGCGAGGATCTTAATCCTAATCAAGTTAAACACCTTTAGATAATTTTCTTGTCATGAAAATATGACACATAACAACTGCAAACGAATTTGTGGCAAATATCAACAATGTCCTATATTCTAAAACGTATTTTACATCACAAGGTAATCTAGTCATCATATGAAATTACATATGACAAAAGTAAACGCCTTTCTGTGTTCGAAAACGAACAATTGCTTGCAAGATAATCTCGTCATCACTAGCATCACACATGACTTTTACATGGGAAGCCTGCACTTTAGAGCGAACAATAGCTATAACTATCAGTTATGATCATCTCTTTGATAAGAAATGTAAAGAACTGCCTTGGTAAAGACGGATCTCAGGACATCGATCTCATTTTATGTAGGTTACAACAAAGCCCTAAAACCAGCTTTTGACAACATGACGCTCAAGCCTCACGCTTTGTAATCAGTTTTTATAGTGTTAATCTCTTTACATAATACCGTATGACCTAAGTTGTGTTGGTAGAGGAGGTAGAGAGGGAGGGATCATCTTATCAAAGTGTACAGATGATAGATTGTTCCTGAAGATGCTGAGGTAATGGAAATCTCTTTGTGTGAAGAGTTAAAAGATGCTGTTAAGGGCGGCGTCTTACACCGGAGACCCTACTAGTAAGGGTAACCCCTTAAGGCTGGGAGACCTGAGTGAGGGGACCTGGTGTTGGATAACCTCCTGTATATCGTGGCTATAGTGTTAGTAGGTGATTCCTTATGCAAGGAGACGGTATCAAGATTGGCATTTGTGTGGAAAAACTTGGGATTGGGGAATGACACTTGACGTGTGTGAAGGGGAGGGGTCTCGGGTGCTAGGGGCGAACTCGGGTGAGGGAAAGACGAGGCCGCACGCGACCATGAATATTTGAGTCATGAGTTCCAGGCAATAAGCCACCATAAAGAGAACTAAGAAGTATTTATAGTCTGTATTATTCATGATAATGATATACGCACGCTGGGTAGCTATTGCTAACTTTGTAAAGCTGATGGGGAGACCCTAATAATAAGATGTCGTCTGTGGCTCAGCGCTCTACAAGGTTCCCTGTGAGTCCTAAGATTAATACAAGGTGTGAAGGCAATGGAGAATTATAATTCACAAAGAGAGCATTAAGGATGAGTTTATACTTCATTCATTTATAGGTCTCTTAAGAAACTTGATCTTCACTAAACCCTTTCTCTTTATACATGGTTGTTTATTTGATTATCTTTGAACTTTATGCCTATCGACTGCATACTTCACTAAGACCTTCAACTTTCAAATTATGGCCACCAGTTGATCGTATGAAACTTCGCCACTTGTTTAAGATGATTGGCTCTCATCATTTATATGCTCCTTGCAAATAAATGACAGATTTTGTTTCAAGCAGAAATCCATAACGCGACAGAGACCTCCACGCTACATGCTCTATGACCCTTAAAGGTGTACGGTAGTTTGAACTTGACGGGCGGCAGCGGGCGCACACCCGGCGTCACACAGCTTAACGAAGACGTCATGCCATATGTAACCGAGGTTTATCTGTGCTGGATAAAATCCGTAAGTTAAATCTTACAACACTATAAGATTTCTTTTTAACATATATCAAATACCTTATAAGAAATTCTATTACTAAATGAATAGAAGCACGAGGATATAGGAAAGAACACTGTACTCTGTTCATACCACACGGATATGAACCACGAACCCTAATGCTTGATTCTGAGGTTCGATCGATCTTTGAGCCAATCGACTGGCAGTAACGTAACATAATCAGCTAAATGCAAATGATGAATCTTTATGGCGGCATTCCATACACTTTCATTAGGTCTGTAGCAATTGACTAATGCGGGTCCTCTCCCTTCTCCGTTACGCACTGATCCATACGAACTCTCCCTTAAGATAATCCCTTACCCGTTCCGTCCACCTGATGTACACTATTTCACCGGTGTGAACACCTACTCCCTTTATGTTTTAACTCTTCTGTTAACTTTCTCATGACTATTTTCACCATACGTTGATTTCATCTTAGTTACCGAGATCTGTACAGTATCATTTGCTTTTCATCACACTGTACGTGTCTCAAAAGTAACTATTAGTTACTCCATCCGTTCTCCCTCACCATTTCCACCCTACAAGAATTCCATCAGAAATGCCATGCACCCCATTCAACGTTTTATGTCTCTGTTACTATTACTAGCTCACATTAAAGCCCGATGAGTCACTGCTCCCACTGCTCTTACCACCCAGCAGCGCTTTTATCTTCGTTTCCATTGCTTTGCTGTGAGCTCCATCAGTCTCCCTTACCTCATGACTCTCTAATATTCTAATTTCCAATCACACTGTCCTTAATAACTCACTTCCTATCCTGCCACTCCAACTTCTAGGTCTCCAAGCATACATCACATTCATTAATATCATGGTTTCTAAATGATCACTTTCGCATTAGAATCATTGTTTCATATTCTGCAAAAGTCATTTATAACTACGTGCAACACTTATGACATTTCTCTTTTTTCTACACTGTATTTTCTTATGAAACAACATCCTGAGCATCGGTGCTCCTCCAGTACAACTTTAATGCCACACAACTATCCTCGTTCCTGGTCAGTACCAACTCCCAGCACTGTTAAAAAGAAAATGATTAAATGCATCTAATCAATAGATTTAAGTCGATTCTTATTTGATGTTTCGCAGACCGTTCTATCTGCAGCATAGGATCAAATCCATTACAAAACCAGTGAATAGTCATTTGTAGTTTTTAAACAGGTTTTCAGATCAAGCCACACATCCTTCGCTCTCACTCAAGGATCCTCTTTTTTAAGTTACCTGAGACGGCACGGGTAACTGAAGTACTGATCGAAGCCATCCCATTAACGATATATATATATATATATATATATATATATATATATATATATATATATATATACATATATATATATCCTAACCTAAGCTGGTACCCACTTTATTGACTAATCCCTTGGGATGGATGTAGGCCGACTGCCGCAACCAGGATTCGAACCTATGTGCTCGACCCTGGCTGGCCCGTGAATACGTCACGGTCAGGAACGTTAACTACTGCACCACGGAGGTCCATCACACTTCATAAGTCTTATAGATGATTACTTGTGAGGACAAATGATTTTGTTCATCCAAGCTTATTACAAGCCTTTGTCAGGAGGGAAAAATTGGATCATAAGCCATTTTTTAACACATTTCTGCACAATATTCTTTATCCAATCACTTGCGCGTCTTCTCTTCACTTCTAAATGCGGGCAGCATACAGTGCACCTTTTGCCTTCCAGCATTATCATATTTTTTTTCTGACCTCATCTGATGTACGAGACCTTCAGCTCTGACCGGTTCTGCTTTTCGTCTCTCAGGTCCCCACCTGAGACTCGCCTGCTTCCTATTATCCAAACTTTGTGAAATAACTTTACCATCTTATGTTGAGTGAGCTAATCAGTGTGAGTAGCTCTCAATGCATCTGGGAGGATCTTCATCCACAATTTTCCTTGACGGAGTTCAGTCAAAAGCAATACACCTTATGAGCTTCTCCTCTCTCACTTCGCATCTTAACACTCTCTCTCTCTCTCTCTCTCTCTCTCTCTCTCTCTCTCTCTCTCTCTCTCTCTCTCTCTCTCTCTCTCTCTCCGCTTGGCCTAGATTGGTGTCTTTTCCTTACAGTTCACACAGTGCACAAAGGTTGCTGGAATTCACTCCACAAACAAACACTCTCTCCACCTTGTAACACAACAGACAAGACGTGGCACAGGGATAATCTTAATTCATTTCTTTTAGTACGGTGAAGTGACCGTCAGCCTTAACTTTTCAGAAGATATCTCTGTATGTACTCACAGATATATATATTTTTTTTTTTTTTTCATACTATCCGCCATTTCCCGCGACAGCGAGGTAGCGTTAAGAACAGAGGACTGGGCCTTTGAGGAAATATCCTCACCTGGCCCTCTTCTCTGTTCCTTCTTTTGAAAAATTAAAAAAAAAAGAAAAAAAAAAAAAAAAAAAAGAAAAAAAAAAAAAAAAACGAGAGGGGAGGATTTCCAGCCCCCCGCTCCCTTCCCTTTTAGTCGCCTTCTACGACACGCAGGGAATACGTGGGAAGTATTCTTTCTCCCCTATCCCCAGGGATATATATATATATATATATATATATATATATATATATATATATATATATATATATATATATATATATATATATATATATATATATATACGTGTGTGTGTGTGTCTGTGTGGTGTGTGTGTGTGTGTGTGTGTGTGTGTGTGTGTGTGTGTGTGTGTGTGTGTGTGTGTGTGTGAATGTATGAGTAGGAAGAGAGGAAAGTGATTTGTTCCGAGTGAATGTCGGTTTACAGCAGGGGTGCGCGATGTCTCCATGGTTGTTTAATTTGTTTATGGATGAGGTTGCTAGGGAGGTGAATGCAAGAGTTTTGGAAAGAGGGGCAAGTATGAAGTCTGTTGTGGATGAGAGAGCTTGGGAAGTGAGTCAGTTGTTGTTCGCTGATGATACAGCGCTGGTGGCTGATTCATGTGAGAAACTGCAGAAGCTGGTGACTGAGTTTGGTAAAGTGTGTGAAAGAAGAAAGTTAAGAGTAAATGTGAATAAGAGCAAGGTTATTAGGTACAGTAGGGTTGAGGGTCAAGTCAATTGGGAGTTAAGTTTGAATGGAAAAAAACTCGAGGAAGTAAAGTGTTTTAGATACTTGGGAGTGGATTTGACAGCGGATGGAACCATGGAAGCAGAAGTGAGTCACTGGGTGAGGGAGGGGGCGAAGGTTCTAGGAGCGTTGAAGAATGTGTGGAAGTCGAGAACGCTATCTCGGAAAGCAAAAATGGGTATGTTTGAAGGAATAGTGGTTCCAACAATGTTGTATGGTTGCGAGGCGTGGGCTATGGATAGAGTTGTGCGCAGGAGGGTGGATGTGCTGGAAATGACAAGTTTGAGGACAATGTGTGGTGTGAGGTGGTTTGATCGAGTAAGTAATGTAAGGGTAAGAGAGATGTGTGGAAATAAAAAGAGCGTGGTTGAGAGAGCAGAAGAGTGTGTTTTGAAATGGTTTGGGCACATGGAGAGAATGAGTGAGGAAAGATTGACCAAGAGGATATATGTGTCGGAGGTGGAGGGAACGAGGAGAAGTGGGAGACCAAACTGGAGGTGGAAAGATGAAGTGAAAAAGATTTTGTGTGATCGGGGCCTGAACATGCAGGAGGGTGAAAGGAGGGCAAGGAATAGAGTGAATTGGATCGATGTGGTATACCGGGGTTGACGTGCTGTCAGTGGATTGAATCAGGGCATGTGAAGCGTCTGGGGTAAACCATGGAAAGTTCTGTGGGGCCTGGATGTGGAAAGGGAGCTGTGGTTTCGGGCATTATTGCATGACAGCTAGAGACTGAGTGTGAACGAATGGGGCCTTTGTTGTCTTTTCCTAGTGCTACCTCGCACACATGAGGGGGGAGGGGGATGGTATTCCATGTGTGGCGAGGTGGCGATGGGAATGAGTAAAGGCAGACAGTGTGAATTGTGTGCATGGGTATATATGTATGTGTCTGTGCGTGTATATATATGTGTACATTGAGATATATAGGTATGTATATTTGCGTGTGTGGACGTGTATGTAGTTACATTGTGTATGGGGTGGGTTGGGTCATTTCTTTCGTCTGTTTCCTTGCGCTACCTCGCAAACGCGGGAGACAGCGACAAAGCAAAATAAATATATAAATAAATAAATATATATATATATATATATATATATATATATATATATATATATATATATATATATATTGAAAAGCATCACAATTTCGCGCATGATCAACTATATTCCTATGTGTCCAGGGGGAAAATGAAACACGGTGAGTTCCCAAGTGCACTTTCGTGTAATAATCACATCATCAGGAAAGATACAAGAAAGAAATATAGGTCAGTTGATATACAACGAAGAGACGTAGCTACCTGGCGTCTTAGCTACGTCTCTTCGTTGTGTATCAGCTGACCTATATTTCTTGTATCTCCCATGATGATGTGATTATCACATGAAAGTGCGCTTGGGAACTTATTGTGTTTCACCCCTGGACTCACAGGACTATATATATATATATATATATATATATATATATATATATATATATATATATATATATATATATATATATATATATATATATATATATATATATTGCAAGAGGTCATTGTAGTGCGGGTGATGTAGTATATGCTGATAAACACGAGGAAAATGAAACACGATATGTTCCCAAGCGCTCTTCCGTGTAATGGTAAATTCGTCAGGGGATATACAAGAATAGAACAGAAGACGTAGAACTGTCAGTTGATATACAAGACAGAGAAGTAGCTATGACGTCATTGGTAAACAAGCGTTGCTGGATGGTGGTGTTCAGGGCTGGCATCATGCCTGTCATCAGATTTTGCCTACGACGAAGCTATCCTGTTTACATAGACCTTAACTAATATTAATGTTACAATTCTTTGTGTATATGATAACAGAAGATTCTATGATATTTCTCATGGTAAAGGACTTACAGTTAATAACTGAATTAGCATTACTCCAGTCAATACAATGCTCATAATTTTAAATATAATTAAACAGAGAATTTGATTTTTGTCCTGCGCTTATACCATAATCATGTTGCTTAAGTCTAACACAAAAATCCTTACCAGTATGCCCAACATAAAACATAATGCAATTTTTACAAGGGACTCTGTAGTTACAGCCCGCAGAATTTACTGATAATGAGTTTGAGAAGACATACTCTATAGGATCCAAGTTAAAGTATCCTATATCATTCATTGATAAATCCCTCAAGTTGGCAGAGAAATAATCTTATAGATTTAAAAAGCAAACTTTCCCTCAAAACGACGAATCTTTTAGTTCTTCATTTTATTGATGATTTTACATCACTCCTCAGGTTGCTTAAATCCTTTGATATACATTTAGCCTTCAGCAATAACAACACTACAAAGAATACCTTAATCAAAAACTCACCAGAAATTTATGAGGGCTGTGTTTACAAAACTCCTTGTTAAAACTGTAATGTGTTTTATGTTTGGCAGACTTTTTATTTTTGAGTTAGACTTAAGCAACATAAATATAGTATACGAACAGGAAAAGAATCAAATGCTATGTTCAAACACGTTAAAGATTATGATCATTGTATTGACTGGAGTGACGCTAACATGTTAATTAACTGTAACTCATTTACCAAGAGAAATATCCTTGAATACACAAAGAATTGTAACATTAATATAAGTGAAGGTCTTTACAAATTGGATAGCTTTGTCGTAAGCAATAATTGTAAACAGTTCCCTTTCCAGTCCACATAATAAACATTTTAGGATACATGTTTCAGAGGTGGAGGGAAGAAGAAGAAGCAAGCCACACAGGAAACAGTATCGCTACCCCATGCCTCAGTAAGGTAGCGCTAGGAAAACAGACAAAAAAATGTCACATTCGTTCATACTCATTCTCTAGCTGTCACGTGTAATGCACCGAAACCACAGCTCTCTATTTACACTCTATTTACATCCAAGCCCCACAGAACTTTCCATGGTTTACCCCAGACATTCCACATGCCCTGGTTCAGTCCAATGACAGCACGTCGACACCGGTGTACCAAATCGTTCCAGTTCACTCTATTCCTTGCACGCCTCTCACCCTCTTGTATGTTCAGGCCCCGATCGCTCAAAATCCTTTTTATTCCATCTTTCCACCTGCAATTTGGTCTCCTTTTCTCTTTGTTCATTGCACGCGGGAGACGGCGATTAAGTATAGAATAAAAAAAAGAGAAAAAAATATTGACAGTGGATATATGTGTCAGAAGTTGAGGGAACGAGGAGATGTGGGTGACCAAATTGGAGGTGGAAAGATGGAGTGAAAAAGATTTTGAGTGATCGAAGCCTGAACATGCAGGCGGGTGAAAGGCGTGCAAAGAATAGAGGGAACTGGAACGATGTGGTATACCGGGTTTGACGTGCTGTCAATGGATTGAACTAGGGCATGTGAAGCGTCTGGGGTAAACCATGGAAAGTTCTGTGGGGGCCTGGATGTGGAAAGGGAGCTGTTGTTTCGGTACATTATAGATGACAGCTAGAGTCTGAGTGTGAACGAATGTGGCGTTTGTTGCCTTTTCCTAGCGCTACCTCGCGCACATGCAGGGGAGGGGGTTGTTATCTCATGTATGGCGGGGTGGCGACGGTAATGAATAAGGGCAGACAGTATGAATTAGGGAACATGTGTATATATGTATATGTCTGTGTGTGTATATATATGTATACGTTGAGATGTATAGGTATGTATATGTGCGTGTGTGGACGTGTACATACATGTGTATGTGGGTGGGTTGGGCCATTCTTTCGTCTGTTTCCTTTCGCTACCTCGCTAACGCGGGACGCAGCGACAAAGTATAATAAATAAATAAATAAATAAATAAATAAATATATATATATATATATATATATATATATATATATATATATATATATATATATATTTTTTTTTTTTTTTCATACTATTCGCCATTTCCCGCGATAGCGAGGTAGCGTTAAGAACAGAGGACTGGGCCTTTGAGGGAATATCCTCACCTGGCCCTCTTCTCTGTTCCTTCTTTTGGAAAAAAAAAAAAAAAAAAAAATATATATATATATATATATATGTATATATATATATATATATATATATATATATATATATATATATATATATATATATATATATATATATATATATATATATATATGTGTGTGTGTGTGTGTGTGTGTGTGTGTGAAATCGGAATTCTGCAGCTCAAATACTCTTACTTTACGTGTATTTTTCAATACAGGCTGCATTACATGTTTCATGAAAACTGGTGGTTGTTTACACCGTCAAATATAAGGTATGTAAAGATATATACATTGGCCAGACCGTTAAATCTGAATTGAAAAGTCATGCAGTACAAAGAGGTTACCACTGTATTGCGATCGCTGAGCACTGACACGATAACGATCGCCCTATAGACCTTAACAACCC
Source organism: Panulirus ornatus (assembly GCF_036320965.1). Lineage (NCBI taxonomy): Eukaryota > Metazoa > Arthropoda > Malacostraca > Decapoda > Palinuridae > Panulirus > Panulirus ornatus. Next base: position 46,258,109 of record NC_092238.1, on the reverse strand, counting down.
AGTCACATTATAATCCTCGTCTGATTATGCTACCCGTGACGTCATTAAATTTGTCTAAATTGTTATTACTAAGAACTTCAATTTGTCTCCAGGCAACTTTAAAACAATGAAGCCCAATATTGATGAAAGAGCCAATACCGTGATTGCTTCCTGTATTAAAATTACCTTTTCAGAGACAGATGATTTCTGATTCCATTCAGTTTCTTGCCAACTCTCATATTACTTCATATTTTTGTATGGCAATGTTTCATGCTATGATAAGTTTTTTCTTTTTATTGTTATAATTTGGAATGCATGCTACATCGAAAACCCTCACTATTTGTTTTGCTTCCCTGAATATTAGGAGCCGCGTGGATGTATTGATCTCAGCTATACCTTAACAATAACCTATCATTTTCTGTCATTTTTGATGTGATAAACTTACCAAACTTTTTATAAATTTCTTTATTCTTAAAACTAATTTCCACTCCTTATCACCTTAATTATGTAGCTAAAGCGTTTTTCTATTCACGTATCTATTTACAAATTACAAAGTTTTCTTTCGAAAATTTCTTATCTCCTGTCGAACTACCTAACCTTCTGCACACAACAGTTTGTCCTCGTGTTTACCTTTTGTCAAGGCAACTGTGGACTTAATTTGCTATGCACAACAGGGCATTAGCTCAGACCCCTTGTCGTTCTGCTGTCCAGCAATTAACATGCTACAAAGACGACTTGAATTTACTGCATCTACTATTCCGAGTGTCTAGTATGAATAATATCCTTACAAATGAGGAATATATATATATATATATATATATATATATATATATATATATATATATATATATATATATATATATATAATAGCCTGAGCGGGGTACCCGATTTATCGCCCAACCCCTAGGGTAGGATGAACAGCTGAGTTGACTGTGGACCAACTGCCGCAGCGAGGACTCTCACCTATGCGCTTGAACTTGAGCGGCCCATGAATACGTTACGGTTAGGAACACTAACCGTCACACCATAATTGTATACATATCCAATTATATATATATATATATATATATATATATATATATATGGTGTGGGAGGCAAGTTGTTAGAAGCAGTGAAAAGTTTTTATCGAGGATGTAAGGCATGTGTACGTGTAGGAAGAGAGGAAAGTGATTGGTTCTCAGTGAATGTAGGTTTGCGGCAGGGGTGTGTGATGTCTCCATGGTTGTTTAATTTGCTTATGGATGGGGTTGTTAGGGAGGTGAATGCAAGAGTTTTGGAAAGAGGGGCAAGTATGAAGTCTGTTGTGGATGAGAGAGCTTGGGAAGTGAGTCAGTTGTTGTTCACTGATGATACAGCGCTGGTGGCTGATTCATGTGAGAAACTGCAGAAGCTGGTGACTGAGTTTGGTAAAGAGTGTGGAGGAAGAAAGTTAAGAGTAAATGTGAATAAGAGCAAGGTTATTAGGTACAGTAGGGTTGAGGGTCAAGTCAATTGGGAGGTGAGTTTGAATGGAGAAAAACTGGAGGAAGTGAAGTGCTTTAGATATCTGGGAGTGGATCTGGCAGCGGATGGAACCATGGAAGCGGAAGTGGATCATAGGGTGGGGGAGGGGGCGAAAATTCTTTGAGCCTTGAAGAATGTGTGGAAGTCGAGAACATTATCTCGGAAAGCAAAAATGGGTATGTTTGAAGGAATAGTGGTTCCAACAATGTTGTATGGTTCCGAGGCGTGGGCTATGGATAGAGTTGTGCGCAGGAGGATGGATGTGCTGGAAATGAGATGTTTGAGGACAATGTGTGGTGTGAGGTGGTTTGATCGAGTAAGTAACGTAAGGGTAAGAGAGATGTGTGGAAATAAAAAGAGCGTGGTTGAGAGAGCAGAAGAGGGTGTTTTGAAATGATTCGGGCACATGGAGAGAATGAGTGAGGAAAGATTGACCAAGAGAATATATGTGTCGGAGGTGGAGGGAACGAGGAGAAGAGGGAGACCAAATTGGAGGTGGAAAGATGGAGTGAAAAAGATTTTGTGTGATCGGGGCCTGAGCATGCAGGAGGGTGAAAGGAGGGCAAGGAATAGAGTGAATTGGATCGATGTGGTATACCGGGGTTGACGTGCTGTCAGTGGAGTGAATCAAGGCATGTGAAGCGTCTGGGGTAAACCATGGAAAGCTGTGTAGGTATGTATATTTGCGTGTGTGGACGTATGTATGTACATGTGTATGGGGGTGGGTTGGGCCATTTCTTTCGTCTGTTTCCTTGCGCTACCTCGCAAACGCGGGAGACAGCGGCAAAAAAAAAAAAAAAAAAAAAATATATATATATATATATATATATATATATATATATATATATATATATATATATATATATATATATGTATATATATTGGAAAGGATCACATTTTTTGCGCGTGATCAAGATATTCCGATGAGTCCACAGGGAAAATGAAACACGAAAAGTTCCCAAGTGCACTTTCGTGTAATAAGCACATCATCAGGGGAGACACAAGAGAGAAATATAACAGTCAGTTGATATACATGGAAGAGACGAAGCTAGGACGCCATTTGGTAAACATGTGATTGTCCAAAACATTTTAGGGAGAATAAAAAGATGTTTTGGAAAGAGATAAATAAAGTGCGTCAGACGAGAGAACAAATGGGAACTTCAGTGAAGGGGGCTAATGGGGAGGTGATAACAAGTAGTGGTGATGTGAGAAGGAGATGGAGTGAGTATTTTGAAGGTTTGTTGAATGTGTTTGATGAGAGAGTGGCAGATATATGGTGTTTTGGTCGAGGTGGTGAGCAAAGTGAGAGGGTAAGGGAAAATGATTTGGTAAACAGAGAAGAGGTCGTAAAAGCTTTGCAGAAGATGAAAGCCGTCAAGGCAGTGGGTTTGGATGGTGTTGCAGTGGAATTTATTAAGAAAGGGGGTGACTGTATTGTTGACTGGTTGGTAAGGTCATTTAATGTATTTATGACTCATGGTGAGGTGCCTGAGGATTGGCGGAAGGCTTGCATAGTGCCACTGTACAAAGGCAAAGGGGATAAAACTGAGTGCTCAAATTACAGAGGTATAAGTTTGTTGAGTATTCCTGGGAAATTATATGGGAGGGTATTGATTGAGAGGGTGAAGGCATGTACAGAGCATTAGATTGGGGAAGAACAGTGTG
>NC_092238.1:46242462-46249962 GCF_036320965.1 Panulirus ornatus | reverse complement strand
TAATCATAGATCCGTTCCAGCAGAGAAACAAGAGATAAATACATATGTGGAAAAGGAATCAAGCTTGGTCCAGATTCCTCCTGCAGTCTTTACAGACTCGGAAACAAGGTGCAAGAATTTATTCTTTTCCATTGGATTTAATTCTTATAACCCCGTTACCCCTAAAGAAGAAGAAGAAGAAGAAGAAGAAGAAGAAGAAGAAGAAGAAGAAGAAGAGGAAATTACGATATACATACAACGTTAGCACCTGCACTCTCTGGTGAAAAATCATTTCCTCACCTGCAGGTCTTCCCCTCGTGTCCATCACCCAAGCTCTACGAAAAACAAAGGCATCAATAAATGGCGACGCTGGAGGCGATGTCCAGGCCAATATATCTCTGCAAAACAAAGGTTGAGGGAGCGCGCCTGGCAAATTTCACCAGCAAGATCATCCTGGTCCGCTACACGGTTGCGTATATTTACTTGCAATTGCTTTATCCTTCTCCCAGACCAGGGGTGCAGGGGTGAGGGACGGTCCAGACCGGCGGCGTTACAGAGAGAAAGAGAGAGAGAGAGAGAGAGAGAGAGAGAGAGAGAGAGAGAGAGAGAGAGAGAGAGAGAGAGAGGACGAGGGGAAGTTGTGGATGATAGATCGGGTGTCATAAAGGCCGTATTACACAGGCTTCTGCTTATCTCATTCCACACGCTTTCTCCTTTTCCCCCGGCCATCATAAATTTGTCCAATTTCACAGCTTTATGCAGTGGCAATAACTTATTGTGTGTGTGTGTGTGTGTGTGTGTGTGTGTATGTGTGTACGTTAATACATATTGTTGCGTGCGTCTGCGTTTACGTGCAAAGATAATGATTATGAATAATATCCATTGGTTTATTGAATCAACTACAACCCAAGCACTACAATCACATATAGAAATATATATGTGCATGTCTAAGATTGTCAACACGGAGTTTTTGCTTATAACTTTACATGGTTGTGTTCTGAGACCTCGCTGAACACCTTTGTTTTATTGCTGTTCTTGTTTTCCATGTTACACTATGACAGTTGACAAAAGGCAGTGGCAACTAAGTTCCCGCTTGGAGGATATTTGGACTTTGTTATAAGTTGAAATAGCAATAGACAATTGAATGCCTTAATCTAAGCTATCTCATTAAGGGAGAACGAACAGCTGGGTTAACTGGAGAACAACTGTCGCAAATAGGATTCGAACCTATGCGTTCGACTCTGGATGGCCCTTGAATGCGCCACTGTCAGCAACGCTAACTGCTGAAGGAAATCAATTACACGAAGAGCTATTTCCAAAAGTTTCTCCTAAGAATCATCTATGTACGTACTTAACATAGGTAAAGTAGCTGTTCCTTTCCATACTTTTGTAGTCACAAATCGTGTGCATCAATCCCGTCAGCATGTAAAGGAGGAAGGCTCATTCGAATCCGATTAGTTTCTGGACGTGTCAATGGCATGATTAAAAAAAAAAAATGTGTATGTGTGTGTGTGTGTGTGTGGGGGGGGGGCCTCCAGAAACAATGAACAAAGCTCGACGATTCTTTTTTATGAAAGATTTGAAATTACTTTTGGCTGCCATACTCATGAAGAAGTCGACACCTGCCTGTGCTGAATAGATAGATATTTGTTCTTGGAAAACTAACGTCTTACCAGATAAGGTAAAACTTTCATGCACACAATTCTGAAGTAAGGGATGATATAGTCTACGCGAATGAGGTTGAGCATCATATTTCTATATTTCATAGTGACCGACGTGTCAAGCGCAAAGCATGACCATATTAATGCCATTTCGAGTGAAAGGATAAAGAGCAAGAGGAAAAAAATGCAGAAACTTTTCAAGACCCTACAGGTATTTGTAGACCTGACTTTTGAAAATAGATGACATATGGGAAGGAAGAAAAACGGAAGGAGGAAGACAACTGCAATGCTTTGCTGTTCTGAGGCTTCATAACGACCAATCCTCGAGTGGTCAGTGTCCATAGGCAAACTGTGGAGAGCAGCTGGCAGCCGTGTACCTTGGGTCCACACAAGCAGACAGCTCACAAGAAACAATGGCGAAACAGTAATACCTGTAGAACAGTGAGAGATAGTAAGTGTGGTTGAAGAAAGACTATCCCTAGATGATTATTGAAACGGAAATCTCCCACTCTTGTAGGAAGGAAAAGGACTTATGACACAAAAAACATCCCAAAGTTTTTGGGAAGAAGATACTGGGATATTGATCGTGTGAGGTTGGCAAGAAAGAGTGGAATATGTGGTTATGCTCAGCACGTTTATGTTACAACTAAGTTTAACTGCGGTGCTCTGAAACTGAACTAAGGAAAACAAGCGACACTTAGATAAAATACGATGTCTTTATTGTCAAATTGTATACATGATACAAAATGCAATTCTTTATGGCTAGAAGCTCAATTTAAGGTTAAAAAGTATGAGAGTTGTTTCGTTGTGTAGAAAGTATGTGTTTGTGGTTGCTAAGCAGCCATAATTGCTCTGAGTGCATTATTTCGTGTGGTTTGCAGCTTTCCTATATTTTCACAATTTAACGTAGAATGGATGAATTATCTTTAGAGGTTGTTGAGGGATTCTTGTATTTTGTCCGAATCTGGTGCAAGTTAAGTTCTCTTATTTTGCGTGTTGCTTTTGTGTTAATGTTATTGATGTGGGTAGTGAATATCATGTATGTCGTATGTTATTCCTATAATGGCTGGCGTTTTATTCTGTGAGAGTGACTTACCATTCAGGGTGAATGGAGCATGTGAGGTAGACTTATAGCTGTCTAGGTTTAAAACAGTGATTGAAGACCTGCAGAAATACAGATATTCTGTTCCTGTTTCAGTAGTGTAATGAAATGGTTCATGTTTCATGCAGAGTTGTGTTTGCATTGGCGGCCGGTTATGATATTGGCCAGCCAATGTTTGTCCCTGTTTGTTGAGCATGGTATCAAGTATCTCTCTTTTCTGTGAAGACGTATCAGGGTCAATATCAAACGCTTTCTTGACATCTATTACCACTAGTGTTATGCGGGATTTGAGTTACGGTTGGCTAAATCCATTTATGATATGCTGTGTGGGGTCTGTGTGTTATGTGTTTGGAAGTGTGTAAAAGGAGAAAGTTGAGAGTAAATGTGAATAAAAGCAGGGTAATTAGTTTTACCAGGGTTGTGGGGCAGGTTAGTTTGGATGTGAATCTGAATGATGAAAAATTGGAAGAAGTGAAGTGTTCTGCGTACTTGGGAGTGGATATGGCAGCGAATGAAACCATGTAAACCAAAGACAGTCAAAGGGTGGTTGAAGGGACGAAGGATCTGGAAGCACGAAGAAAGCGAGATCGTTATTTGGGATGGTAACAATGAGTGTTTCAAGGCATAGTGGTCCCGAAAATGTATCAAGAAGCAAGGCATGGGCAATAGATGAAGATGTGCAGAGGAGGGTAGAGGTGTTGGAAATGAAATGTTTGAAGACAATGGATATGTGGTGTGAGGTGGTTATATTGAGAAATGATAAAGATGAGGGGAAAAAAGGTCCGGTAATAAAATGAGCGCGGATGAGAAATCTGAAAAAAGCTTGCTGAAACTAATAGGACATATGGAGAGAAATGAGTGAGGAGAAAGGTAACAAAGAGGACATATGTGGTAGAAGTGTAGGGAAAAAGGATAAGGGGGACACCAAATTTTGCGTGATCGTGGCCTCAACATGCAGGAGGGAGAAAGGAAAGCATTGAGTATAGGGATTATGAACGATGTGGTATAGAAGGGCCGACGAGCTGTCAGCGGACTGAACTAGAGCATACGATGCAGCTAGGATATACCATGGAAAGGTCTGTAGAGACTGGTTGTGGATACGGAATGTGGTGACGGTACATAACAAATGACAGACAGAGAATGGATAAGAGCGATTGTGCTCTTTCCTGGTCTGATCCTAGCTCTGTCTCGCTAACTCAACGAGCGACAATCAGATTGGGGAAGAGCAGTGTGGTTTCAGAAGTGGTAGAGGATGTGTGGATCAGGTGTTTGCTTTGAAGAATGTATGTGAGAAATACTTAGAAAAGCAAATGCATTTGTATGTAGCATTTATGGATCTGGAGAAGGCATATGATAGAGTTGATAGAGATTCTCTGTGGAAGGTGTTAAGAATATATGGTGTGGGAGGCAAGTTGTTAGAAGCAGTGAAAAGTTTTTATCGAGGATGTAAGGCATGTGTACGTGTAGGAAGAGAGGAAAGTGATTGGTTCTCAGTGAATGTAGGTTTGCGGCAGGGGTGTGTGATGTCTCCATGGTTGTTTAACTTGTTTATGGATCGGGTTGTTAGGGAGGTGAATGCAAGAGTTTTGGAAAGAGGGGCAAGTATGAAGTCTGTTGGGGATGAGTTTGGGAAGTGAGTCAGTTGTTGTTCGCTGATGATACAGCGCTGGTGGCTGATTCATGTGAGAAACTGCAGAAGCTGGTGACTGAGTTTGGTAAAGTGTGTGAAAGAAGAAAGTTAAAAGTAAACGTGAATAAGAGCAAGGTGATTAGGTACAGTAGGGTTGAGAGTCAAGTCAATTGGGAGGTGTGTTTGAATGGAGAAAAACTGGAGGAAGTGAAGTGTTTTAGATATCTGGGAGTGGATCTGGCAGCGGATGGAACCATGGAAGCGGAAGTGGATCATAGGGTGGGGGAGGGGGCGAGAATTCTGGGAGCCTTGAAGAATGTGTGGAAGTCGAGAACATTATCTCGGAAAGCAAAAATGGGTATGTTTGAAGGAATAGTGGTTCCAACAATGTTGTATGGTTGCGAGGCGTGGGCTATGGATAGAGTTGTGCGCAGGAGGATGGATGTGCTGGAAATGAGATGTTTGAGGACAATGTGTGGTGTGAGGTGGTTTGATCGAGTAAGTAACGTAAGGGTAAGAGAGATGTGTGGAAATAAAAAGAGCGTGGTTGAGAGAGCAGAAGAGGGTGTTTTGAAATGGTTTGGGCACATGGAGAGAATGAGTGAGGAAAGATTGACCAAGAGGATATATGTGTCGGAGGTGGAGGGAACGAGGAGAAGAGGGAGACCAAATTGGAGGTGGAAAGATGGAGTGAAAAAGATTTTGTGTGATCGGGGCCTGAACATGCAGGAGGGTGAAAGGAGGGCAAGGAATAGAGTGAATTGGAGCGATGTGGTATACCGGGGTTGACGTGCTGTCAGTGGATTGAATCAGGGCATGTGAAGAGTCTGGGGTAAACCATGGAAAGCTGTGTAGGTATGTATATTTGCGTGTGTGGACGTATGTATATACATGTGTATGGGGGTGGGTTGGGCCATTTCTTTCGTCTGTTTCCTTGCGCTACCTCGCAAACGCGGGAGACAGCGACAAAGAAAAAAAAAAAAAAAATATATATATATATATATATATATATATATATATATATATTGGAAAGGATCACAATTTTGCGCGTGATCAAGATATTCCTATGATTCCACGGGGAAAATGAAACACGAAAAGTTCCCAAGTGCACTTTCGTGTAATAATCACATCATCGGGGAGACACAAGAGAGAAATATAACAGTCAGTTGATATACATCGAAGAGACGAGGCTAGGACGCCATTTGGTAAACATGTGATTGTCCAAAACAAGTTCTGTGGGGCCTGGATGTGGAAAAGGAGCTGTGGTTTTGGTGCATTTTACATGACAGCTAGAAACTGAGTGTGAACGAATGTGGCCTTTGTTGTCTTTTCCTAGCGGTACCTCGTGCGCATGCGGGGGGAGGGGGTTGTCATTTCATGTGTGGCGGGGTGGCGACGTAAATGAATAAGGGCAGACAGTATGAATTATGTACATGTGTACATATGTATATGTCTGTGCTAGGAAACAGACGAAAGAAGGGCCCAACCCACCCACATACACATGTATATTCATACACGTCCACACACGCGCATATACATACCTATACATCTCAACGTATACATATATATACACACGCAGAGACATATACATATATACACATGTACATAATTCATACTGTCTGCCGTTATTGATTCACGTCGCCACCCCGCCATACATGAAATGACAACCCCCTCCCCCCGCATGTGCACGAGGTAGCGCTAGGGAAAGACAACAAAGTCCACATCCGTTCACACTCAGTCTTTAGCTGTCATGTATAATGCACCGAAACCACAGCTCCCTTTCCACATCCAGGCCCCATAGATATATATATATATATATATATATATATATATATATATATATATATATATATATATATATATATATATATATATATATATATATATATATATATATATTTTTTTTTTTTTTATTTTAATTTTCCAAAAGAAGGAACAGAGAAGGGGGCCAGGAGAGGGTATTCCCTCAAAGGCCCAGTCCTCTGTTCTTAACGCTACCTCGCTATCGCGGGAAATGGCGAATAGTATGAAAAAAAAAAAAAAAAAATATATATATATATATATATATATATATATATATATATATATATATATATATATATATATATATATATATATATATATATATATATATTTTTATTTATTTTGCTTTGTCGCTGTCTCCCGCGTTTGCGAGGTAGCGCAAGGAAACAGACGAAAGAAATGGCCCAACCCACCCCCATACACATGTATATACATACACGTCCACACACGCAAATATACATAACTATACATCACAATGTACACATATATATACACACACAGACACATACATATATACCCATGCACACAATTCACACTGTCTGCCTTTATTCATTCCCATCGCCACCTCGCCACACATGGAATACCATCCCCCTCCCCCCTCACGTGTGCGAGGTAGCGCTAGGAAAACACAACAAAGGCCCCATTCGTTCACACTCAGTCTCTAGCTGTCATGCAATAATGCCCGAAATCACAGCTCCCTTTCCACATCCAGGCCCCACACAACTTTCCATGGTTTACCCCAGACGCTTCACATGCCCCGATTCAATCCACTGACAGCACGTCAACCCCGGTATACCACATCGATCCAATTCACTCTATTCCTTGCCCGCCTTTCACCCTCCTGCATGTTCAGGCCCAGATCACTCAAAATCTTTTTCACTCCATCTTTCCACCTCCAATTTGGTCTTCCACTTCTCCCCGTTCCCTCCACCTCCGACACATATATCCTCTTGGTCAATCTTTCCTCACTCATTCTCTCCATGTGCCCAAACCATTTCAAAACACCCTCTTCTGCTCTCTCAACCACGCTCTTTTTATTTCCACACATCTCTCTTACCCTTACATTACTTACTCGATCAAACCACCTCACACCACACATTGTCCTCAAACATCTCATTTCCAGCACATCCACCCTCCTGCGCACAACTCTATCCATAGCCCACGCCTCGCAACTATACAACATTGTTGGAACCACTATTCCTTCAAACATACCCATTTTGGCTTCCCGAGATAATGTTCTCGACTTCCACACATTCTTCAAGGCTCCCAGGATTTTCGCCCCCTCCCCCACCCTATGATTCACTTCCGCTTCCATGGTTCCATCC
>NC_092238.1:46212462-46237462 GCF_036320965.1 Panulirus ornatus | reverse complement strand
ATTCCTTCCTTTGCTTTTGCCCTCTCACCGACCCCTGACTTTACTCCGAATACATTCTCAAACCAATCTTCCCCTTTACATTTGAGCTTCGTTTTACTCAGAGCCAAAACATCCAGGCTCCTTTCCTCAAACATACTACCTATCTCCCCTTTTTTCTCATCTTGGTTACCTCCACACACATTTAGACACCCCAATCTGAACCTTCGAGGACGATGAGCATTCCCCACATGACTCCTTCTCTGTTCCCCTTTTAGATAGGTAACATACAAGAAGGGGAGGGTTTCGAGCCCCCGCTCCCGTCCCCTTTAGTCGCCTTCTACGACACGTGGGGCATGAGTGGGAAGTGAACGGGGCCTGAACATGCAGGATGGTGAAAGGCGTGCAAGGAATAGAGTGAATTGGATCGACGTGGTATACTGGGGTCGACGTGCTGTCAAAGGATTGAACCAGGGTATGTGAAGCGTGTGAGGGTAACCATGGAAAGTTTTATGGGGCCTGGATGTGGAAAGGGTGCTGTGGTTTCCGTGTGGTTGTCATTTCATGTGTGCCGGGGTGGCGACGGGAATGAATATGGCAGCAAGTATGAATTATGTACATATGTATATATGTATATGTCTGTATATATATGTATATGTCTGTATATATATGTATATGTCTGTATATATATGTATATGTCTGTATATATATATATATATATATATATATATATATGTATATATATATATATATATATATATATATATATATATATATATATATATATATATATCTTTCTTTCAAACTATTCGCCATTTCCTGCGTTAGCGAGGAAGCGTTAAGAACAGAGGACTGGGACTTTGAGGGAATATCCTCACCTGGCCCCCTTCTCTGTTCCTTCTCTTGGAAACTTAAAAAAAAAATAATGTGAAGGGAGGATTTCCAGCCCCCCGCTCCCTCCCCTTTTAGTCGCCTTCTACGACACACAGGGAACACGTGGGAAGTATTCTTTCTCCCCTATACCCAAGATAATATATATATATTATAGTTAAGAGTAAATGTGAATAAGAGCAAGGTTATTAGGTACAGTAGGGTTGAGGGTCAAGTCAATTGGGAGGTGAGTTTGAATGGAGAAAAACTGAAGGAAGTGAGGTGTTTTAGATATCTGGGAGTGGATCTGGCAGCGGATGGAACCATGGAAGCGGAAGTGGATCATAGGGTGGGGGAGGGGGCGAGAATTCTGGGGGCCTTGAAGAATGTGTGGAAGTCGAGAACATTATCTCGGAAAGCAAAAATGGGTATGTTTGAAGGAATTGTGGTTCCAACAATGTTGTATGGTTGCGAGGCGTGGGCTATGGATAGAGTTGTGCGCAGGAGGATGGATGTGCTGGAAATGAGATGTTTGAGGACAATGTGTGGTGTGAGGTGGTTTGATCGAGTGAGTAACGTAAGGGTAAGAGAGATGTGTGGAAATAAAAAGAGCGTGGTTGAGAGAGCAGAAGAGGGTGTTTTGAAGTGGTTTGGGCACATGGAGAGAATGAGTGAGGAAAGATTGACCAAGAGGATATATGTGTCGGAGGTGGAGGGAACGAGGAGAAGAGGGAGACCAAATTGGAGGTGGAAAGATGGAGTGAAAAAGATTTTGTGGGATCGGGGCCTGAACATGCAGGAGGGTGAAAGGAGGGCAAGGAATAGAGTGAATTGGAGCGATGTGGTATACCGGGGTTGACGTGCTGTCAGTGGATTGAATCAAGGCATGTGAAGCGTTTGGGGTAAACCATGGAAAGCTGTGTAGGTATGTATATTTGCGTGTGTGGACGTATGTATATACATGTGTATGGGGGGGGGGGTTGGGTCATTTCTTTCGTCTGTTTCCTTGCGCTACCTCGCAAACGCGGGAGACAGCGACAAAGTATAATAAAAAAAATAATAAATATATATATATATATATATATATATATATATATATATATATATATATATATATATATATATATATATATATATATATATATATATATATAAACGCCTACACATGGACATATACATACATATAGATAAACATACACAGACATATACTTACATACATACACACGTACGCTTGCCTTCATCCATATCTGTCGATACCCCGCCCTACAGGAGGCAGCATCACTAACCCTGTTTCAGCGTGTTAGCGCCAGGTAGCAGACAAAAAGCCAAATTCTTTCACACTCAGTCTCTAGCTGTCATATGTAATGCACCGAAACCACAGCTCCCTAACCTCATCCAGGCCCTACAGACTTTTCCATGGTTTACCCCAAATGGTTCATATGTCCTGGTTCAGTCCATTGACAGCTAGTCGACCCCGGTATACCAAATCGTTATCTATTCAAGATTGATCCAAATTACACTTATTACTCAATTAAGAGTTGAATTGTCCATGGTATATCAATGACACAATAGTGAATTGTTTAAACTATACTGAAAACAGTGTTAATTGATAATATATACACTTATTATTTACGATACTCTAATGATGAAATACGCTAATGATTAACCGTAGGAATATTAAGTGTACGTTGAAATACAACTTTAGGTCTATGTACGTGACGATTCATAAACATCTCACAGTGATAATTCGTTTAATATACATTTAAGATATTGCTAAGTGATATAGTCACGATATTTCCAACAGAAGACCTTTACGAAATGTTCCAGAGTATGGAAGACACTTTAAGTACCAAAATAAACTATACGTGTTACCTATCGTTAAGCCATGAAAAACACATTTTACGTTCATTTAAGACGTAAATACTGTAATGCGTCAAAATTTTGATGTCTAATCCGCTTCCTTGATTTATTTACACTCTCACTAATCCCACCAACAAACTCTCCTTACCATAAGAGCGCGTCTCTGTTAGTTTTACGTTTAATTTGGGTGATATAATTACAAAATTGCACCATTTCACAACTACACACATAAACAATTGCATAACGACTTAATTACATAATCACAGTAATTACAAACCTGATAAATGCTAGTAAATTTATCTGCCCATCTTAAACAGAAGCCAAGGTAAGACAGGGTATTATTATATTTATTAGTGATATGATTCATTCAACTTAATATAGGGTAAACGAACATACTATCAAGATACCAGATTTGTGTGAAGCACTTCACTGCAAATTATGCGTAAGAAATCTGTGCAAAAGAAAAAAAAAATTGAAAGGAAGAGTACATAAAGTTCCCAACAATTATACATATTTGGCTGTCCGTGTAACTGTAGTGAATCAGGATGGAATTACACACACAGACACACACACAGACACAAACATATACACACACAAATATATATATATATATATATATATATATATATATATATATCCCTGGGGATAGGGGAGAAAGAATACTTCCCACGTATTCCCTGCGTGTCGTAGAAGGCGACTAAAAGGAGAGGGAGCGGGGGGCTGGAAATCCTCCCCTCTCGTTTTTTTTTTTTTAATTTTCCAAAAGAAGGAACAGAGAATTGGGCCAGGTGAGGGTATTCCCTCAAGGCCCAGTCCTCTGTTCTTAACGCTACCTCGCTAATGCGGGAAATGGCGAATAGTTTGAAAGAAAAAAAGAAAATATATATATATATATATATATATATATATATATATATATATATATATATATATATATATATATATATATATATATATATATATGAATCAGCGCTGGTGGCTGATTCATGTCAGAAACTGCAGGAGCCAGTGACTGAGTTTGGTAAAGTGTGTGAAAGAAGAAAGTTGAGAGTAAATGTAAATAAGAGTAAGGTTACTAGGTACAGTAGGGTTGAGTGTTAAGTAAATTGGGAGGTAAGTTTGAATGGAGAAAACTGGAGGAAGTGAAGTGTTTTAGATATCTGGCAGCGGATGGAACCATGGAAGCGGAAGTGGATCATAGGGTGGGGAGGGGGCGAAAGTTCTGGGAGCCTTGAAGAATGTGTGGAAGTCGAGAACATTATCTCGGAAAGCAAAAATGAGTATGTTTGAAGGAATAGTGGTTCCAACAATGTTGTATGGTTGCGAGGCGTGGGCTATGGATAGAGTTGTGCGCAGGAGGATGGATGTGCTGGAAATGAGATGTTTGAGGACAATATGTGGTGTGAGGTGGTTTGATCGAGTAAGTAATAATACAGTAAGAGAGATGTGTGGAAATTAAAAGAGTGTTGTTGAGAGAGCAGAAGAGGGTGTTTTGAAATGGTTTGGTCACATTGAGAGAATGAGTGAGGAAAGATTGAACAAGAGGATATATGTGTCAGAGGTGGAGGGAACGAGAAGTGGGAGACCAAATTGGAGGTGGAAAGATGGAGTGAAAAAGATTTTGAGTGATCGGGGCCTGAACATGCAGGAGGGTAAAAGGCGTGCGAGGAATATAGTGAATTGGAACGATGTGGTATACCGGGGTCGACGTGCTGTCAATGGATTGAACCAGGGCATGTGAAGCGTCTGGGGTAAACCATGGAAAGTTTTGTGGGGCCTGGATGTGGAAAGGGAGCTGTGGTTTCGGTGCATTATAACATGACAGCTAGAGACTGAGTGTGAACGAATGTGGCCTTTGTTGTCTTTTCCTACCGCTACCTCGCACACATGAGGGGAGAGGGTGTTGTTATTCCATGTGTGGCGGGGTGGCGATTGAAATGAATAAAGGCAGACAGTATGAATTATGTACATGTGTTTACCAAATGTTATCCTAGCTTCGTCTCTTCGATGTATATCAACTGACTTATATTTCTCTCTTGTGTCTCCCCTAATGATGTGATTATTACGCGGAAGTGCACTTGGGAACATATCGTGTGTAATTTTCCCCGTGGACTCAAAAGAATCTCTTGATCACGCGCAAAATTGTGATCCTTTCCAATATATATATATATATATATATATATATATATATATATATATATATATATATATATATATATATATATATATATATATATATATATTTTTTTTTTTTTTTCAAACTATTCGCTATTTCCCGCGTTAGCGAGGTAGCGTTAAGAACAGAGGACTGGGCCATTGAGGGAATATCCTCACCTGGCCCAATTCTCTGTTCCTTCTTTTGGAAAATTAAAAAAAAATTGAGAGGGGAGGGTTTCCAGCCCCCCGCTCCCTCCCCTTTTAGTCGCCTTCTACGACACGCAGGGAATACGTGGGAAGTATTCTTACTCCCCTATCCCCAGGGAAAATATATATATATATATATATTTATATATATATATATATATATATATATATATATATATACATATATATATATATATACATATATATATATATATATATATATATATATATATATATATATATATATATACCTACATATATATATATATATATATATATATATATATATATATATATATATATATATATATATATAAGTATTGGAGAGGATCGCAATTTTGTGCATGATCAAGATATTCCTATGAGTCAACAGGGAAAATGAAACACGATAAGTTACTAAATGCACTTTCGTGTAATAATCACATCATCAGGAGAGACACGAGAGAAATATAACAGAGGTACCGGGTTCAATCCTGGCTGTTGGAGGTTTGTATGTTCTATGAAGGTGCGCGTGCCTATGCACTTTGTTCATATATATATATATATATATATATATATATATATATATATATATATATATATATATATATATATATATACATATATAAGCTGCGCAGGTATGCACATCTGCGCGCGCGGACGCACGCACACACATGTGTATGGGGGCGGCTGGGCCACCTCCCCCGTCCGCCCCCCCGCGCCACCTCGCAAACGCGGGAGACAGCGACAAAGTACAACAAAATAAACAATATACAATATATATATATATATATATATATATATATATATATATATATATATATATATATATATATATATATATATATATATATATATATATATGTACCCTGAGCCAGGTACGCATTTTATCAACCAACCCCTAGGGGTGGACGAACAGGTGGGCTGACTGTTGCAACCAGGACTCAATCATGCGCTTGATCCTGGGCGGCCCGTGAATGAGTCAAGATCAGTACAACTAACCGCTACAGCACATCAAAATTAGCTTTGGATACTGAAATGGTAGTGAACTGTTTACAGAACAGAATAAAATCAGCTGAGCATGATTTGGCATATGTTTTATTCCACTATGTCAAATCTAACATCAATGGTGAGGGTAATGATTTTCAGGGGAAATTTTGGGGTTGATCCATGGGGAAATCACTACTTCAACAACAATCCAGAACTGGTCTTGGATATCAAGTGATTCTGTCTGGGAATCATACTGCAATATTCATGGTGTAGAATAAATGCTGCAGAGTATGATGTGTAGTATTACAATTCATTCTAGGATACGTATAAATTAAACTGATAATGGTAGGGCTCATGAATACATCAAAAATATGTGGGGTTCATCAATGTACAAAAAAAACTTGTAAAAGGTCAACACCTAACAAAAATCTCACCTACCCTCCCATAGTAACCAAGATTTAATTTAAATCACTGTACAGCTTGTCCTCTACACTTGAGATGCATTCCTCAAAACAGGAACATATACCAAAGTGTGTGTCAAAAGCATTTTTCCCAAGAGCACACTCTTATAAACTTAGGATACATTCCTAGTAGGTAAGTTTTGTCAATCTCACTCGAGTACCATAGATACTGATATTATAATGCTACAAAAAAAAAATGTTAGTCATAATTGTATGAACAAACAAATACTAAAGATGTAGAAGCTAAACATGTTCAATTAAGACAAGATATAGATATGTAATCAAGCAAAATACTGTATGTAAATGCAAATTGAATACTCACCAAAAATACATATATATATATATATATATATATATATATATATATATATATATATATATATATATATATATATATATATATATATAGATATACATATATATATATATATATATGTATATATATATATATATATATATATGTATATATATATATATATATATATATATATATATATATATATATATATATATATATATATATAAATATATATATATATATATATATATATACAAATATATATTTATTATTTTTTTGCTTTGTCGCTGTCTCCCGCGTTTGCGAGGTAGCGCAAGGAAACAGACGAAAGAAATGGCCCAACCCACCCCCATACACATGTATATACATACGTCCACACACGCAAATATACATACCTACACAACTTTCCATGGTTTACCCCAGACGCTTCACATGCCCTGATTCAATACGCTGAGAGCACGTCAACCCCGGTATACCACATCGATCCAGTTCACTCTATTCCTTGCCCTCCTTTCACCCTCCTGCATGTTCAGGCCCCGATCACACAAAATCTTTTTCACTCCATCTTTCCACCTCCAATTTGGTCTCCCACTTCTCCTCGTTCCCTCCACCTCCGACACATATATCCTCTTGGTCAATCTTTCCTCACTCATTCTCTCTATGTGCCAAACCATTTCAAAACAGCCTCTTCTGCTCTCTCAACCACGCTCTTTTTATTTCCACACATCTCTCTTACCCTTACGTTACTTACTCGATCAAACCACCTCACACCACACATTGTCCTCAAACATCTCATTTCCAGCACATCCATCCTCCTGCGCACAACTCTATCCATAGCCCACGCCTCGCAACCATACAACATTGTTGGAACCACTATTCCTTCAAACATACCCATGTTTCCTTTCCGAGATAATGTTCTCGACTTCCACACATTCTTCAAGGATCCCAGGATTTTCGCCCTCTCCCCCACCCTATGATCCACTTCCGCTTCCATGGTTCCATCCGCTGCCAGATCCACTCCCAGATATCTAAAACACTTTACTTCCTCCAGTTTTTCTCCATTCAAACTTACCTCCCAATTGACTTCACTCTCACCCCGACTGTACCTAATAACCTTTCTCTTATTCACATTTACTCTTAACTTTCTTCTTTCACACACTTTACCAAACTCAGTCACCAGCTTCTGCAGTTTCTCACATGAATCAGCCACCAGCGCTGTATCATCAGCGAACAACAACTGACTCACTTCCCAAACTCTCTCATCCCCAACAGACTTCATACTTGCCCCTCTTTCCAAAACTCTTGCATTCACCTCCCTAACAACCCGATCCATAAACAAGTTAAACAACCATGGAGACATCACACACCCCTGCCGCAAACCTACATTCACTGAGAACCAATCACTTTCCTCTCTTCCTACACGTACACATGCCTTACATCCTCGATAAAAACTTTTCACTGC
The DNA here is from genome assembly GCF_036320965.1 of Panulirus ornatus. Lineage (NCBI taxonomy): Eukaryota > Metazoa > Arthropoda > Malacostraca > Decapoda > Palinuridae > Panulirus > Panulirus ornatus. The sequence continues at coordinate 46,229,202 of NC_092238.1, read as the reverse complement.
TTCTAACAACTTTCCTCCCACACCATATATTCTTAATACCTTCCACAGAGCATCTCTATCAACTCTATCATATGCCTTCTCCAGATCCATAAATGCTACATACAAATCCATTTGCTTTTCTAAGTATTTCTCACATACATTCTTCAAAGCAAACACCTGATCGACACATCCTCTACCACTTCTGAAACCACACTGCTCTTCCCCAATCTGATGCTCTGTACATGCCTTCACCCTCTCAATCAATACCCTCCCATATAATTTACCAGGAATACTCAACAAAATTATACCTCTGTAATTTGAGCACTCACTCTTATCCCCTTTGCCTTTGTACAATGGCACTATGCACGCATTCCGCCAATCCTCAGGCATCTCACCATGAGTCATACATACATTAAATAACCTTACCAACCAGTCAATTATACAGTCACCCCCTTTTTTAATAAATTCCACTGCAATACCATCCAAACCTGCTGCCTTGCCGGCTTTCATCTTCCGCAAAGCTTTTACTACCTCTTCTCTGTTTACCAAATCATTTTCCCTAACCCTCTGACTTTGCACACCACCTCGACCAAAACACCCTATATCTGCCACTCTATCATTAAAACACATTCAACAAACCTTCAAAATACTCACTCCATCTCCTTCTCACATCACCAGTACTTGTTATTACCTCCCCATTTGCGCCCTTCACTGAAGTTCCAATTTGCTCCCTTGTCTTACGCACTTTATTTACCTCCCTCCAGAACATCTTTTTATTCTCCCTAAAATTTAATGATACTCTCTCACCCCAACTCTCATTTGCCATCTTTTTCACCTCTTGCACTTTTCTCTTGACCTCCTGTCTCTTCCTTTTATACATCTGAGTGGGAGATGTGGTGGGATCAGGTGTTTGCTTTGAAGAATGTATGTGAGAAATACTTAGAAAAGCAAATGGATTTGTATGTAGCAATTATGGATCTGGAGAAGGCATATGATAGAGTTGATAGAGATGCTCTTTGGAAGGTATTAAGAATATATGGTGTGGGAGGCAAGTTGTTAGAAGCAGTGAAAAGTTTTTATTGAGGATGTATGGCATGTGTACGTGTAGGAAGAGAGGAAAGTGATTGGTTCTCAGTGAAAGTAGGTTTGCGGCAGGGGTGTGTGATGTCTCTATGGTTTTTTAATTTGTTTATGGATGGGGTTGTTAGGGAGGTGAATGCAAGAGTTTTGGAAAGAGGGGCAAGTATGAAGTCTGTTGGGGATGAGAGAGTTTGGGAAGTGAGTCAGTTGTTGTTCGCTGATGATACAGCGCTAGTGGCTGATTCATGTGAGAAACTGCAGAAGCTGGTGACTGAGTTTGGTAAAGTGTGTGAAAGAAGAAAGTTAAGAGTAAATGTGAATAAGAGCAAGGTTATTAGGTACAGTTGGGTTGAGGGTCAAGTCAATTGGGAGGTAAGTTTGAATGGAGAAAAACTGGAGGAAGTAAAGTGTTTTAGATATCTGGGAGTGGATCTGGCAGCGGATGGACCCATGGAAGCGGAAGTGGATCATAGGGTGGGGGAGGGGGCGAAAATCCTGGGATCCTTGAAGAATATGTGGAAGTCGAGAACATTATCTCGGAAAGCAAAAATGGGTATGTTTGAAGGAATAATGGTTCCAACAATGTTGTATGGTTGCGAGGCGTGGGCTATGGATAGAGTTGTGCGCAGGAGGATGGATGTGCTGGAAATGAGATGTTTGAGGACAATGTGTGGTGTGAGGTGGTTTGATCGAGTAAGTAACGTAAGGGTAAGAGAGATGTGTGGAAATAAAAAGTGCGTGGTTGAGAGAGCAGAAGAGGGTGTTTTGAAATGGTTTGGGCACATGGAGAGAATGAGTGAGGAAAGATTGACCAAGAGGATATATGTGTCAGAGGTGGAGGGATCAAGGAGAAGTGGGAGACCAAATTGTAGGTGGAAAGATGGAGTGAAAAAGATTTTGTGTGATCGGGGCCTGAACATGCAGGAGGGTGAAAGGAGGGCAAGGAATAGAGTGAATTGGATCGATGTGGTATACCGGGGTTGACGTGCTGTCAGTGGATTGAATTAGGGCATGTGAAGCGTCTGGGGTAAACCATGGAAAGGTGTGTAGGTATGTATATTTGCGTGTGTAGACGTATGTATATACATGTGTATGGGGGTGGGTTGGGCCATTTCTTTCGTCTGTTTCCTTGCGCTACCTCGCAAACGCGGGAGACAGCGACAAAGCAAAAAAAAAAAAAATATATATATATATATATATATATATATATAAACCATGGAAAGCTGTGTAGGTATGTATATTTGCGTGTATGGACGTGTGTATGTACATGTGTATGGGGGGGGGGCCATTTCTTTCGTCTGTTTCCTTGCGCTACCTCGCAGACGCGGGAGACAGCGACAGAGTATAAAAAAAAAAAAAAATATAAATAGAATATAAATACATATATATATATATATATATATATATATATATATATATATATATATATATATATATATATATATATATATATATATCCTATTTTTCATACTATTCGCCATTTCCTCGTTAGCGAGGCAGCGTTTAAAGCAGAGTACCGAACCTTTGAGGGAATATCCTCAATAGGCCCCCTTCCCTGTTCCTTCATTTGAAAATTTGAAAACGAAAGGGAAGGATTTCCAGCCCTTCCGGTCCCTTCCCTTTTAGTCGCCTTCTAAGACATGCAGGGAATACGTAGGAAATATTCTTTCTCTCCTGTCTGCAGGGATAATATATATATATATATATATATATATATATATATTATATGTATTTTGCTTTGTCGCTGTCTCCCGCGTTAGCGAGGTAGCGCAAGGAAACAGACGAAAGAATGGCCCAACCCACCCTCATACACATGTATATACATACACGTCCACACACGCAAATATACATACTTATACATCTCACCGTATACATATATATACACACACAGACATATGCATATACACACATGTACATACTTCATACTGTCTGCCTTTATTTATTCTCATCGCTACCCCACCACACATGAAATAACAACACCCTCCCCCCTCATGAGTGCGAGGTAGCGCTTGGAAAAGACAACAAAGACCGCATTCGTTCACACTCAGTCTCTAGCTGTCATGTAATAATGCACCGAAACACAGCTCCCTTTCCACATCCAGGACCCACAGAACTTTCCATGGTTTACCCCAGACGCTTTACATGCCCTGGTTCAATCCATTGACAGCACGTCGACCCCGGTATACCACATCGCTCGAATTCACTCTATTCCTTGCACGCCTTTCACCCCTGGATGTTCAGGCCCCGATCACTCAAAATCTTTTTCACTCCATGTTCCCACCTCCAATTTGGTCTCCCACTTCTCCTCGTTCCCTCCACCTCTGACACATATATCCTCTTGGTCAATCTTTTCTCACTCATTCTCTCCATGTGATCAAACCATTTCAAAACACCCTCTTCTGCTCTCTCAACCACACTCTTTTTATTACCACACATCTATCTTACCCTATTATTACTTACTCGATCAAACCACCTCACACCACATATTGTCCTCAAACATCTCATTTCCAGCCCATCCACCTTACTCCGCACAACTCTATCCATAGCCCACGCCTCGCAACCAAAAAACATTGTTGAAACCACTATTCCTTCAAACATACCCATTTTTGCTTTCCGAGATAATGTTCTCGACTTCCACACATTCTTCAAGGCTCCCAGAACTTTCGACCCCTCCCCCACCCTATGATTCACTTCCGCTTCCATGGTTCCATCTGCTGCTAAATCCACTCCCAGATATCTAAAACACTTCATTTCCTCCAGTTTTTTTTCATTCAAACCTACCTCCCAATTGACTTGACCCTCAACCCTACTGTACCTAATAACCTTGTGTATATATATATATATATATATATATATATATATATATATATATATATATATATATATATATATATATATATATATATATATATTTATATATATATATATATATATATATATATATATATATATATATATATATATATATATATATATATATATTCTTTCTTTCTTTTAAACTATCCGCCATTTCCCGCGTTAGCGAGGTAGCGTTAGGAACAGAGGACTGGGCCTTTTCTGGAATATCCTCACCTGGCCCCCTCTGTTCCTTCTTTTGGAAAATTTAAAAAAAAAAGAGAGGAGAGGATTTCCAGCCCCCCGCTCCCTCCCCTTTTAGTCGCCTTCTACGACACGCAGGGAATACGTGGGAAGTATTCTTAATCCCCTATCCCCAGGGATAATATATATATATATATATATATATATATATATATATATATATATATATATATATATATATATATATATATATATATATATATTTATATATAATTTCTACTGAAATAGAAAGAAATTTGATTTGTATTTTATCTTAGCTCAAAAGATTTAACGTAGTGGAGATACCAAAGGCCTTTAAAAGGTTGCTGACCTTGGGTGAGACAAATAGGGAAAACTAAGGTGTCATCATTAGATTCCTGCTGCCACTTTTTTCTTTCTTTGCTTTTTTTTTTTATCAACGACATTCTTTAACTCCCATTTCTTCACCCGCTTTACCTTCATGGTCGCAGCGCTCCAGAGGAGTCGGGTGTTCCCCGAGAGTCAAGTGTGCGTAATACTTGTAACACCTTTTAAGTGGATCAGTCTGAGCGGCTTAAGCTTCAGACACCTTTACCGACCCAGAGTATCCACTCTGGCTCCCAGGCGCCCACTGTGTTGAGGAAGCAGCCAGCCTCATCTCCTGAAGGGTAACATACTTCCATATTTGCCTCCATCAAACTGCATAATCATCCGGCCTCCATTCAGGGATACATCAACTTAAACTCTTTCTCGTAAAACGAAAGCACTGAACTATCTGGCTACCAGCAGACATACAGAACCTGCTTACGAATATCAACGAAGGTCCCACAACCCTATTACAACTTACACCATCAAAGGTTGGCGCAACTTCCTCCTCCTTGCCAACGCCTGCTTCGCTGTGCTGGTAGGAGATGGCAAGTTTTTAACTTCTTCCATCATGAAGGCATTAAATAAATACAGCACCCCCCCCCCCCCCGGGCTCACATTTTAATCAGCAATCCCCATCAGTGTTAGAAGTTTTGCCAAAATGGTCTCAAACCAGGGTTCCCTAAGCCTCCGTAACATATGGACCTTATCAAGCAGCAAGATAGAAGACTGCAATAGCAATGGAGGAATTGAAACTCACAACACTGAGGACACTTCACCTAACACGGCCCAAGCTCCCGCAGGGAAGAGCCCAGAGTGACCATAATGACCGTGTTGTAGACGTTCTCCTCCCCCAGCTTTAACTCTCAGTGACCCAGGGGTCAGCAAGGGCTCTCACAGGCGTAATTCTGCAACACATTAAGGAAGTTGTGACCGGAGAGAAAGCTCTGACGCCTTCCATAACCGAGGAAAGTGTGAGACAGTGGTTAACCCCGTTCTCGGTTCGGTCGCCAGGAACTTTGATCGAGCTTCTCCCATTCGTCACCCTTTAGCCCGACGGTAAAATTCCAACGTCTATCAGCTCTTTTGTCTTTGAGGATTCCTTAGTCGCCACGGCAGAGGTCAAAATTGTGTTAGGATAAACTCAGCTATTTTGCTGAAACTCAGCTTGGTGAGCCGGTAACTACAGCATTACTTATTATTAAACGCTGGTCAAAATAAGCACCGCAAATACTTTCAGCGTTGTGAGTAAGTATTTGGAGCTGTCCGTCATTATTTTTCCCTATTCCCTCCATTACTCGTATAAAGTCATATGAGCCAGAGGGGTTCAGCAAGATAACCACCGGGATTTTTATCCAACATTCCTGAACAATTAGACTTCTTGTATAATGAGGTGAACTGACAGACAGACAGACAGACAGACAGACAGACAGATACACTCACACACACTCACACACACACACACACACACACACACACACATTCACTTCCTACCCAAGGCGTCCCCTCTATCTTATGAGTCTCCTGCAGCACTCAGGAAGTTAGCTACGTCCACCGGTCGTGACCAAAAGTAGTGTTAGGTTGTGTTTGCGTCTGCAGAGGGTGCAAAGAATATATATATATATATATATATATATATATATATATATATATATATATATATATATATATATATATATATATATATATATATTTTCTTTTTTTTTTTTTTATACTTTGTCGCTGTCTCCCGCGTTTGCGAGGTAGCGCAAGGAAACAGACGAAAGAAATGCCCCCCCCCCCCCAAACACATGTACATACACACGTCCACACACGCAAATATACATACCTACACAGCTTTCCATGGTTTACCCCCAGACGCTTCACATGCCTTGCTTCAATCCACTGACAGCACGTCAACCCCTGTATACCACATGACTCCAATTCACTCTATTTCTTGCCCTCCTTTCACCCTCCTGCATGTTCAGGCCCCGATCACACAAAATCTTTTTCACTCCATCTTTCCACCTCCAATTTGGTCTCCCTCTTCTCCTCGTTCCCTCCACCTCCGACACATATATCCTCTTGGTCAATCTCTCCTCACTCATTCTCTCCATGTGCCCAAACCATTTCAAAACACCCTCTTCTGCTCTCTCAACCACGCTCTTTTTATTTCCACACATCTCTCTTACCCTTACGTTACTTACTCGATCAAACCACCTCACACCACACATTGTCCTCAAACATCTCATTTCCAGCACATCCATCCTCCTGCGGTCATCTCTATCCATAGCCCACGCCTCGCAACCATACAACATTGTTGGAACCACTATTCCCTCAAACATACCCATTTTTGCTTTCCGAGATAATGTTCTCGACTTCCACACATTTTTCAAGGCTCCCAAAATTTTCGCCCCCTCCCCCACCCTATGATCCACTTCCGCTTCCATGGTTCCATCCGCTGACAGATCCACTCCCAGATATCTAAAACACTTCACTTCCTCCAGTTTTTCTCCATTCAAACTCACCTCCCAATTGACTTGACCCTCACCCCTACTGTACCTAATAACCTTGCTCTTATTCACATTTACTCTCAACTTTCTTCTTCCACACACTTTACCAAACTCAGTCACCAGCTTCTGCAGTTTCTCACATGAATCAGCCACCAGCGCTGTATCATCAGCGAACAACAACTGACTCACTTCCCAAGCTCTCTCATCCCCAACAGACTTCATACTTGCCCCTCTTTCCAGGACTCTTGCATTTACCTCCCTTACAACCCCATCCATAAACAAATTAAACAACCATGGAGACATCACACACCCCTGCCGCAAACCTACATTCACTGAGAACCAATCACTTTCCTCTCTTCCTACACGTACACATGCCTTACATCCTCGATAAAAACTTTTCAATGCTTCTAACAACTTGCCTCCCACACCATATATTCTTAATACCTTCCACAGAGCATCTCTATCAACTCTATCATATGCCTTCTCCAGATCCATAAATGCTACATACAAATCCATTTGCTTTTCTAAGTATTTCTCACATACATTCTTCAAAGCAAACACCTGATCCACACATCCTCTACCACTTCTGAAACCGCACTGCTCTTCCCCAATCTGATGCTCTGTACATGCCTTCACCCTCTCAATCAATACCCTCCCATATAATTTACCAGGAATACTCAACAAACTTATACCTCTGTAATTTGAGCACTCACTCTTATCCCCTTTGCCTTTGTACAATGGCACTATGCACGCATTCCGCCAATCCTCAGGCACCTCACCATGAGTCATACATACATTAAATAACCTTACCAACCAGTCAACAATACAGTCACCCCCTTTCTTAATAAATTCCACTGCAATACCATCCAAACCTGCTGCCTTGCCGGCTTTCATCTTCCGCAAAGCTTTTACTACCTCTTCTCTGTTTACCAAATCATTTTCCCTAACCCTCTCACTTTGCACACCACCTCGACCAAAACACCCTATATCTGCCACTCTGTCATCAGACACATTCAACAAACCTTCAAAATACTCATTCCATCTCCTTCTCACATCACCGCTACTTGTTATCACCTCCCCATTTACGCCCTTCACTGAAGTTCCCATTTGCTCCCTTGTCTTACGCACCCTATTTACCTCCTTCCAGAACATCTTTTTATTCTCCCTAAAATTTACTGATAGTCTCTCACCCCAACTCTCATTTGCCCTTTTTTTCACCTCTTGCACCTTTCTCTTGACCTCCTGTCTCTTTCTTTTATACTTCTCCCACTCAATTGCATTTTTTCCCTGCAAAAATCGTCCAAATGCCTCTCTCTTCTCTTTCACTAATACTCTTACTTCTTCATCCCACCACTCACTACCCTTTCTAAACAGCCCACCTCCCACTCTTCTCATGCCACAAGCATCTTTTGCGCAATCCATCACTGATTCCCTAAATACATCCCATTCCTCCCCCACTCCCCTTACTTCCATTGTTCTCACCTTTTTCCATTCTGTACACAGTCTCTCCTGGTACTTCCCCACACAGGTCTCCTTCCCAAGCTCACTTACTCTCACCACCTTCTTCAGAAGTGATATTGTGACAGTGATTGTGTCAGCGTCGCGTCGCCTCGCCGCAGTGTATCGAGACAGACTTCCCCAGAACTTTTAAAGGGGAAGTAAATGTTTATAGTTGTGTTAATGGAGTGATAGTTTTCATGCATGGTGTTTTTGACAAGAAAATAGTGAAGTTGGAGAAAAATGTAGCTTAGACATTGAAGCTTATTGACACAGTGGTGAAATTGATGAGAACTGCTATTGACGTTTGTGTGAATAAATTGTACATTTCCTTTTCCATAGCCAGAGGTTGAACCATTATGTGACATTCATTTTTTTTCATTCATTTCAAGCTAAAAGTTTGTTTTCTAAATTGTTTCTTACATTTTTCATATGTATATATATGTATGTGTGTGTGTGTGTGTGTATGTGCATATGAGTGTGTGTGTGTGTGTGTGTGTATATGTATATATATATGTATATTATCCCTGGGGATAGGGGTGAAAGAATACTTCCCACGTATTCCTCGCGTGTCGTAGAAAGCGACTAGAGGGGACGGGAGCGGGGGGCCGGAAATCCTCCCCTCCTTGTATTAACTTTCTAAAATGGGAAACAGAAGAAGGAGTCACGCGGGGAGTGATCATCCTCCTCGAAGGCTCAGAGTGGGGTGCCTAAATGTGTGTGGATGTAACCAAGATGTGAAAAAAGGAGAGATAGGTAGTATGTTTGAGGAAAGGAACCTGGATGTTTTGGCTCTGAGTGAAACGAAGCTCAAGGGTAAAGGGGAAGAGTGGTTTGGAAATGTCTGGGGAGTGAAGTCAGGGGTTAGTGAGAGGACAAGAGCAAGGGAAGGAGTAGCAATACTCCTGAAACAGGAGTTGTGGGAGTATGTGATAGAATGTAAGAAAGTAAATTCTCGATTAATATGGGTAAAATTGAAAGTTGATGGAGAGAGGTGGGTGATTATTGGTGCATATGCACCTGGGCATGAAAAGAAAGATCATGAGAGGCAAGTGTTTTGGGAGCAGCTAAATGAGTGTGTTAGCGGTTTTGATGCACGAGACCGGGTTATAGTGATGGGTGATTTGAATGCAAAGGTGAGTAATGTGGCAGTTGAGGGAATAATTGGTATGCATGGGGTGTTCAGTGTTGTAAATGGAAATGGTGAAGAGCTTGTAGATTTATGTGCTGAAAAAGGACTGATGATTGGGAATACCTGGTTTAAAAAGCGAGATATACATAAGTATACTTATGTAAGTAGGAGAGATGGCCAGAGAGCGTTATTGGATTACGTGTTAATTGACAGGCGTGCGAAAGAGAGACTTTTGGATGTTAATGTGCTGAGAGGTGCAACTGGAGGGATGTCTGATCATTATCTTGTGGAGGCTAAGGTGAAGATTAGTATGGGTTTTCAGAAAAGAGGAGTGAATATATATATATATATATATATATATATATATATATATATATATATATATTTTCCGCTGTCTCCCGCGTTTGCGAGGTAGCGCAAGGAAACAGACGAAAGAAATGGCCCAACCCACCCCCATACACATGTATATACATACGTCCACACACGCAAATATACATACCTACACAGCTTTCCATGGTTCACCCCAGACGCTTCACATGCCCTGATTCAATCCACTGACAGCACGTCAACCCCGTTATACCACATCGATCCAATTCACTCTATTCCTTGCCCTCCTTTCACCCTCCTGCATGTTCAGGCCCCGATCACACAAAATCTTTTTCACTCTATCTTTCCACCTCCAATTTGGCCTCCCACTTCTCCTCGTTCCCTCCACCTCCGACACATATATCCTCTTGGTCAATCTTTCCTCACTCATTCTCTCCATGTCCCCAAACCATTTCAAAACACCCTCTTCTTCTCTCTCAACCACGCTCTTTTTATTTCCACACATCTCTTTTACCCTTACGTTACTTACTCGATCAAACAACCTCACACCACACATTGTCCTCAAACATCTCATTTCCAGCACATCCATCCTCCTGCGCACAACTCTATCCATAGCCCACGCCTCGCAACCATACAACACTGTTGGAACCACTATTCCTTCAAACATACCCATTTTTGCTTTCCGAGATAATGTTCTCGACTTCCACACATTCTTCAAAGCTCCCAGGATTTTCGCCCCCTCCCCCACCCTATGATCTACTTCCGCTTTCATGGTTCCATCCGCTGCCAGATCCACTCCCAGATATCTAAAACACTTCACTTCCTCCAGTTTTTCTCCATTCAAACTTACCTCCCAATTGACTTGACCCTCAACCCTACTGTACCTAATTACCTTGGATTTGTATGTAGCATTTATGGATCTGGAGAAGGCATATGATAGAGTTGATAGAGATGCTCTGTGGAAGGTATTAAGAATGTATGGTGTGGGAGGCAAGTTGTTAGAAGCAGTGAAAAGTTTTTATCGAGGATGAAAGGCATGTGTACGTGTAGGAAGAGAGGAAAGTGATTGGTTCTCAGTGAATATAGGTTTTCGGCAGGGGTGTGTGATGTCTCCATGGTTGTTTAATTTGTTTATGTATGGGGTTGTTAGGGAGGTAAATACAAGAGTTTTGGAAAGAGGGGCAAGTATAAAGTCTGTTGGGGATGAGAGAGCTTAGGAAGTGAGTCAGTTGTTGTTCCCTGATGATACAGCGCTGGTGGCTGAATCATGTGAGAAACTGCAGAAGCTGGTGACTGAGTTTGGTAAAGTGTGTGAAAGAAGAAAGTTAAGAATAAATGTGAAAATATATATATATATATATATATATATATATATATATATATATATATATATATATATATATATATGTACATATATATATGTATATATTTTCTATTTATTTTGCTTTGTCGCTGTCTCCCGTGTAAGCGAGGTAGCGCAAAGACACAGACGAAAGAATGGCCCAACCCACCCACATACACATGTATATACATACACCTCCACACACGCAAATATACATACCTATACATCTCAATGTATACATATATATAAACACACAGATATATACATATACATACATATGTACATAATTAATACTGTCTGCCTTTATTTATTCCCATCGCCACCCCGCCACACATGGAATAACATCCCCCTCCCCCTTCATGTGTGCGAGGTAGCGCTAGGAAAAGACAACAAAGGCCCCATTCATTCACACTCAGTCTCTAGCTGTCATGTAATAATGCACCGAAACCACAGCTCCCTTTCCACATCCAGGCCCCACAAAACTTTCCACGGTTCACCCCAGACGCTTCACATGCCCTGGTTCAATCCACTGAAAGCACGTCGAACCCGGTATACCATATCTTTCCAATTCACTCTATTCCTTGCACACCTTTCACCCTCCTGCATGTTCAGGCCCAAATCACTCAAAATATTTTTCACTCCATCTTTCCACCTCCAATTTGGTCTCCCACTTCTCCTCGTTCCCTCCACCTCTGACACATATATCCTCTTGGTCAATCTTTCCCCACTCATTCTCACCATGTGACCAAACCATTTCAAAACACCTTCTTCTGCTCTGCTCTCTCAACCACTCTCTTTTCATTTCCCCACATCTCTCTTACCCTTACATTACTTACTCGATCAAAACACCTTACACCATATATTGTCCTCAAACATCTCATTTCCAGCACATCCACCCTCCTGCGCACAACTCTATCCATAGCCCACGCCTCGCAACCATACAACATTGTTGGAACCGCTATTCTTTCAAACATACCCAATTTTGCTTTCCGAGATAATGTTCTCGACTTTCAAGCATTCTTCAAGGCTCCCAGAATTTTCGCCCCCTCCCCCACTCTATGATTCACTTCCGTTTCCATGGTTCCATCCGCTGCCAGATCCACTCGCTGAAATCTAAAACACTTTACTTGCTCTAGTTTTTCTCCATTCCAACTTACCTCCCAATTGACTTGACCCTCAACCCTACTGTACCTAATAACCTTGCTCTTATTCACATTTACTCTCAACTTTCTTCTTTCACACACTTTACCAAACTCAGTCACCAGCTTCTGCAGTTTCTCACATGAATCAGCCACCAGCGCTGTATCATCAGCGAACAATATCTGAATCACTTCCCTAACTCTCTCATCCAAAACAGACCGCATACTTGCCCGTCTTTCCAAAACTCTTGCATTCACCTCCCTAACAACCCCATCCATAAACAAATTAAACAACCATGGAGACATCACACACCCCTGCCGTAAACCTACATTCACTGAGAACCAATCACTTTCCTCTCTTCCTACACGTACACATGCCTTACATCCTCGATAAAAACTTTTCACTGCTTCTAACAACTTGCCTCCCACACCATATATTCTTAATACCTTCGACAGAGCATCTCTATCAACTCTACCACATGCCTTCTCCAGATCCATAAATGCTACATACAAATCCATTTTCTTTTCTAAGTATTTCTCACATACATTCTTCAAAGCAAACACCTGATCCACACATCCTCTACCACTTCTGAAACCACACTGCTCTTCCCCAATCTGATGCTCTGTACATGCCTTCACCCTCTCAATCAATACCCTCCCATATAATTTACCAGGAATACTCAACAAACTTATACCTCTGTAATTTGAGCACTCACTCTTATCCCCTTTGCCTTTGTACAATGGCACTATGCACGCATTCCGCCAATCCTCAGGCACCTCACCATGAGTCATACATACATTGAATAACCTTACCAACCAGTCAATAATACAGTCACCCCCTTTTTTAATAAATTCCACTGCAATACCATCCATGTATAGTGCGTGCGTGTGTGTGTGTGTGTGTGTGTGTGTGTGTGTGTGTGTGTGTGTGTGTGCATATACACACACGTATACATATATGTATATTATTTACCTTTTCTCCTATGTGCTGCACTGCAGTTAAAGTTGAAAAGAAAAGCTGCCCAAGCAACAGTCGAGCATGAGCGGAATGTGATCAACAGAGTTTGGTGCACGTTGAGGCAGGGAGGCTGGACCCCACCCACAATACTGTTAGTTCCAGACCTCAGCCAGGAATATACAGCCAACCACTTAACACCTCCTGCAGTGCTTGATTAATCCATGTAGCGTCAACTGGGTTCGCCCATCGAGAAGTATAAGACCCAGTATACTAAACGGCGGAAGCAAGGTACTTGGTCTTCTACCACCTGGACAGTGTAAAATGTATTTCCTCTCAGGGTATTAAGAAGGTATTAACAATATATGGTGTGGGAGGCAAGCTGTTAGAAGCAGTGAAAAGTTTTTACCGAGGAGATAAGGCATGTGTACGTGTAGGAAGAGAGGAAAGTGATTTGTTCTCAGTAAATGTAGGTTTACGGCAGGGGTGTGTGATGTCTCCATGGTTGTTTAATTTGTCTATGGATGGGGTTGTTAGGGAGGTGAATGCAAGAGTTTTGGAAAGAGGGGCAGGTATGCAGTCTGTTGTGGATGAGAGAGCTTGGGAAGTGAGTCAGTTGTTGTTCGCTGATGATACATTGCTGGTGGCTGATTCGTGTGAGAAACTGCTGAAGCTGGTGACTGAGTTTGGTAAAGTGTGTGAAAGAAGAAAGTTGAGAGTAAATGTGAATAAGAGCAAGGTTATTAGGTACAGTAGGGTTGAGGGACAAGTCAAATTGGGAGGTAAGTTTAATGGAGAAAAGCTGGATGAAGTGAAATGTTTTAGATACTGGGAGTGGATTTGGCAGAGGATGGAACCACGGAAGCGGGAGTGAATCATAGGGTGAGGGAGGGGGCGAAAGTTCTGGGAGCCTTGAAGAATTTGTGGAAGTCGAGAACATTATCTCGGAAAGCAAAAATGGGTATGTTTGAAGAAACAGTGGTTTCAACAATGTTATATGGTTGCGAGGCTTGGGCTATAGAGTTGTGCGGAGGAGGGTGGATGAACTGGAAATGAGATGTTTGAGGACAATGTGTGGTGTGAGGTGGTTTGATCGAGTAAGTAATATTAGGGTAAGAGATTGTGGTAATAAAAAGAGTGTGGTTGAGAGAGCAGAATAGGGTGTTTTGAAATGGTTTGGTCACATGGAGAGAATGAGTGAGGAAAGATTGACCAAATGGATATATGTGTTAGAGGTGGAGGGAACGAGAAGTGGGAGACCAAATTGGAGGTGGAAAGATGAAGTGAAGAAGATTTTCAGTAACCGGGACCTGAACATGCAGGAGGGTGGAGGCGTTTAAGGAATAGAGTGCATTGGATTGATGTGGTATACCGGGGTCGACGTGCTGTCAATATATATATATATATATATATATATATATATATATATATATATATATATATATATATTATCCCTGGGGATAGGGGAGCAAGAATACTTCCCACGTATTCCCTGCGTGTCGTAGAAGGCGACTAAAAGGGGAGGGAGCGGGGGGCTGGAAATCCTCCCCTCTCGTTTTTTTTTTAATTTTCCAAAAGAAGGAACAGAGAATTGGGCCAGGTGAGGGTATTCCCTCAAAGGCCCAGTCCTCTGTTCTTAACGCTACCTCGCTAATGCGGGAAATGGCGAATAGTTTGAAAAAAAAAAAAAAAAATATATATATATATATATATATATATATATATATATATATATATATATATATATATATATATATATATATATATATATCATCAGTGTTATAATCATACTTAGACGCTGTCTCCCGCGTTCGCGACGTAGAGCAAGGAAACCACCCACCCTCTTCCGCATGTATATTCATAAATGCCCACACGCGCACGTATACATACCTATACATTTCAACGTATACATACATATACATATACTGACATATACATATATAAACATATACATATTCAAGCTAACCGCCTTCATCCATTCGCGTTGCCTCCCCGCCACACATAAAATGGCACCCCCCCCCCCCGCACGCGCGCGAGTTAGTGCTAGGAAAAGACAACAAAGGCCACATTCGTTCACACTCAGTCTCTAGCTGTCATGTGTAATGCACCTAAACCACAGCTCCCTTTCCACATACAGACTCTACAAACTTCCCATGGTTTACCCCAGACGCTTCAAATACCCTGGTTCAATCCAATGACAGCACGTAAACCCTGGTATACCACATCGTTCCAATTTACTCTATTCCTTGCGCGCCTTTCACCGTCCTGTATGTTCGCTCAAAATCTTTTTCACTCCATCCTTCGACCTCTAGTTTGGTCTCACACTTCTCGTTCCTTTTTTTTTCCCTCACTTATTCACTCCACGTGACCAAACCATTTCAATACACCCACTTCTGTTCTCTCAACCACACTCCTTATATTTCCACACATCTCTCTTACCCTTTCATTTCTTACGCGGTCAAACCACCTCACATAACATATTGTCCTCAAACATTTCATTTTCAACACATACACCCTCCTCCGCACAAACCTATCTATCGCCCATGCCTCGCAACCATATAACATTGTTGGAACCACTATTCCTTCAAACATACCCATTTTTGCTCTCAGAGATAACGTTCTTGCATTCCACACATTCTTCAACGCTGGAAGAACCTTCGCCCCCTACCCCACCCTGTGGTTCACTTCAGCTTCCATTGTACCATCCGCTGCTAAGTCCACTCCCAGATATCTAAAACACTTCACTTCCTCCAGTTTTGCTTCATTCAAACCTACGTCCCAGTCAACTTGCCCCTCACCCCTATTGAAATTAATAACCTTGCTGTTATTCACATTTACTCTCAGCTTTCTTCTTTCACACACTTTACCAAACGCAGTCACCAACTTCTGCAGTTTCTCACCCGAATCAGCCACCAACGCTGTATCGTCAGCGAACAACAACTAATTCACTTCTCCAGCCTTCTCATCCACAACAGACTGCATACATGCCCCGTTCTCGAAAACTTTTGCATTCATCTCCATAAACACCCCATCTATGAACAAATTAACAAGCATGGAGATATCATGCATCCCTGCCCGAAACCGACATTCAATAGGATCCAATCACTTTTCTCTCTTCCTATTCGTACCTATTCGTACATATGCCTTACATCCTTGATAAAGAATTTTTACCGCTTCTAGCAACTTGCCTCCCACACCATTTACTTTTAATACCTTCCACAGAGCATCTCTATCAACCCTACCATAATGCTTTCTCCAGATCCATAAATGCTACATACAAATCTATTTGTTTTTCTAAGTATTTCACGCATACATCTTTCAAAGCATACACCTGATCCACACATCGTCTACCACTTCTGAAACCAAACTGTTCT
>NC_092238.1:46157462-46207462 GCF_036320965.1 Panulirus ornatus | reverse complement strand
TGCGTGTGTGGACGTATGTATATACATGTGTATGGGGGTGGGTTGGGCCATTTCTTTCGTCTGTTTCCTTGCGCTACCTCGCAAACGCGGGAGACAGCGACAAAGCAAAAAAAAAAAAAAAAAGAAAAAAGTTATTATTATTATTATTATTATTATTATTATTATTATTATTATTATTATTATTATTATCATTATTATTATTATTATCATTATTATTATTATTATTATTATTATTATTATTATCAATATCATTTATCATAATTATTATCGCTAGTATTACTATCATTATTATCATTATTATTATTATTATTATTATTATTATTATTATTATTATTATTATTATTATTATTATTATTATCATTATTAACATTATTACTATTATTATTATCATTACTATTATTATTATTATTATTATTATTATTATTATTATTATTATCATTATTATTATTATCATTATTATTATTATTATTATCATTATTATTATTATTATTATTATCATTATTATTATTACTATTATTATTATTATCATTATCATTATTATAATTATTATTATCATTATTATTATTATTATCATTATTATTATTATTATTATTATTATCATTATCATTATATCATCATTACCATTATCATTGTTTTCATTATCATATAATCATCATTATCATGATTATCATTATCATTTATCAAACTCAGTCACCAGCTTCTGCAGTTTCTCACATGAATCAGCCACCAGCGCTGTATCATCAGCGAACAACTGACTCACTTCCCAAGCTCTCTCATCCACAACAGACTTCATACTTGTCCCTCTTTCCAAAACTCTTGCATTCACCTCCCTAACAACCCCATCCATAAACAAATCAAACAACCATGGAGACATCACACACCCCTGCCGCAAACCTACATTCACTGAGAACCAATCACTTTCCTCTCTTCCTACACGTACACATGCCTAACATCCTCGATAAAAACTTTTCACTGCTTCTAACAACATGCCTCCCACACCATATATTCTTAGTACCTTCTACAGAGCATCTCTATCAACTCTATCATATGCCTTCTCCAGATCCATGAATGCTACATACAAATCCATTTGCTTTTCTAAGTATTTCTCACATACATTCTTCAAAGCAAACACCTGATCACACATCCTCTACCACTTCTGAAACCATATATATGTACTTCCCACATATACATACATATATATATATATATATATATATATATATATATATATATATATATATATATATATATATATATATATCCCTGGGGATAGGGAAGAAACAATACTTTCTACGTATTCCCTGCCTGTCGTAAAAGACGACTAAAAGGGAAGGGAACGGGGGCTATTTTTTGTCTATATATATATATATATATATATATATATATATATATATATATATATATATATATATACATATATATATCTTTTTTTTCTTTTAAACTATTCGCCATTTCCCGCGTTAGCGAGGTAGCTATATATATATATATATATATATATATATATATATATATATATATATATATATATATATATATATATATATATATATATAAAACCTTTGGTTCAAGATCACAGTACAAACTTATCTTTTATACTCGTGATCAACACAGTATAAAGTTAATCAACCTTTGCCAAACTGTAGCTGTATATTCAGACAAACCAGGATTACATGTACACATTGAATATAATTCTTCAAGAGCGCGTAGCAGATGATGACGGTTGTGTGATCTGAGCTCCATTCTTTCTTCTCTTCCTCTGATCATCTTGAATACCATGAAAATTACGTCTCCCATTTCTTTCGGAGAATTTCATTTTCATGAAGGAGTGAATATGTCGTTCCCCATCGTTTTTCTCACAGAATATTTGATAAAAATCGCAAGCTCTAAGATTAAAGTTAAATAATGGAGAGTATCCGAAGCTCTTTCATTCGAGCGTTCGTTTTACCACTTTGAACTCTACACAGCATCTCGAAGTATTTTCCGGCAGATGGTGTATGGGGAAGGAGACAGAGATATAGTTCAACATCATTCGCTGCTGGCCTGGCGGAAGCTTGAGAAACAAAATGTAAACATGTGCTTCATGCTATATCACAGAGAATTTACTTGAAGACAGTCAAGGAGAGGAAAGAAAAGCAAGAAAATGGAGACAAATGAGTATGGAGAAAAGTGGCTAATGGGCTTTTGTGTTTTACGTGAAGCATGGTAACGGAAGAATGGAAAGGTGGAGGTTGGGGTCGTGGATTGAGGAGGTAATGGAATTAAAGGGTCATAGAAAAAAGGAATGGAGTTGAAAGAAAGGAAAGAGTTGTAAAAGCATACTCGAGGAGGAGGAGAGGGTAGTGAAAACAGGAGAGCAGTGGGAAGATTGGTTAGTGGGAGTAGGGTGGGAGTTGTTCGCGGAGGAGTAGGGAGAGACTTAGAGTAATAGGAGCAGGGAGTGTAGCGGAAATAGGGAGGGTAGTGGTAAAAGAGGTAGAGGGAGCCTGGAGTTAAAGGGAGTAAAGAGGTAAAGGGAGCGGAAAAGTACTGGGAGCAGGGAGGGTAATGAGAGCACAAGCGGTAGTGGAAACAGGAAGGGTAATGGAAGCAAGAAGGTGGTGTAAATAGCTAGGGTAGTGAGAGCACTTGGGGGGGGGGAGGTGTAGGAGAAGGGAGGATAGTGGAGCAAGGAGGTTTTGGAAGCAGGGAGAGTAGTGGAAACAGGGATGTTGTGGAAGAAGGAAGGGTAGTGGGAGCAAGGACATTATGGGAAGAGCGAGAGTAGCGAGAGCAGTGAGGTTGTGGGAGAAGATGGGTAAATGGAACAGGGAGGTAGTGGGAGAAGGAAGGGTATTGGGTAGTGGGGAGGTTTTGGGAGCAAGGAGGAAGATTAAGATGGTCGCCTGGATGAAATGAGACTACTGGAGGGTTCTTCTAGTCTCTCTTTTTAGGGAAAGTAAGTTGTGAAGAGTTTTGCTTTGAGCACTAACTTTCTCGTATGTTGTGCAGAGGGTTCACTTCCCCACCATGTGGAGGTCCGCTGCATCATACGATACAGACTCTGTGTATGCGAAAAGGAACAAAAGATATCTGACCAATACACCTTTATAAGCCAGAGGAACTTCTGCGGTAAAGGCTGCTCGCCACTCACTGCATTCAGCTCCCCACTTGGTCGCTCCTCGCCGAATGACACAAATTGAAATCCTTCCTTAGAACTAGGTCAGCCAGCGTCCTCTCGTCATCTTGTCATGATTTACAGGACCATTGTTGAGGGTGAAATAGCCACTGGCGGCTTTACCTGGGTGTAGTATGGGACATCCACATAAGAGAACTTCCTGGCCAAGCAGTGCATTAGATTTTCCTCTACGAACTCTTCACATCTTAAGAAAACCTGGGTCGAAATAAGAAGTATAAGATCTTGAAAACAGGATCTTTCAAAGGGTGGGGCGCGGATGAATTAAAAACTTAATTGCTGTGTTAAAGGATAAAAATGCTCACGAAAGGTCGCAAAAGGTTAAGATGGTCCTGGAAAAGAAACTGGGGAAAAATGCTGGAACGGTCTGCCTGAAGTTGAGGTGAAGCAGAGTACGAACAACTCCACAAATGTGATGTCGGTTATTGACAGTGCTTAATGAACAACGTATCAGAGAGAGAGAGAGAGAGAGAGAGAGAGAGAGAGAGAGAGAGAGAGAGAGAGAGAGAGAGAGAGAGAGAGAGAGAGAGAGAGAGAGAGAGAGAGAGAGAGAGAGAAAGACAATAGTCAAAAAAAAGCAGGCAAAGAGACTTGCAAGGTAAATAGGAGCAAGGGGAGACAAGGAGACACAAAAGCCACTTCACGAAGAGTAATCTTTTTTCTCTTGTGTTCTCCATATGCTCTGGCCTCCCAGCAGACCTGAGTAATAAAAGAGACCCCCACCACAAATGAGCAAAGAAATACTCGCACGAGTTTTGTGTTGGACATTAATTAATCCAAGTGTTTTGCCCCTGTCCCTGGGAAGCCCACTTCAGTACGCAGAGGTAGGTTCCCAAATTAATTTAATTAAACACCAAGAGAGGAAGCAGTTCCATTGCACCAAATGCTTGTCGTATTTTCTCTTAAAGTTTTGCTTCGGGCGTACTAGAAGGCAACCGAAAATTTTTTACATATGAATATTTCAATATCTAATATCATATCTCGTATTGCAATGCTATATACTCTTCTAAGATAAGAAAAAGGAAAGCTGTTAGTCAAAGTATAATGTTAAACAATTATGTGAAGGATTGACTGAATAATAACTGTTAGTATTAGCAGAAAATAAACAGTCTGCACTACGGTCACATATATGATGTGCACCTTTCTACAGAGGAGCACTTCGACAAAAACTCTCTCTCTCTCTCTCTCTCTCTCTCGTCACAGACAAACTGACAGACAGAGAGGAACACACACACACACACACACACACACACATACATATATATATATATATATATATATATATATATATATATATATATATATATATATATATATATATATATATACATTTGTGGGGGTTTTCAGAAAAGAAGAGAGAATGTTGGGGTGAAGAGAGTGGTGAGAGTAAGTGAGCTTGGGAAGGAGACGTGTGAGGAAGTACCAGGAGAGACTGAGTACAGAATGGAAAAAGGTGAGAACAAAGGAGGTAAGGGGAGTGGGTGAGGAATGGCATGTATTTAGGGAAGCAGTGATGGCTTGCGCAAAAGATGCTTGTGGCATGAGAAGAGTGGAAGGTGGGTTGATTACAATAAGGTAGTGACTGGTGGGATGAAGAGGTAAGATTATTAGTGAAAGAGAAGAGTGAGGCATTTGAACGATTTTTGCAGGGAAAAAATGCAAACTTAGTGGGAGAGGGGAGAGGTATAAAAGAAAGAGGCAGGAGGTCAAGAGAAAGGTGCAAGAGGTGAAAAAGAGGGCAAATGAGAGTTGGGGTGAGAGATTATCATTAAATTTCAGGGAGAATAAAAAGATGTTTTGGAAGGAGGTAAATAAAGTGCGTAAGACAAGGGAGCATATGGGAACTTCAGTGAAGGGGGCTAATGGGGAGGTGATAACAAGTAGTGGTGATGTGAGAAGGAGATGGAGTGAGTACTTTGAAGGGTTGTTGAATGTGTTTGTTGATGGAGTGGCGGATATAGGGTGTTTTGGTCGAGGTGGTGTGCAAAGTGAGAGGGTTAGGGAAGATGATTTGGTGAATACAGAAGAGGTAGTAAAAGCTTTGCGGAAGATGGAAGCCGGCAAGGCAGCAGGTTTGGATGGTATTGCAGTGGAATTTATCTAAAAAGGGGGTGACTGTGTTGTTCACTGGTTGGTAAGGTTATTTAATGTATGTATGATCCATGGTGAGGTGCCTGAGGATTGGCGGAATGCTTGAATAGTGCCATTGTACAAAGGCAAAGGGGATAAGAGTGAGTGCTCAAATTATAAAGGTATAAGTTTGTTGAGTATTCCTGGTAAATTATATGGAAGGGTGTTGATTGAGAGGGTGAAGGCGTGTACAGAGCATCAGATTGGGGAAGAGCAGTGTGGTTTCAGAAGTGGTAGAGGATGTGTGGATCAGGTGTTTGCTTTGAAGAATGTATGTGAGAAATACTTAGAAAAGCAAATGGATTTGTATGTAGCATTTATGGATCTGGAGAAGGCATATGATAGAGTTGATAGAGATGCTCTGTGGAAGGTATTAAGAATATATGGAGTGGGAGGAAAGTTGTTAGAAGCAGTGAAAAGTTTTTATCGAGGATGTAAGGCATGTGTACGTGTAGGAAGAGAGGAAAGTGATTGGTTCTCAGTGAATGTAGGTTTGCAGCAGGGGTGTGTGATGTCTCCATGGTTGTTTAATTTGCTTATGGATCGGGTTGTTAGGGACGTGAATGCAAGAGTTTTGGAAAGAGGGGCAAGTATACAGTCTGTTGTGGATGAGAGAGCTTGGGAAGTGAGTCTGTTGTTGTTCGCTGATGATACAGCGCTGGTGGCTGATTCATGTAAGAAACTGCAGAAGCTGGTGACTGAGTTTGGTAAAGTGTGTGAAAGAAGAAAGTTAAGAGTAAATGTGAATAAGAGCAAGGTTATTAGGTACAGTAGGGTTGAGGGTCAAATCAATTGGGAGGTAAGTTTGAATGGAGAAAAACTGGAGGAAGTAAAGTGTTTTAGATATCTGGGAGTGGATCTGGCAGCGGATGGAACCATGGAAACGGAAGTGAATCATAGGGTGGGGGAGGGGGCGAAAATTATGGGAGCCTTGAAGTTTGTTTGGAAGTCGGAGAACATTATCTCGGAAAGGAAAAATGGGTATGTTTGAAGGAATAGTGGTTCCAACAATGTTGTATGGTTGCGAGGCGTGGGCTATGGATAGAGTTGTGCGCAGGACGGTCCATGTGCTGGAAATGAGATGTTTGAGGAGAATATGTGGTGTGAGGTGGTTTGATCGAGTAAGTAATGTAAGGGTGAGAGAGATGTGTGGAAATAAAAAGGGTATGGTTGAGAGAGCAGGAGAGGGTGTTTTGAAATGGTTTGGTCACATGGAGAGAATGAGTGAGGAAAGATTGACCAAGAGGATATATGTGTCAGAGGTGGAGGGAACGAGAAGTGGGAGACCAAATTGGAGGTGGAAAGATGGAGTGAAAAAGATTTTGAGTGATCGGGGCCTGAACATGCAGGAGGGTGAAAGGCGTGCAAAGAATAGAGTGAATTGGAACGATGTGGTATACCGGGGTCGACGTGCTGTCAATGGATTGAACCAGGGCATGTGAAGCGTCTGGGGTAAACCATGGAAAGTGTGTGGGGTCTGGATGTGGAAAGGGAGCTGTGGTTTCGGTGCATTATTACATGACAGCTAGAGACTGAGTGTGAACGAATGTGGCCTTTGGTGTCTTTCCTAGCGCTACCTCGCACACATGAGGGGGGAGGGGGTTGTTATTCCATGTGTGGCGAGGTGGCGATGGGAACAAATAAAGGCAGACAGTATGAATTATGTACATGTATATATATGTATATGTCTGTGTGTGTATATATATGTGTGCATTGAGATGTATAGGTATGTATATTTGCGTGTGTGGACGTGTATGTTTATACATGTGTATGTGGGCGGGTTGGGCCATTTTTTCGTCTGTTTCCTTGCGCTACCTCGCTAACGCGGGAGACAGCGACAAAGCAAAAAATAATAAAAATAATATATACATATATATATATATATATATATATATATATATATATATATATATATATATATATATATATATATATATATATATATAGATAGATAGATAGATATACATACATACACATGCACATAATTCATACTTGCTGCCTTTATTCATTCACGTCGCCATCCCGCCACACATGAAATGACAACCCCCTCTCCGCTCACGCGCGGGAGGTAGCGCTAGGAAAAGACAACAAAGGCTACATTCGTTCACACTGTCTCTAGCTGACAGCACGTCGATCCCGGTGTGCCACATCGTTCCATTTCACTCCATTCCTTGCACACCTTTCACCCTCCTGCTTATTCAGGCACAGACCGCACAAAATTTTCACTCCATCCTTCCACTTCCAACTTGGTGTCCCACTTTTCCTTGTTCCCCCACCTCTTACACATATATCCTCTTCGTCAATCTTACCTCACTCGTTCTCTCCATGTGACCAAACCGTTTCAATACACCCTCTTCTGCTATCTCTACCATACTCTTTTTATTTCCACACATCTCTCTTACCCTTTCATTACTTACTCGATCAAACCACCTTCCACCACATATTGTCCTAAAATTCCCCGCGTGAATCCTTGTGTTTCCCTTTTTAGAAATTTGAAATACAAGGAGGGGAGGGTTTCTAGCACCCGCTCGCGTTCTCTTTAGTCACCTTCTACGACACGTGGGGAATGCGTGGGAAGTATTCTTTCTCCCTTATCACCAGGGATATATATCTATCTATCTATCTATCTATCTATATATATAAATATATATATATATATATATATATATATATATATATATATATATATATATATATATATATATATATATATATATATATATATATATATATATATATATACATATATATATATATATATATATATATATATATATATATATATATATATATATATATATATATATATATATATATATATATATATATATATATATATATATATATATGTATATATATATATATGTATATATATATATATATATATATATATATATATATATATATATATATATATATATATATATATATATATATATATATATATATATATATATATATATATATATATATATACATATATATATATATATATATATATATATATATATATATATATATATATATATATATATATATATATATATATATATATATATATATATATGTTATTTTTTTTTTCCCCAAAGGAAAGAACAGAGAAGGGGGCTGGATGAGGATGTTTCCTCAGAGGCCCAGTCCTCTGTTCTTAACGCTACCTCGCTGACGCGGGAAATGGCGAATAGTATGAAAGAAAGAAAATATATATATGGTTGTTTAATTTGTTTATGGATGGGGTTGTTAGGGAGGTGAATGCAAGAGTTTTGGAAAGAGGGGCAAGTATGAAGTCTGTTGGGGATGAGAGAGCTTGGGAAGTGAGTCAGTTGTTGTTCGCTGATGATACAGCGCTGGTGGCTGATTCATGTGAGAAACTGCAGAAGCTGGTGACTGAGTCTGGTAAAGTGTGTGAAAGAAGAAAGTTAACAGTAAATGTGAATAAGAGCAAGGTTATTAGGTACAGTAGGGTTGAGGGTCAAATCAATTGGGAGGTAAGTTTGAATGGAGAAAAACTGGAGGAAGTGAAGTGTTTTAGATATCTGGGAGTGGATCTGGCAGCGGATGGAACCATGGAAGCGGAAGTGGATCATAGGGTGGGGGAGGGGGCGAAAATTCTGGGAGCCTTGAAGAATGTGTGGAAGTCGAGAACATTATCTCGGAAAGCAAAAATGGGTATGTTTGAAGGAATAGTGGTTCCAACAATGTTGTATGGTTGCGAGGCGTGGGCTATGGATAGAGTGGTGCGCAGGAGGATGGATGTGCTGGAAATGAGATGTTTGAGGACAATGTGTGGTGTGAGGTGGTTTGATCGAGTAAGTAACGTAAGGGTAAGAGAGATGTGTGGAAATAAAAAGAGCGTGGTTGAGAGAGCAGAAGAGGGTGTTTTGAAATGGTTTAGGCACATGGAGAGAATGAGTGAGGAAAGATTGACCAAGAAGATATATGTGTCGGAGGTGGAGGGAACGAGGAGAAGAGGGGGACCAAATTGGACGTGGAAAGATGGAGTGAAAAAGATTTTGTGTGATCGGGGCCTGAACATGCAGGAGGGTGAAAGGAGGGCAAGGAATAGAGTGAATTGGAGCGATGTGGTATACCGGGGTTGACGTGCTGTCAGTGGATTGAATCAGGGCATGTGAAGCGTCTGGGGTAAACCATGGAAAGCTGTGTAGGTATGTATATTTGAGTGTGTGGACGTATGTATATACATGTGTATGGGGGTGGGTTGGGCCATTTCTTTCGTCTGTTTCCTTGCGCTACCTCGCAAACGCGGGAGACAGCGACAAAGCAAAAAAAAATAAAATAAAAATATATATATATATATATATATATATATATATATATATATATATATATATATATATATATATATATATATATATATATATATATATATATATATATATATATATATATATATATATATATATATATATATATATATATATATATATATATATATATATATATATTGCTTTTTCGCTGTCTCCCGCGTTAGCGAGGCAGCGCAAGGAAACAGACGAAAGAATGGCCCAACCCACCCACATACACATGTATATACATACACGTCCACACACGCAAATATACATACCTATACATCTCAATGTACACATATATATATACACACACAGATATATACATACATACACATGTACATGATTCATACTATCTGCCTTTATTTATTCCCACCGCCACCTCGCCACACATGGAATAACATCTCCCTCCCCCCTCATGTGTGCGAGGTAGCGCTAGGAAAAGATAACAAAGGCCACATTCGTTCACACTCAGTCTCTAGCTGTCATGTAATGATGCACCGAAACCACAGCTCCCTTTCCACATCCAGGCCCCACAGAACTTTCCATGGTTTACCCCAGACGCTTCACATGCCATGGTTCAATCCATTGACAGCACGTCGACCCTGGTATACCACATCGTTCCAATTCAATCTATTCCTTGCACGCCTTTCACCCTCCTGCATGTTCAGGCCCCGATCACTCAAAATCTTTTTCACTCCATCTTTCCACCTCCAATTTGGTCTCCCACTTCTCCTCGTTCCCTCCACCTCTGACACATATATCCTCTTGGTCAATCTTTCCTCACTTATTCTCTCCATGCGACCAAACCATTTCAAAACACCCTCGTCTGCTTTCTCAACAACACTCTTTTTGTTTCCACACATCTCTCTTACCCTTACATTACTTACTGGATCAAACCACCTCACACCACATATTGTCCTCAAACATCTCATTTTCAGCACATCCACCTTCCTGCGCACAACTCTATCCATAGCCAACGCCTCGCAACCATACAACATTGTTGGAACCACTATTCCTTCAAACATACCCATTTTTGCTTTCCGAGATAATGTTCTCGACTTCCGAACATTCTTCAAAGCTCCAAGAATTTTCGCCCCTCCCCCACCCTATGATTCGCTTCCGTTTCCATGGTTCCATCCGCTGCCAGATCCACTCCCAGATATCTAAATCACTTTACTTCCTCCAGTTTTTCTCCATTCAAACTTACCTCCCAATTGACTTGACCCACAACCTTAATATACCTAACAACCTTGCTCTTATTCACATTTACTCTTAACTTTCTTCTTTCACACACTTTACCAAACTCAGTCACCAACTTCTGCAGTTTCTCACATGAATCAGCCACCAGCGCTGTATCATCAGCGAACAACAACTGACTCGCTTCCCAAGCTCTCTCATCCACAACAGACTGCATACTTGCACCTCTTTTCAAAACTCTTGCATTCACCTCCCTAACAACCCCATCCATAAATAGATTAAACAACCATGGAGATATCACCCACCCCTGCCGGAAACCTACATTCAATGAAAGCCAATCACTTTCCTCTCTTCCTGAACGTACACATGCCTTACATCCTCGATAAAAACTTTTCACTGCTTCTAACAACTTGCCTCACACACCATATATTCTTAATACTTTCCACAGAGCATCTCTATCAACTCTATCATATGCCCTCTCCAGATCCATAAATGCTACATACAAATCCATTTGCTTTTCTAAGTATTTCTCACATATATTCTTCAAAGCAAACACCTGATCCACACATCCTCTACCACTTCTGAAACCACACTGTTCTTCCCAATCTGATGCTCTGTACATGCCTTCACCCTCTCAATCAATACCCTCCCATATAATTTACCAGGAATACTCAACAAACTTATACCTTTATAATTTGAGCACTCACTCTTATCCCCTTTGCCTTTGTACAATGGCACTATGCAAGCATTCCGCCAATCCTCAGGCACCTCACCATGAATCATACATACATCAAATATCCTTACCAACCAGTCAACAATACACTCGCCCCCTTTTTTTAATAAATTCCACTGCAATACCATCCAAACCTGCTGCCTTGCCGGCTTTCATCTTCCGCAAAGCTTTTACTACCTCTTTTCTGTTTACCAAATCATTTTCCCTAACCCTCTCACTTTGTACACCACCTCGACCAAAACACCCTATATCTGCCACTCTATCATGAAACACATTCAACAAACCTTCAAAGTACTCACTTCATCTCCTTCTTACATCACCATTACTTGTTATCACCTCCCCATTAGCCCCCTTCACTGAAGTTCCCTTTTGTTCCCTTGTCTTACGCACTTTATTTACCTCCTTCCAAAACATCTTTTTATTCTCCCTAAACTTTAATGATACTCTCTCACCCCAACTCTCATTTGCCCTCTTTTTCACTCTTGCTCCTTTCTCTTGACTTCCTGTCTCTTTCTTTTATACATCTCCCACTCATTTGCATTTTTCCCTGCAAAAATCGTCCATATGTCTCTCCCTTCTCTTTCACTAATATTCTTACTTCATCCCACCACGCACTACCCTTTCTAATCAACGCACCTCCCACGCTTCTCATGCCACAAGCATCTTTTTCGCAAGCCATCACTACTTCCCTAAATACATTCCATTCCTCCCCCATTACCCTTACCTCCTTTGTTCTCACCTTTTTCCATTCTGTACTCAGTCTCTCCTGGTACTTCCTCGCACAAGTCTCCTTCCCAAGCTCACTTACTCTCACAACTCTCTTCACCCAAACATTCTCTCTTCTTTTCTGAAAACCCATACAAATCTTCACCTTCGCCTCCACAAGATAATGATCAGACATCCCTCCAGTTGCACCTCTCAGCACATTAACATCCAAAAGTCTCGCTTTCGCGCGCCTATCAATTAACACGTAATCCAATAACGCTCTCTGGCCATCTCTCCTACTTACATACGTATACTTATATATATCTCGCTTTTTAAACCAGGTATTTCCAATCACCAGTCCTTTTTCAGCACATAAATCTACAAGCTCTTCACCATTTCCATTTACAACACTGAACACCCCATGTATACCAATCATTCCCTCAACTGCCACATTACTCACCTTTGCATTGAAATCATCCATCACTATAACCCGGTCTTGTGCATCAAAACCACTAACACACTCATTCAGCTGCTCCCAAAACACTTGCCTCTCATGATCTTTCTTCTCATGCTCAGGTGCATATGCACCAATAATCACCCATCTCTCTCCATCAACTTTCAGTTTTACCCATATCAATCTAGAAATTACTTTCTTACACTCTATCACATACTCCCACAACTCCTGTTTCAGGAGTAGTGCTACTCCTTCCCATGCTTTTGTCCTAACCCCTGACTTTACTCCCAAGACATTCCCAAACCACTCTTCCCCTTTACCCTTGAGCTTCGTTTCACTCAGAGCCAAAACATCCAGGTTCCACTCCTCAAACCTACTACCTATCTCTCCTTTTTTTCTCATCTTGGTTACATCCACACACATTTAGACACCCCAATCTGAGCCTTCGAGGAGGATGAGCACTCCCGCGTGACTCCTTCTTCTGTTTCCCAGTTTAGAAAGTTAAAATACAAGGAGGGGATGGTTTCTGGCCCCTCGCTCCCGTCCCCTTTAGTCGCCTTCTACGACACGTGAGGAATACGTAGGAAGTATTCTTTCTCTAGGGGTATATATATATATATATATATATATATATATATATATATATATATATATAAGTATACTTATGTAAGTAGGAGAGATGGCCAGAGAGCGTTATTGGATTACGTGTTAATTGACAGGCGTGCGAAAGAGAGACTTTTGGATGTTAATGTGCTGAGAGGTGCAACTGGAGGGATGTCTGATCATTTTCTTGTGGAGGCTAAGGTGAAGATTTGTATGGGTTTTCAGAAAAGAAGAGTGAATGTTGGGGTGAAGAGGGTGGTGAGAGTAAGTGAGCTTGGGAAGGAGACCTGTGTGAGGAAGTACCAGGAGAGACTGAGTACAGAATGGAAAAAGGTGAGAACAATGGAAGTAAGGGGAGTGGGGGAGGAATGGGATGTATTTAGGGAATCAGTGATGGATTGCGCAAAAGATGCTTGCGGCATGAGAAGAGTGGGAGGTGGGTTGATTAGAAAGGGTAGTGAGTGGTGGGATGAAGAAGTAAGAGTATTAGTGAAAGAGAAGAGAGAGGCATTTGGACGATTTTTGCAGGGAAAAAATGCAATTGAGTAGGAGATGTATAAAAGAAAGAGACAGGAGGTCAAGAGAAAGGTGCAAGAGGTGAAAAAAAGGGCAAATGAGAGTTGGGGTGAGAGAGTATCATTAAATTTTAGGGAGAATAAAAAGATGTTCTGGAAGGAGGTAAATAAAGTGCGTAAGACAAGGGAGCAAATGGGAACTTCAGTGAAGGGCGCAAATGGGGAGGTGATAACAAGTAGTGGTGATGTGAGAAGGAGATGGAGTGAGTATTTTGAAGGTTTGTTGAATGTGTTTGATGATAGAGTGGCAGATATAGGGTGTTTTGGTCGAGGTGGTGTGCAAAGTGAGAGGGTTAGGGAAAATGATTTGGTAAACAGAGAAGAGGTAGTGAAAGCTTTGCGGAAGATGAAAGCCGGCAAGGCAGCAGGTTTGGATGGTATTGCAGTGGAATTTATTAAAAAAGGATGTGACTGTATTGTTGACTGGTTGGTAAGGTTATTTAATGTATGTATGACTCATGGTGAAGTGCCTGAGGATTGGCGGAATGCGTGCATAGTGCCATTGTACAAAGGCAAAGGGGATAAGAGTGAGTGCTCAAATTACAGAGGTATAAGTTTGTTGAGTATTCCTGGTAAATTATATGGGAGGGTATTGATTGAGAGGGTGAAGGCATGTACAGAGCATCAGATTGGGGAAGAGCAGTGTGGTTTCAGAAGTGGTAGAGGATGTGTGGATCAGGTGTTTGCTTTCCAGAATGTATATGAGAAATACTTAAAAAGCAAATGGATTTGTATGTAGCATTTATGGATCTGGAGAAGGCATATGATAGAGTTGATAGAGATGCTTTGTGGAAGGTATTAAGAATATATGGTGTGGGATGAAAGTTGTTAGAAGCAGTGAAAAGTTTTTATCGAGGATGTAAGGCATGTGTACGTGTAGGAAGAGAGGAAAGTGATTGGTTCTCAGTGAATGTAGGTTTGCGGCAGGGGTGTGTGATGTCTCCATGGTTGTTTAATTTGTTTATGGATGGGGTTGTTAGGGAGGTAAATGCAAGAGTCTTGGAAAGAGGGGCAAGTATGAAGTCTGTTGGGGATGAGAGAGCTTGGGAAGTGAGTCAGTTGTTGTTCGCTGATGATACAGCGCTGGTGGCGGATTCATGTGAGAAACTGCAGAAGCTGGTGACGGAGTTTGGTAAAGTGTGTGGAAGAAGAAAGTTAAGAGTAAATGTGAATAAAAGCAAGGTTATTAGGTACAGTAGGGTTGAGGGTCAAGTCAATTGGGAGGTGAGTTTGAATGGTGAAAAACTGGAGGAAGTGAAGTGTTTTAGATATCTGGGAGTGGATCTGTCAGCGGATGGAACCATGGAAGCGGAAGTGGATCATAGGGTGGGGGAGGGGGCGAAAATTTTGGGAGCCTTGAAAAATGTGTGGAAGTCGAGAACATTATCCCGGAAAGCAAAAATGGGTATGTTTGAAGGAATAGTAGTTCCAACAATGTTGTATGGTTGCGAGGCGTGGGCTATGGATAGAGTTGTGCGCAGGAGGATGGATGTGCTGGAAATGAGATGTTTGAGGACAATGTGTGGTGTGAGGTGGTTTGATCGAGTAAGTAACGTAAGGGTAAGAGAGATGTGTGGAAATAAAAAGAGCGTGGTTGAGAGAGCAGAAGAGGGTGTTTTAAAATGGTTTGGGCACATGGAGAGAATGAGTGAGGAAAGATTGACCAAGAGGATATATGTGTCGGAGGTGGAGGGAACGAGGAGAAGAGGGAGACCAAATTGGAGGTGGAAAGATGGAGTGAAAAAGATTTTGTGTGATCGGGGCCTGAACATGCAGGAGGGTGAAAGGAGGGCAAGGAATAGAGTGAATTGGAGCAATGTGGTATACAGGGGTTGACGTGCTGTCAGTGGATTGAATCAAGGCATGTGAAGCGTCCGGGGTAAACCATGGAAAGCTGTGTAGGTATGTATATTTGTGTGTGTGGACGTGTGTATGTACATGTGTATGGGGGGGGTTGGGACATTTCTTTCGTCTGTTTCCTTGCGCTACCTCGCAAACGCGGGAGACAGCGACAAAGTATAAAAAAAAAAAAAAAAAATATATATATATATATATATATATATATATATATATATATATATATATATATATATATATATATATATATATATATATATATATATGAGTTATTTCATGTATTCCGCTCTATTCAACCCAGACGTTAGAAGGTGCATTTTACTTTTATCAAAGGTTGGGTTAATATCTAATCTATCAAAGAAAATGGAGCGAATACCTATTCAGTTGGAGGACAACTGGCAACTGAGAACAAATAACTCACTGCCAGGCCAGCACAGCTGTACTGTGGAGGTTGATGAAGAGGTTCTCATGTGATAGAAGGTGGCATGTCTTCGCGGGGTGTGTGTGTGGGAGGCAGGTGGGCGAGGCAGTTGCTGTCAGGCTGCACAATGGAGCTTCCTGGTATGCTCGCCTCTCTTTTTCTCAGTGCCTGTCGTCTTGTGGTAAGCGCGAATAACGGACTAAGGACCAGGCAAGTTGTGGTTAGGTTTTGATTGAAAACTGGCTAATGGTTCAGAATGATTGGTTGGTTGGCACTTCTGTTCTGGAGTCAGAATAGTTGTAGAGCAAGGGTCAGGTTGGTGGCTGACGTTGGGGAAAGTTCAGACCAATAGGTTAAGGTGATGTGGGGGAAGGAGTGTAAAGGCTGAACTTAGGGATAGACCTGAAGTCTGGTTAATGTTGGTATAGAGGCAGGATCAGGTCCTTTCTAGCGGTTAAGTTAGGTGAGTGGGCTAAGGTCGATTTGGTGGGTGAGGTAGCATATAGGTTCTAGTGATTCAGCCCTACACGGTGACTGGTCTTTGGAAGAGTTAGGTCCAAGTTAGTCCCGATGAAGTTTTAGTTAGGTCTTAGCTAGTGACTGGCGTGAGGGATGGACTAGGGACCTGACTTTAACCCAGAACATGACTGTTGCTTGGGGACATGGTCGAACCTGACTTTGCAATTACCACTGCTAATAGGATATCATCGCCATGAATCTCCTGGGTCTTACTGCCAAGAACCACGATGTTTTTTTCTAATCTAGAGTCGTGGTATCTGTCATTCACTGGGTATATCCATATACACACATCCCTTTACATTTTTGTGCTTTATATCAGTGAAAACTGTAAGACCTATTGACAACCAATTTCATAACCCAAGTTTTGTACCTTATATATTCTGTCACCCTAGTATACAGACTGCATGCGTTAAACAGTGATTAAATGCATAGGTCTATCTTGAAGTGGTGCCTATATTGCTCCATGCAAGTCAGTCTGTCTTAAGATATGCTTTAAAACATAAGAAATACTCTAATGGCATCATTATATCTATAGTATATATTATCATGCGTGCCAGTGTAACAAATTACCCCGCCTTCAAATCAGTTTGCTGTATACCCTGTTGTGAGTTTTCTGTCCTCCATCTTCCTATAAAAATGTCCGTTTTTTTTACTTCTGTTATTCCATCCTCCATCAGTGAAGATTAATGTTTTCTCAATCCCATACCCCCTCGTTTTTACTCTCTTTATTCTCCTTGTCCTTACTCATTACCTTCCCTCTTTCTTTCTCCCTGACTTCCCCAATATTTGTAATTGTATCTTATTTGATTACATGTCTTTCACATCACAAAACTATTGTTTTAGTCAGTTCAAAATGAACACTAATTGTGTGTGTGTGTGTGTGTGTGTGTGTGTGTGTGTGTGGGTGTGTGTGTGTGTGTGTGTGTGTGTGTCTGTCTGTCTGTCTGTCTGTCTATATGTATGTGTCTGTGTGTGTGTGTGTGTGTGTGTGTGTGTGTGTGTGTGTGTGTGTCTGTCTGTCTGTCTGTCTGTCTGTCTGTCTGTCTGTCTGTCTGTGTGTGTGTGTGTGTGTGTGTGTGTGTGTGTGTGTGTGTGTGTGTATGTGTGTGTGTGTGATTTCTATTTGTGTGTTACGGTGAGAGAGTTTTACGCTTGTATTGTCATTTTCTATGAGTGTATACACACACACACACACACACACACACACACACACACACACACACACACACACACAAACACACACACAACCACACACAAACCCCCATCCTAACCCAAGGACCCATTTATTGCCACGTCCAGGATTCGAATCCATGAGACCCAGAGGTAAAAAGGAGATCGAGTTTGTTGGGAAAGTCTTTGTGACGGTCGAAAAATTGTCAAAGGTGTTTGATTTATTCTTACAGATCATCATGTAGAAAGTTCTCAACTCTATCTGGATCATACTTGGTAAATCTACCCAATCCTGATAGCGTATAGTAAAATCCCCAGGATAGTGGAGCTAAACACAAGCATGTGGGGAGGGCAACGTTGCTTGGCAGGAGGTCAAATACTTAACTTATTGTACATATTTGGAGGAATTCGTGGGAAAGTATATGAAGGAATAGCAGAGACATGAAGGAGAGGGAAATTTTGAGGCAGCTGGCTTCAGATTTGGGAGATTCATAAGGCGACCGATGGGTGTTTTCGTACTACTACAAGTGCAAACACCGCTCCTGGAGCAGAAACGATGGTAGAAATTGCATTTTGGAGATCGGATATTGAAGAACTGAAGCAGACTTGGACAACTGAATTTCACAGGGAAGATCAAGAGAAGCAAACAGATGGTGTTCTACAGAAGGAAGGCTACATTTGAGATCGCAAATGCTGGGAGAAAACCAGAATATGGGCCAAGTTTTGAATTACGTGTTGTCAGGTGTCATGTAAGAGATATAGAGGGTGTGAGCATGTGGGAGTGGATGCCAGCAACCCACATTGAAGGTGAGGCAAAAATACAAAATCGTGGCACTGACCTCCGGGATCATAGCACCCCTCCTAGCACTGTCTTCTAGGACCATCGAACCCCTGCTCGCAATGTCTTCTGAGTACATGGCACTTATTGCACTATCCATCCGTAATACGGCACTCCTGCCAGTACTCTTATTCAGAAACGTGACACATGCTGTCCTCTAAGAACATGGCACTTATGCTGGCACTATCCTCCAGGATCAATGCATTCCTAATGTTACTGGCATCCATGTTCAAGGAACTACTGCTACCATTGTCTTCCAAGATAATGGTACTCCTGCTGTCACTGTCTTCCAGGACCATGGTACTCCTGCTGTCACTGTCTTCCAGGATCATGGTGCTCCTGCTGGCACTGTCTTCCAGGATCATGGTACACCTGCTGTCACTGTCTTCCAGGATCATGGTACTCCTGCTGTCACTGTCTTCCAGGACCATGGTACTCCTGCTGTCACTGTCTTCCAGGATCATGGTACTCCTACTGTCACTGTCTTCCAGGATCATGGTACTCCTGCTGGCACTGTCTTCCAGGATCATGGTACTCCTACTGTCACTGTCTTCCAGGATCATGGTACACCTGCTGTCACTGTCTTCCAGGATCATGGTACTCCTGGTGGCACTGTCTTCCAGGACCATGGTACTCCTGCTGTCACTGTCCTCCAGGATCATGGTACTCCTGCTGTCACTGTCTTCCAGGATCATGGTACTCCTGCTGTCACTGTCTTCCATGATCATGGTACTCCTGCTGTCACTGTCTTCCATGATCATGGTACTTCTGCTGTCACTGTCTTCCAGGATCATGGTACTCCTGCTGTCACTGTCTTCCATGATCATGGTACTCCTGCTGTCACTGTCTTCCAGGATCATGGTACTCCTGCTGTCACTGTCTTCCAGGATCATGGTACCCCTGCTGGTACTGTATTCTAGGATTATGGAACTCCTGCTGGTACCGTCCTGCAGGATGACGGTACACCAGCTTGCATTGTCCTACTGGAACATTGCAGTCCTGGCGGCACTGCCGTCCGGGGAACATGGCAATGCTCTTAAATATTAAAATCGCTGAGCCGGGCCGGCTGCTTCTCGGTGTATGGCTCACACAGTAGGTACGAATAAATAAAACGCCGCCAATATCACCACCTCAGCTGCCACCGCTACCTCCACCACTGCCACCACAACCACCAATACCTCCACCACTGCCACCACAACCACCAGTACCTCCACCACTGCCACCACAACCACCAATACCTCCACCACTGCCACCACAACCACCAATACCTCCACCACTGCCACCACAACCACCAATACCTCCACCACTGCCACCACAACCATCAGCACCGTCACTAGCACTGCCCACACCACCAACACAACACCAGCACAGTCATCACTACTAAGATCACCACCATGAGTGTGACACCATCATGAACAACACCACAAGAAGCACCATTAACTCTGTTATCATCACCAGCACTAAACATGATTATCACCACCATCTTTCTGTTATTAATGAAAACGACGATTGCAAACGCCCCTGCCACAATAACCACCACCTTAGAACGTCATAACTACAACCTCAACACCCATTATTACACCAAACAACATCAATTTCACTGTCGACATAATCATCATCATCACCCTAAACACCATCTTCATTATCACCATACACTCCACGATCAGTCACCATCATTATCACCATCATTATCACCATACACTCCACGATCAGTCACCATCATTATCACCATCATTATCACCATACACTCCACGATCAGTCATCATCATTATCACCATCATTATCACCATACACTCCACGATCAGTCACCATCATTATCACCATACACTCCACGATCAGTCACCATCATTATCACCATCATTATCACCATACACTCCACGATCAGTCACCATCATTTCTATCAACACCTTCACACACTCCATTACAAAGTCTATCTTTTTTACCACTACAACCGCACACTCCACTCCACAACACCAGCAACTCCACCAACACCATAACACGACGACATGAAATATCAACCCCATTATCACCTCTACCAATAGATTCACCATCATTTCCACTGCCACCACCACCCTAATCATCATCATTACCAATATCATCACCAAAACCGATACCATTTCCACTATCATCACCACCATCGTTACCAATACCTCCGCCACCACCGAAATCACCATTATTTCCTCCATCATCACCACCAGTGTTACCAACATCACAACCACCATCACAAATTATCACCATTACCACCATCACAACCACAGGTGTTGCCAACAACACCACCGACCACAGACCTTAAAGATGGAAGTGCCAGCCTACCTGTGGAGATAAGGCCGTGCCCACGGAAGTGCAGTGGAAGGAAGAAGTGATGGAAGAGGGGAAATTGAGAGGAAACAGGAGAACATACATCACAGAAGAGGTCAGTGAAGAGTGAAAAAGTCGAGTAGGAAAGGTTGGACAAGCCAAGCGGAAAGGCACAGTAGCGAGCGCTGTTAATGCGTGGGATCATCCCTGTCTGCCCCCGTACTGTTGAGGGAGCGAGGACGCTCACGTCAGGTGCCTCTGAAATCCTCAGGATTGCTTCGGTCCCTGCTCGAACCTCATGTACGTCTCTTTTCTCTCTCTCTCTCTGGTCCTCACGGCTTTTTCTCTCGATGTCCCTCGTCTTTACTGCCTCTTTTCTCGCGGTCCCTCGTCTTTACTGCCTCTTTTCTCGCGGTCCCACGTTTTTACTGCATTTCCTCTTGCTGTCTCTCGTCTTTACTGCCTTTTCTTTCGCTGTCTTTCGTCTTTACTGTCCTTCTTCTCGTCTTTACTGCTTCTCCTCTTGCTTCCTCTCATATTGCTTCCCTCCTCTCACTGTCTATTGTCTTTGCTGTTTTTCTTCTGTCTCTCGTGTTTACTACCTCTTTCCTCGCTGTACCTCGTCTATACTACCACTTTCCTCGCTGTCCTTCGTCTTTATTGCCTCCTCTCCAGCTGTCCTTCGTCTTTACTGCCTCCTCTCCAGCTCTCCTTCGTCTTACTGCCTCTCATTTTGTTGTCTCTCGTCCTTAGCGCTACTTCTCTCTATTTTCTCTTTAGTGCTTCATCTTTCAATTTCCTTCGTCTTTACTGCTTTTTCCTCTTGATTTCCCTCGTCTTTACTCTCTCTTCCTTTGGCTGTTCTTCTTCTTTACTGTCTTTTCTCTCTCTGTCCCTTGTCTTTACTGCATCTTTTCTTGTTGCCTCTCGTCTTTACTACAGCTTCTCTCGCTGTCTCTCTTGTTTACTGCCTCTCCTCTCACTGCCCCTTGCATCATCTGATTTTTCTCTCGCTTCCTCGTCGCTGATGCTCTCTTCTTTCTGTCTCTCACCTTTAGTGCCTTGCCTCTCAAAGTCTCTCATCTTTACTACTTTTCCTTTCGTTCGCCTCTGTCCTGACTCCCTCTCTTCACTTTTGCATATCGTTTCTACCGCCACTTCCCTCCCTGGGTCGTTCGTCGCTTCTCTCAGTCTTACTTCTATGCTGCTTCGTCCATCTGTTGCCTCTTTTCTATTGTCATTTTCGCCGCTCTTCTGCCTTCTGCCTTGTACCAGTCATTTGTTGTTGTTTTCTTCTTTCAGATAATCCGTTTGTCTGTTGCGTCGCGCCTCTGTTGCCTTGTCTCTCCTCAGCCGCTGTAACCCCTTCCTTCGCGCCTCCATGCTGACAGCTCCTCTCTATTCCCCCTCTCTCTGCCGACTTCTTTCTCTTGCTTCTTCTATTTTCCGCTTCGTCTCTTTTCTGCTCCCTATTCTCTTTTATCTCGTTCGCTTATAACCTCTCCCCCCACGCTTGCCTGCCTGTCTCTTTTTCGCATTACTTTGTCCTTGTATTACCTCTTCCTTCCACCATATGCATCTTCACTGCTCTTTCTGTTACCTCCTCTTTCTATTACCTCTTTTTTTCAGTGTTCCTCTGGTGTTTGTCCTCTCTTCTGTTGGCATTCTCTCTTACCTCGACCCTATACTCTTTATCTTCTATGTTGCCACCTATTTCTGTTGCCTCTTGCGGTTCCTGCGTCTCTGCTGTGGCCGGAGTGCGGTGGCCATGGCCTGATGGGGAGGAGGCCCCAAGAGACTAACGCTATAAGGGAGAGAGTTGCATTGAACCCAGGGATGTGGTGCAGGAATGTCATCTATATTGCGACCAGTATGACATCAGTGCTGGGTCCTCACGTCTTACTAACTTGGACATATCAAGCTGACAAGTTTGTCAAGCTTGAAGAAGACGTTAAACAGATAGTGCTGAGTTGCTTATAGAAGGAAACACGCGCACGCACGCACACACACACACACACACACACACACACACACACACACACACACACACACACACACACACACACACACACACACACACACACAGGGGTTTTATTCGCCCAGATATGGAATACTGGTCATACAGCTTGAGTGGCTCATCCTCTTCCTCTGTATTAACTAGAGTGGTATCAAAATCCCTCCGCCTAATCATTTCTCGTGACAACACCTCTCTTTTACCTTCCCTTTCCACACGTCGCAATGTTCCTCTTTACCCATTCTGTTCTATAGTTATTGTTTTGGCAACTGTTTTTGGTGAGTTGTCTGCATGTGACCCTACCCGTTTGACCCATGGCACGCGTTTGCTTGCTGATTCTCTCCGTTTCTGTGTGAGGATCGGTCACTCGTGGACTGGCTGGTGTTATTCTTCATTCTTCCCTCGAACAGCTTTATTTTTCCCACTTCATATCACCTTTACTCCTGAAAGAGTAATTTCTTCAAACACCTCCAGAACCAAAACTTCCGTCTGTTTCTTTAGCGTTTTTTCTTTAACCCAAGGTGGCTTTCACTGGGTCTTGCTTTGCTCATGCCACGTCGACCATTTAAAGAAATACAGAAAAGTCAGAGAGTCTTCTCCAAATGGGTCGAGGTAATCAGCGGAGTACGAAGGTTTTCTTTTTGGGATTATTACTCTTCTTCATCTATGCAACTGACTCGTCTGAAGGTATGCAAAAGTTGTGAGGGAAGTGAAAAGAGAAGAGGATTGCATCACCTTACAAGGGGATCTAAACAGACTCCAAAGTTGATCTAATACATGGCTGATGGAATTCAGTCCGACCAAAAGTGAAATAAGAGGATGAGATATATCAAAAGAAGGTCTCAATATGATTATTATCTAGCAGGACACAAGCCTCAGGATTCTGTACGTGAGAAGACTTGGAAGTCGACACCTCTAACATGTCACCAGAGTCCTACATCAGGATAATTCAGAAAACAAATCGTCTTCAGACAAATATTAGAATTGCTTTCAAGTGTATGGATAATGAAATATCTCGAAAGCTGCTCATATCCCTTATATGGCCCAAACAATAATACGCATCTCAAGTTTGGTCATCGCACCTAAATAACCAACAAGAGCTGATAAAGAAGGTTCAGAGAAGGGCAACAAATATAGTACTAGAGTTAAGAGAGCTGAGTTACGGGGAAAGGCTAGAGGCTTTGAATTTGCCCACCTTGGAAAAGAGAAGAGTGAAGGGTGACCTAAACACAGACTTTGCATTTTCGAAACAGATCACCGACGTGGATAGTAAACAGTTCTTTAAGATATGTAGGGATGAGTAATCAAAGGATATAGCATGATATTAAGCAAGAGACTTGTTTTAAAAGAGATGTAAGGAAATAATTTTATAGCATAAGAGTGCTGGATGAATGGAATAATAAGATTATTGAGGACATAGTTAATGCAGACAGAATATATATATTTTAAGAAGCTGTACGACAGTAGAGAATGTTCAAAAGATCTGGCCCAGCGAGTGTAAAACTTCCTCCCCACACAGTATTTATTTTCTTTATTTTTCATAATTACCACCAGAACAATTTCTACGAAACATTTATGCAGTCCAAGGCTGCACTACTTCTCGTGGCAGGGAAATGCAGACTCCATTTGAGTGATAGATCCTCTAGCAAGACTGTACTCCGTATAGTACGAATAGGTACAAATACAATAGAAATAGATCATTATTGAACACACACACACACACACACACACACACACACACACACACACACATACACTCACCTGGTTTAGGCATGGGTGTATGAGTACGTATACACACATAGGAGTAAAGACGTGATACATATAAAAAAGGATAACAGACGGCATCACAAATGAAAAACTCTCCCCGTATCACACTAATAGCAGTTACAAAGATATTTCCGCTTTCAGGAAGCCACCGCGTCACATTATCATGAAACAGCTGGTAACAGGAAGGTTGTAATGTCTGTTCCTTTTCTTACACCAATAAGCTGTGGAATTCTTTACCCCCTCATCGTTTTCCAGAAAGTTACCATCTACCTTTATCTTCTTTTAAAACAAAAAAGTTTTCCTTCAGGCGCCTCTTAGATTATTCCTTTCCTTTTTCTTTGTTCGACCCCATTTTTCTTTCCATGATTTCCATGGTTTATTTATGGCTTGATCTCGATGAGGACTTTCATCTTTGACTGGAACCTTTAACATTAAAAAGAATCCCGCAGTTTCTCATATTTCGTCCTCTTGTAATCCATGGCTCATCTCTAGTCCTCATATTTATATCTACCAAAATATTCCTTCTTTCTTTTTTTTCTCAACAATCGCTTTGTCCTCCAGTTATGATATATGTCCACCTTACTATATCATAAACATGAACGTCAATTACCTTCCA
The DNA here is from genome assembly GCF_036320965.1 of Panulirus ornatus. Lineage (NCBI taxonomy): Eukaryota > Metazoa > Arthropoda > Malacostraca > Decapoda > Palinuridae > Panulirus > Panulirus ornatus. The sequence continues at coordinate 46,182,083 of NC_092238.1, read as the reverse complement.
TCAAACCCGACGTTGTATTGGCTTCGTTATCTTCAGCACATTCTAAGAGTTCGCATCGATTCCAAACTGTGGAAGATATTCTCTTTCTCTCTATGGGAAGTTGGTTAATCATCTCCTACACCAGCTTTGTAGCGTCCAAGTCACAGTTTGACCAACGATCATTTTCATTCTGACCACCATTAACTATTCATAATATTAATCATCGTTCCATTAATCATTGTTCCATGAAGATCAAATCTCCATCGCCTCTTGCTCTCCCGATCCATCTTCCATAAATCCCCGACGGCATGTTCCAATTACTGTTAATCTCCCTTGCTCGCTTGCCTTTTCCGTGTGTATTAACGCACGTTCCCTTCACATCCTTTTGACTCCACCCAAATACCTCACAGTCTCTCTCTCTCTCTCTCTCTCTCTCTCTCTCTCTCTCTCTCTCTCTCTCTCTCTCTCTCTCTCTCTCTCTCTCTCTCTCTCTCTCTCTCTCTCTCTCTATCTATCTATCTATCTATCTATCTCTCTCCACGTACTGCTTTGGCTGTCAAATATCCACAATGAATGCTCATCCTTTATCCACCTGGCTGGCTAGACTCGTCCATGTGTCAGGGTATGAGAGAAAACATTAAGGGGAAGACGCCAACCCCAACTCAGGTCCAGGATTTTCATTTCCCTCAGTTTTCTGACTTGACTTTCTCAACCATGTCTTCAATTCTAGATACTACATTAATCATATATATTACATTCACACACTAGAGAGGAGACCAAAAATGGCATGGAAATTGTTAAATCAAATAAGAATTGGATTGTTGAATTGGCTGTGAACAAGACACTTTTAACTTCTAAATTTCCCTGCCTAAAAAAAAAAGATGCCTCGATCCCGATGATTTTGCGTGGAATATTTTTGGTTGGTTAGTTGGATTTCAACTTATTTTTCTTTTCTCCAGGAGAGAACATTCGTTATGTAAGCACCAAGTGAAAAGGTGAATTAGGATCCTACTTTCCATTCTGGGATTAAAAAAAAGAATGAATGATCCTGAAGGCCAGGTCGCCACTGAGCTCAGCAGAAGCCACGGCTGAGTCAGACAGAGCCATAAATTAAGCTGGCATATATCACGAAGTATATTACACTTCTTGTGCAATACCAACATTGCCGGACCAACGTTGCCATACCAACATTGCCGGACCAACGTTGCCGTACCAACATTGCCGGACCAACGTTGCCATACCAACATTGCCGGACCAACGTTGCCGTACCAACATTGCCGGACCAACGTTGCCGTACCAACATTGCCGGACCAACGTTGCCATACCAACATTGCCGGACCAACGTTGCCGTACCAACATTGCCGGACCAACGTTGCCATACCAACATTGCCGGACCAACGTTGCCATACCAACATTGCCGGACCAACGTTGCCGTACCAACATTGCCGGACCAACGTTGCCGTACCAACATTGCCGGACCAACGTTGCCATACCAACATTGCCGGACCAACGTTGCCGGACCAACATTGCCATACCAGCATTGCTGCACCAACACTGCTGTGCCATCATTTCCGTACCGACATTGCTGTACCGCCGAAGCTATGCCATCACTGTTGTACCACTGGTGCAGTACCGTCATTGTTATACCACAGGTGTTGTTTCCTTGATGCTGTACCAACACAGCTGTACCACCGATGCTGTACCTTCATTGCTGTACCATCATTGCTGTACCACTGATGCTGTACCGTCACTGCTGTATCACCGATGCTGTACCATCATTGCTGTATCACCGATGCTGTACCATCACTGCTGTATCACCGATGCTGTACCATCATTGCTGTATCACCAATGCTGTACCATCATTGCTGTATCACCGATGCTGTACCATCATTGCTGTATCACCGATGCTGTACCATCATTGCTGTATCACCAATGCTGTACCATCATTGCTGTATCACCGATGCTGTACCATCATTGCTGTATCACCGATGCTGTACCATCATTGCTGTACCACCAATGCTGTACCATCATTGCTGTATCACCGATGCTGTACCATCATTACTGTACCACCGATCCTGTACCATCATTGCTATACCACCAGTGCTGTACCATCATTACTGTACTACCATGTTATATCATCAGTGCTGTACTACCGAATCTATACCACTACTGTTGTACCATTTGTGCCGTACCTTCATTGTTGTACTACCTGAACTGTATCCTCGATGCTGTACCATAATTGCTGCACCACTGATGCTGTACCAACATTAGTGTACTACCGATGCTGTACCATCAATGCTGTACCACCGAAGTCGTACCATCATTATTGTACCACCGATGCTGAGCCATCGTTACCGTACCACCGATGCCATACCATCATTACTGTACCACTGATGCTGTACCATCATTACTGTACCACCGATGCTGTACCATCATTACCGAACCACCGATGCTGCACCATCATTACTGTACCACCTATGCTGTATCATCATTACTGTACCACCGATGCTGCACCATCATTACTGTACCACCGATGCCATACCATCATTACTGTACCACTGATGCTGTACCATCATTACTGTACCACTGATGCTGTACCATCATTACTGTACCACCGATGCTGTACCATCATTACTGTACCACTGATGCTTTACCATCATTACTGTACCACTGATGCTGTACCATCATTACTGTACCACCTATACTGTATCATCATTACTGTATCACCGATCCTGTATCATCATTACCGTACCACTTATGCTGTATCATCATTACTGTACCACCGATGCTGCACTATCATTACTGTACCACCGATGCTGTACCATCATTAATGTACCACCGATGCTGTATCATCATTACCGTACCACCGATGATGTACCATTATTACTGTACCATTGATGCTGCACCATCATTACTGTACCACCTATAATGTATCATCATTACTGCATCACCGATCCTGTATCATCATTACTGTACCACCTATGCTGTATCATCATTACTGTACCACCGATGCTGTACCATCATTAATGTACCACTGATGCTGTACCATCATTGCTGTACCACCGATGCTGTACCATTATTACTGTACCACCGATACTGTATCATCATCACTGTACCGCCGATGCTGTACCATCATTACTGTACCACTGATGCTGCACCATCATTACTGTACCATCGATGCTGCACCATCATTACTGTACCACCGATGCTGTACCATCATTACTGTACCACTGATGCTGCACCATCATTACTGTACCATCGATGCTGCACCATCATTACTGTACCACCGATGCTGCACCATCATTACTGTACCATCGATGCTGCACCATCATTACTGTACCACCGATGCTGTACCATCATTACCGAACCACCGATGCTGCACCATCATTACTGTACCACCTATGCTGTACCATCATTACTGTACCACTGATGCTGCACCATCATTACTGTACCATCGATGCTGCACCATCATTACTGTACCACCGATGCTGTACCATCATTACTGTACCACTGATGCTGCACCATCATTACTGTACCACCAGTGCTGTTCCATCATTACTGTACCAACGATGCTCTACAACCGGTGCTATACCAACACTTCTGTATCACCAAGGGCGTACCATCACAACTGTACCATCAGTATCGCACCAACTCTGCTGTATCATTATTGTAACACATCTACTGTAGCACAGCTGTAGCCCCAGGTGTTACATTCTCTCTCCTTTACCACTGTATAACCCAGCTGCTGTGCCCCGCCTCCTTTCCCAGTCCGTCATTACTGGCGCCAGATACCGAAACAAGTTGTCCATAACAGTTGTCACAAATGCGGCCACCGCTGATCAGACGATCCAATGATTTGCCAATTAAATGGAACGGAGTGTCAGACAACACCGTATTCACACCAGACAAAGACAGACAGAACCCAGTCACTTGTCTGTAGGTTGTCAAACAGTGACGAATATACGAAGAAGGTATATGTGACGAAAATATGCTGTAAAGAACGCGTGAGCCTCATGAATCAGTCATGGATGGATATGATTTACACTGTTTTCAGAACTGGAACACCAGGTGTAAAAGATTAAATGCAAAATAACCTCATAATAGAGTAAGTATGATTTGCAATATTTCCATTGGCTGTAAGGGTCTGAGCCCTGAACTTTACAAGCTGTCGTTCGACCTTCTAGACTAACATTGTCAATACACATAAAAGATGTACATTGAAATATATGATTTATGTCTGCCAGGCAGCAGCAACTTGTTCACTATGATGTACTGGCCTGCAAAGCTTGGCAGAATGACCAAAACAATAGAGAGACAGTTAGAAAAACAGGAGTTTGGTCAGGATTAAGAGAGAGAGAGAGAGAGAGAGAGAGAGAGAGAGAGAGAGAGAGAGAGAGAGAGAGAGAGAGAGAGAGAGAGATTCAGAAACCTATAACGCGCAAACTACATGCCATCAGATATGTGTGGACCCACATGAACAAAAAACATACTATCAACACACGCATACACATAGACACTACATATACACATACATATGCAAGAGACGAGGCAACACTAACGTAAAACCCTCTCCCCGTAACACACAAATAGAAATCACACACATAAAAAGTTATACACACGTGGACAAGAAACACACACACACATACACACACACACACACACACACACACACACACACACACACATATACACACACACACGCACACACATACACACACACACACACACACACACACACACACACACACACGAACCTCATTGGTGTAACGGTTAGCGTTGCTGACCGTTACACATGCACAAGCCACCTAGGATCAAACCCACATTGGTTCGAATCCCGGTCGCAGTAGCCGTTCCATGGCCCAACCAGCTATTTATCCTCTTCTAGGGGATGGTCGGTAAAATGCATACCAGGTATTGCCTAGGCTGTTAGTGTGTGTGTGTGTGTGTGTGTGTGTATGTGTAAATACATATATGAGTGAAAGACGTGGTACATATATACAAAAGTTAAGAGACAGGACAACACGAGTACAAGACTCTCGGCGTACCACAAAGATAATAATCTCACACATCCACACACACATACACACGCACACATAAACACACCCACACCCAAACACACCTACACACACACACACCCACACACACCTACGCACAAATATGGATTTAATTTTCGAAACAGTTTTCATTAAAATATTTCTTTCTGTTCCGTAATCAAGTCAAGTTTCCTTGTCAAAAACTATCCTTAAAAATCCTCATTATTTCTTGGGAAGGAAATATCCTTAATGGAGAACACGTTTTTAGACTCTACTTTTGAACTGGTGAAGGACTTCGAATGCCACGAGTGATTCATCTGAAGTACGACGCACTGCCCAACATTATTAAACAAGGAGCGTATATGTGTTAGTGAATTACTCGAAAGTTAAAATACATATGACTACAAGTCAAAAATACATCAGAAAAACTTGTGTGTGTGTATATTCATATATATATATATATATATATATATATATATATATATATATATATATATATATATATATATATATTGTTGACTGGTTGGTAAGGTTATTTAATGTATGTATGACTCATGGTGAGGTGTCTGAGGATTGGCGGAATGCTTGCATAGTGCCATTGTACATAGGCAAGGGGGATAAAAGTGAGTGCTCAAATTACAGAGGTATAAGTTTGTTGAGTACTCCTGGGAAATTATATGGGAGGGTATTGATTGAGAGGGTGAATGCATGTACAAAGCATCAGATTGGGGAAGGGCAGGTTGGTTTAAGAAGTGGTAGAGGATGTGTGGATCAGGTGTTTGCTTTGAAGAATGTATGTGAGAAATACTTAGAAAAGCAAATGGATTTGTATGTAGCATTTATGGATCTAGAGAAGGCATATGATGGAGTTGATAGAGATGCTCTGTAGAAGGTATTAAGAATATATGGTGTGAGAGGCGAGTTGTTAAAAGCAGTGAAAAGTTTCTATCGAGGATGCAAGGCATGTGTACGTGTAGTAAGAGAGGAAAGTGATTCGTTCTCAGTGAATGTAGGTTTAGGTTTGCAGCAGGGGTGTGTGATGTCTCCATGGTTGTTTAATTTGTTTATGGATGGCGTTGTTAGGGAGATGAATGCAAGAGTTTTGGAAAGAGGGGCAAGTATGCAGTCTGTTGTGGATGAGAGAGCTTGGGAAGTGAGTCAGTTGTTGTTCGCTGATGATACAGCGCTGGTGGCTGATTCGTGTGAGAAACTGCAGAAGCTGGTGACGGAGTTTGGTAAAGTGTGCGAAAGAAGAAAGCTGAGAGTAAATGTGAATAAGAGCAAGGTTATTAGGTACAGTAGGGTTGAGGGTCAAGTCAACTGGGAGGTAAGTTTGAATGGAGAAGAACTGGATGAAGGGAAGTGTTTTAGATATCTGGGAGTGGATTTGGCAGCGGATGGAACCATGGAAGCGGAAGTGAATCATAGGGTGGGGGAAGGGACGAAAGTTCTGGGAGCGTTGAGAATGTGTGGAAGTCGAGAACATTATCTCGGAAAGCAAAAATGGGTATGTTTGAAGGAATAGTGGTTCCAACAATGATATATGGTTGCGAGGCGTGGGCTATGGATAGAGTAGTTCGGTGGAGGGTGGATGTGCTGGAAATGAGATGTTTGAGGACAATATGTGGTGTGAGGTAGTTTGATCGAGTAAGTAATAATAGGGTAAGAGAGATGTGTTGTAATAAAAAGAGTATGGTTGAGAGAGCAGAAGAGGGTGTGTTGAAATGGTTTCGTCACATGGAGAGAATGAGTGAGGAAAGATTGACCAAGAGGATATATGTGTCAGAGGTGGAGGGAACGAGGAGAAGTGGGAGACCAAATTGAGGGTGGAAAGATGGAGTGAAAAAGATTTTGAGTGATCGGGGCCTGAACATGCAGGAGGGTGAAAGGCGTGCAAGGAAAGAGTGAATTGGAACGATGTGGTATACCGGGATCGACGTGCTGTTAATGGATTGAACCAGGGCATGTTAAGCGTCTGGGGTAAACCATGGAAAGTTCTGTGGGTGCCTGGATGTGGAAAGGGAGCTGTGGTTTCGGTGCATTATTACATGACAGTTAGAGACTGAGTGTGAACCAATGTGGCCCTTGTTGTCTTTTCCTAGCACTACCTCGCGCACATTTGGGGGGAGGGCGTTGTTATTTCATGTGGGGCCGGGTGGCGATGGGAATGAATAAGGGCAGACAGTATGAATTATGTATATATATATATATATATATATATATATATATATATATATATATGTATATATATATATATATATATATATATATATATATATATATATATATATATATATATATATATATATATATATATATATACATATATATATATATATATATATATATGGTTGACGGTCTAGAGAGAAAATGTGAACCATTATTCCACTGTGATTACGAGACCTGCCGTAGCAATAAAAAATCCAAACTATACGCTGGAGAGCTGGAGTCTCATATTGCCTTCCTTTTTGCTTGCATGTTTTTGATATTTGCTTGAATTCTAGAAAAGGTATTGAGGAAGTTTCCTCGATGTCAGATATTTCTGTCTGGATTTGTTTTAGTGGGTCGTGTTCTTGATGACACAGGTCACTGTATATAGTTATATTGAGAGTTTTTACATTTCAGTACTATTTTCTGCTCTTTGGGAAAAGGTTTCTGTAGTCTGAATTAACACCGAAGGGGAAGAATAAACAAGTTATATAGGTCTGCGACTGACAGGCCATTTGCCTTTAATTCACAGGGCATCCTGTGGGAGCATATTGTCTTCACAAGTACATCATTACACAGCTCTGGATAGCCTTCTTTACTCAAAAAGTTTTCTGTTGTGTTTCCAGCTACCGTCTCTCTTTCTCTCTCTCTTCATATGCTCCTCGGTCTTGCTTGCCTCTACTACACCCATCAGTTTTGTTAGGTCTGTTGGTTTGTTGTTACACATCCTTCCACCGTTCATACACATACTAACTACAGTGCTGCATGTGTCACTTTGGTAACTACAGCCCACCCAATAGTATAACATGTTTACACACGTCCTCACTGTACATTTTAAACACAAATCCTAAACAGTCCATTCTATTCACTTCCATTCTATCGACTGTTCCATTGAGCTAACAATCGTTCCGTATCTAGAAATTAACCCGATCAGCGCGTTGGTACCATCCTTGAACACTGACCTTAGTTACAATGTCCTGGCCTTTGACCTGACTCTTGGGACTGAGGCCGAATGTCACGTTCTCATACCAAAGGGACGCATCGTCGTCCCTAAGGGTTCGTATCGTCGTGCTCAACACATGAATTAAGACTTCAGACATCACTCGCTACACCTGCCGGCGAACGTTAATCTCTCCTCTGCCACTTTCCTCAGAGCCTCAACATTTCCAGCCCTGGGATCCTGAGATATCTGTGTCACCATCCCATATCTAAGCATTCCTGAAATCTATAAATCCCTTCCTCTTGCCATACTTTGAACCCCTGTAGTAAGCACAACCATTGTACCTTAATACAATGAAGTTTGTATGTTATACCTTATGCATCCTGGCAGACTCCTTCCCTTGTATTTAACACGTAATGTCTTCCCTTTTCCCACCATAACAGCATCCTTCACATATCTAAACATTGATCGGCCTTCAGTAATCGTTCTAAGAGCATTATACAACCATAAGCGATTAAGTACATCACGGCCTTGAGCAGCAATTATCTCCACCGTTATCACAGATCCCTTCAAGTTTAGACACGGTCAGCTTTTCTTCTGTCCTTGTAGACTTCCCCCTCTATCCCGGGTAGGAGGCTTACAGTGTATCCCATAGCCTACTATCACTACCGATCATAACATGAGTTCCTCCCAGATCGGGGACAATGGTCGTCTTATTCATGCGTCAGCAAGCATTCTCACTGCGTAGCACTCGTTGACACACTGACGTCATCTCGTAAGTCCTTTCACCCTTATCATCCTTGATCTACCAGGCTCATTGTCGTCATCACACCCACTGAAAAAGCTATCAAACTACGGACGTCCATCATCTTCGCTTTAATTCTTTGACACCGCTGACGTTGTTCTGTACCGTTGTAGTCCTACCTAGCGGGCCGGTATTACACTTCTCTAGATGACACACTCCCTCACATTCCAAGGTGCTTCAGTTCCGCACTAACCCACTCCCTCTAAGTCTTCTCAGTGACTGAGACCATCCTAATTCATTGTCACTGCTCCTCTCCAAATTCGTTCTCAGTCATTCCGGCGCACTTTATTAAGATCAGCGAGGAAGATGAGGAAGTTAGTGAAAGATCAAGGGAGGAAGAAAGAGAGTGCGTCCTTACTTACTTACGAGTGCCTACGACGAGACTTTTGCCGAAGGACACAGGGTTAACACGTAGAGCTCAATGCAGGAAAATCTGTCGTTACAGAGAATGAATTGTGAGTTACGTGTTGTCGAATATGATGTATGAAATAGTGAGACTGTGTTTTGTGGACCCATTACCAGTAGCCCATGTATGGGTGAGGTAGAGAGAAAAGCACAACAACCTGGGCTTAAACAAATGAGAGAGAGAGAGAGAGAGAGAGAGAGAGAGAGAGAGAGAGAGAGAGAGAGAGAGAGAGAGAGAGAGAGAGAGAGAGAGAGAGAGAGAGAGAGAGAGAGAGAGAGAGAGCAGGGAGGGGAGGGGAAGGGAGGGACTGAGTAAGCGATGATTTCAGTTGGTCAGCCGGGGTCACGCACTCGCACTGTGCCAACGGCGTCGTTTTAGTATTCAAGATGAACATTTCTCTTATAATATAACATTCCATACTGACAATTTTCATATTAAAACACTGAAAACCAAAAGTACGCTAAAACCGGCTACTATGCAGTTAAACCGCTCGTACAAAGGACATTTCCATCAATGCAGTGTAGTGAATGGCAGTATCGTTGGCACCTCTGCAAAACTACAGACGGAGAGTTTACTTATGATTTACGAAGGAGAAAAAAAAATGCAGTCTTCTGTGGCTTAGAATCTATATATACATTATGATACAACATCGTCATTGTACCCGGATTTCTAGGACTGCTGACGGATGTAGATCCTTATCAGATGGTTGAGGTTTCAAAAGAAGACAGAGCTATAAGACAAGAGGGTGAAGGACTGATTAAACGTTAGATTCGAGGTGAGGAAGAGCTAACATATATGTATATAAGGCTACAGAAGCGACCTAAAAGACTGAATATAATCAGACGCTGTAAGTGCACGTACCTCGTGACTGGCTCCTCACCAAGCAAAACATGACAGGTGTTGAAACTTCTCGGCTAAGTCGAACCAGAAGTTGGAGGAAGTCAGGAGATATGCTGGCCAGGTTCGATCTTATAACTTTTCCCCTACTTACCTCTTACTCCCTGAGACCCTGAGAATCAAACTTAAAACTATTTTCCATTTCATAGATATTGCCTGCCTACATATCACCTTAATCCATTTTGGTGATTACCGTTAAACTACAGGGAAGAAGTATGTGATATTTAATGGCACAAATTTTGTGTAGTTTATGATGACGTAGTTTAGAGGAAATGGTTAAGTAACAAATTACCTTCATATGGAAGTTCAATTACGTGCTGGTTACTGATGGCATGTCGCTTATTTCTAAGTTTCTATACTATAAGAGATGTTAGTGAGAACATGGGCTCTGGGATGAGGTGAATTCAAGATGTATCAAAATCTACTTACCTTCATACGTATAGGGATGAGTAAGGAAGGTATTCAACGACCTGGAGGACGGTACTAGGGTGAAGCGTTGGTGAGAATAGGTTTAAGTTTTACTCACCTGCATGAAGGTCTGGGTTGGCTGTAGCGAATGAAACTAGAGCCACCAGCAGCAGCAGTAGCAGCATCAGCAGCGCCACCGGTCTGGAGCCCATCACGAAGACCCTGTGGTGAGGAGGGGAATGATTGTTAGTGAGGCTGTGGCTTAAAGAATTCAACTTTGATGGAAGTAGTAGTAGAAGTAATAGTAGAGGTAATAGCAGTCGTAATAATAGAAGTAGCAGCAAGCAGTAGTAGTAGTAGTAGTAGTAGTAGTAGTAGTAGTAGTAGTAGTATAGATAGTAACAGTAACATCAATGGCATTAACTCTAGCACATGTTGTAACAGCAGCGCTAAAGATAGCATTATTGAAAGTAACAATGGAGAATGCCAGCATCAAGAGTAATACCCGTACACACACTATAACTACAACATGCTGTTTCTTCTGTCATGATGGTAGTAATAATATTACTCTTGCAGGAGTACTTGCAGCATCACTAGCAACAGAAGCCCCAACAGCTAATGCAATGGCTATCTGTGGTGTAATGGTTAGCTTTGCTGACTATAAGTCACCCACACACTTCCCGGGTTGATATATATATGGCATCCTTGATAGCCATTTTCCGTGTCAGAGACGTAGCACCAGGAAACAAACGAAGAAATACACACGTCACACACACACACACACACACACACATATATATATATATATATATATATATATATATATATATATATATATATATATATATATATATATATATATATATATATATATATATATATATATATATATATATATCCCTGAGGATAAGGGAGAAAGAATACTTACCACGTATTCCCTGCGTCTCATAACAGGCGACTAAAAAGGAAGGGAGCGGGGACTCGAAATCCTCCCCTCCATTGTTTACTTTTCCAAAAAAAGTAACAGAGAAAGGGACCAAGTAAGGATTTCCCTCTAAGACCCAGTCCTCTTTTCTTAACGCTACCTCGCGGGAATGGCGAATATGTATGTGTGATATATATATATATATATATATATATATATATATATATATATATATATATATATATATATATATATATATATATATATATATATATATATATATATATATATATATATATATATATATGTATATATATATATATATATATATATATATATATATATATATATATATATATATATATATATATATATATATATATATATATATATATATATATATATATATATACATATATATATATATATATATATATATATATATATATATATATATATATATATATATATATATATATATATATATATATATATATATATATATATATAGTGCCATTGTACAAAGGCAAAGGGGATAAGAGTGAGTGCTCAAATTACAGAGGTATAAGTTTGTTGAGTATTCCTGGTAATTATCTTTTTTTTTTTTTTTTTTGCTTTGTCGCTGTCTCCCGCGTTTGCGAGGTAGCGCAAGGAAACAGACGAAAGAAATGGCCCAACCCACCCCCATACACATGTATATACATACACGTCCACACACGCAAATATACATACCTACACAGCTTTCCATCGTTTACCCCAGACGCTTCACATGCCCTGATTCAATCCACTGACAGCACGTCAACCCCGGTATACCACATCGATCCAATTCACTCTATTCCTTGCCCTCCTTTCACCCTCCTGCATGTTCAGGACCCGATCACACAAAATCTTTTTCACTCCATCTTTCCACCTCCAATTTGGTCTCCCACGTCTCCTCGTTCCCTCCACCTCCGACACATATATCCTCTTGGTCAATCTTTCCTCACTCATTCTCTCCATGTGACCAAACCATTTCAAAACACCCTCTTCTGCTCACTCAACCACGCTCTTTTTATTTCCACACATCTCTCTTACCCTTACGTTACTTACTCGATCAAACCACCTCACACCACACATTGACCTCAAACATCTCATTTCCAGCACATCCACCCTCCTGCGCACAACTCTATCCATAGCCCACGCCTCGCAACCATACAACATTGTTGGAACCACTATTCCTTCAAACATACCCATTTTTGCTTTCCGAGATAATGTTCTCGACTTCCACACATTCTTCAAGGCTCCCAGGATTTTCGCCCCCTTCCCCACCCTATGATCCACTTCCGCTTCCATGGTTCCATCCGCTGCCAGATCCACTCCCAGATATCTAAAACACTTTACTTCCTCCAGTTTTTCTCCATTCGAACTTACCTCCCAATTGACTGGACCCTCAACCCTAGTGTACCTAATAAACTTGCTCTTATTCACATTTACTCTTAACTTTCTTCTTTCACACACTTTACCAAACTCAGTCACCAGCTTCTGCAGTTTCTCACATGAATCAGCCACCAGCGCTGTATCATCAACGAACAACAACTGACTCACTTCCCAAGCTCTCTCATCCACAACAGACTTCATACTTGCCCCTCTTTCCAAAACTCTTGCATTCACCTCCCTAACAACCTCATCCATAAACAAATTAAACAACCATGGAGACATCACACACCCCTGCCGCAAACCTACATTCACTGAGAACCAATCACTTTCCTCTCTTCCTACACGTACACATGCCTTACATCCTCGATAAAAACTTTTCACTGCTTCTAACAACTTGCCTCCCACACCATATATTCTTAATACCTTCCACAGAGCATCTCTATCAACTCTATCATATGCCTTCTCCAGATCCATAAATGCTACATACAAATCCATTTGCTTTTCTAAGTATTTCTCACATACATTCTTCAAAGCAAACACCTGATCCACACATCCTCTCCCACTTCTGAAACCACACTGCTCTTCCCCAATCTGATGCTCTGTACATGCCTTCACCCTCTCAATCAGTAACCTCCCGTATGATTTACCAGGAATACTCAACAAACTTATACCTCTGTAATTTGAGCACTCACTCTTATCCCCTTTGCCTTTGTACAATGGCACTATGCACGCATTCCGCCAATCCTCAGCCACCTCACCATGAGTCATACATACATTAAATAACCTTACCAACCAGTCAACAATACAGTCACCCCCTTTTTTAATAAATTCCACTGCAATACCATCCAAACCTGCTGCCTTGCCGGCTTTCATCTTCCGCAAAGCTTTTACTACCTCTTCTCTGTTTACCAAATCATTTTCCCTAACCTTCTCACTTTGCACACCACCTCGACCAAAACACCTATATCTGCCATTCTATCATCAAACACATTCAACAAACCTCCAAAATACTCACTCCATCTCCTTCTCACATCACCACTACTTGTTATCACCTCCCCATTTGCGCCCTTCACTGAAGTTCCCATTTGCTCCCTTGTCTTACGCACTTTATTTACCTCCTTCCAGAACATCTTTTTATTCTCCCTAAAATTTAATGATACTCTCTCACCCCAACCCTCATTTGCCCTCTTTTTCACCTCTTGCACCTTTCTCTTGGCCTCCTGTCTCTTTCTTTTATACATCTCCCACTCAATTGCATTTTTTCCCTGCAAAAATCGTCCAAATGCCTCTCTCTTCTCTTTCACTAATAATCTTACTTCTTCATCCCACCACTCACTACCCTTTCTAATCAACCCACCTCCCACTCTTCTCATACCACAAGCATCTTTTGCGCAATCCATCACTGATTCCCTAAATACATCCTATTCCTCCCCCACTCCCCTTACTTCCATTGTTCTCACCTTTTTCCATTCTGTACTCAGTCTCTCCTGGTACTTCCTCACACAAGTCTCCTTCCCAAGCTCACTCACTCTCACCACCCTCCTCACCCCAACATTCACTCTTCTTTTCTGAAAACCCATACAAATCTGGTAATTATAGGGGAGGATATTGATTGAGAGGGTGAAGGCATGTACAGAGCATCAGATTGGGGAAGAGCAGTGTGGTTTCAGAAGTGGTAGAGGTTGTGTGGATCAGGTGTTTGCTTTGAAGAATGTATGTGAGAAATACTTAGAAAAGCAAATGGATTTGTATGTAGCATTATTGGATCTGGAGAAGGCATATGATAGAGTTTATAGAGATGCTCTGTGGAAGGTATTAAGAATATATGGTGTGGGAGGAAAGTTGTTAGAAGCAGTGAAAAGTTTTTATCGAGGATGTAAGGCATGTGTACGTGTAGGAAGAGAGGAAAGTGATTGGTTCTCAGTGAATGTAGGTTTGCGGCAGGGGTGTGTGATGTCTCCATGGTTGTATAATTTGTTTATGGATGGGGTTGTTAGGGAGGTGAATGCAAGAGTTGTGGAAAGAGGAGCAAGTATGCAGTCTGTTGTGGATGAGAGAGCTTGGGAAGTGAGTCAGATGTTGTTCGCTGATGATACAGCGCTGGTGGCTGATTCATGTGAGAAACTGCAGAAGCTGGTGACTGAGTTTGGTAAAGTGTGTGAAAAAAGAAATTTGAGAGTAAATGTGGATTAGAGCAAGGTTATTAGGTACAGTAGGGTTGAGGGTCAGGTCAATTGGGAGGTAAGTTTGAATGGAGAAAAACTGGAGGAAGTAAAGTGTTTTAGATATCTGGGAGTGGATCTGGCAGCGGATGGAACCATGGAAGCGGAAGTGAATCATAGGGTAGGGGAGAGGGAGAAAATTCTGGGAACCTTGAAGAATGTTTGGAAGTCGAGAACATTATCTCGGAAAGCAAAAATGGGTATGTTTGAAGGAATAGTGGTGCCAACAATGTTGTATGGTTGCGAGGCGTGGGCTATGGATAGGGTTGTGCGCAGGAGGGTGGATGTGTTGGAAATGAGATGTCTGAGGACAATATGTGGTGTGAAGTGGTTTGATCGAGTAAGTAATGTAAGGGTAAGAGAGATGTGTGGAAATAAAAAGAGCGTGGTTGAGAGAGCAGAAGAGGGTGTTTTGAGATGGTTTGGTCACATGGAGAGAATGAGTGAGGAAAGATTGACCAAGAGGATATATGTGTCAGAGGTGGAGGGAACGAGGAGAAGTGGGAGACCAAATTGGAGATAGAAAGATAGAGTGAAAAATTTTTTAGTGATCGGGGCCTGAACATGCAGGAGGGTGAAAGGCGTACAAGGAATAGAGTGAATTGGAGCAATGTGGTATACCGGGGTCGACGTGCTGTCAATGGATTGAACCAGGGCATGTAAAACGTCTGGGGTAAACCATGGAAAGTTCTGTGGGGCCTGGATGTGGAAAGGGAGCTGTGGTTTCGGTGCATTATTACATGACAGGTAGAGACTGAGTGTGAACGAATGGGGTCTTTGTTGTCTTTTCCTAGCGCTACCTCGCACACATGTGGGGGGAGGGGGTTGTTATTCCATGTGTGGCGAGGTGGCGATGGGAATAAATAAACGCAGACAGTATGAATCATGTACATGTGTATATATGTATATGTCTGTGTGTGTTTATACATGTATACATTGAGATGTATAGGTATGTATATTTGCGTGTGTGGACATGTCTGTGTGTGTTTATACATGTATACATTGAGATGTATAGGTATGTATATTTGCGTGTGTGGACGTGTATGTATATACATGTGTATGTGGGTGGGTTGGGCCATTCTTTCGTCTGTTTCCTTGCGCTACGTCGCTAACGCGGGAGACAGCGACAAAGGAAAATACATATAATAAATGAAATGATATATATATATATATATATATATATATATATATATATATATATATATATATATATATATATATATATTTATATATATATATATATATATATATATATATATATATATATATATATATATATATATATATTGCGATAATGGATTACAGAGATGACCATGATCGTAGCACTAAGTGATCTGAGCCGTTTTAACTACTATATAGATCAAGAGAGAGTATTATGGAAGCCTGGGAACTTTAAGGTAGTGAGCAACAGAAAATTCTTTGCTGTCAGGGCAAAAGGAAGTAAGACTATGATATACAGACTGCAGGAACAGAGATCTCCCCAGAAACTAATAACACATTTTGCCTCGAATGTACCACACGCAGCAAATGAACACCATGAAAATTCTTAACGTTAGCACAGCTTTGGGTGTCAGCATTAAAAGAGTTATCTTTTTTTTTTAGAAAAATAGAGATAGAAAGGGATGGCTTACTAACAAGACAATAACATCAAAACCTATTTCTGTCCATGTACTGTAAAGACCATAGTCTAATTGTAAAGGCATTGCATTTCACATTAGCCCCAAGGATAATGATGTGACCCTGAGTACAACGGTTCTTAATGGTCCACTCAAATAACCTGAACTTTTTTTTCAAAGGTCTTTCTGTCTTACTATTAAACAGTTAGCATGAAATATACAGCAGATGCGCCGGATTAAATCTAACATACCACTCCTGTGGCCTTACGTTACTTGAAGATAAGTAATAACGTAGAAGTAAAGGTATTGTAGATTATACAGTCTGTAACGATGTAAAGTTGGGAACTCCCTAAATAATGCAACGTAATGACTCACCAGCATACAAGGACGCACTAACAGAAACACATCAGTACACCAACATAGTTTTCTAAAACTTCGAAACAGCAACACAAGCGTACGTCACTTGTGCCAACACATCATTCAACTGACACAAAAAACATATTAACATACTCGAAAATACACTGATACACCAACTGTCAAGAACGCACAAACCCTAAAGACATTGAAACACGGAAAATAAATCAGTAGATCAGTATACGTTACCACACAACGATATCACCTCATACATACACCAGCATACTTACCACAAATGAATTTCATCACGACAGCAACAACCTACCAGTATATCAGCCATACCAAGTCAGCAACATATCACACCAGCATACTAACCCAAGGCATACTAACGTACCCGAGCCATATTATCAAACTATCATACCAACACAAACACCAACATACCAATAAACCAATATGTAATCGAGGCAACATACCAACACCATCATATTCATATACCAGCCATACCAGTAAACCAACATATCAGTATATTCTCAGTACTAGAAGAATGACACTTCATAACACCAGAAGAGCAACATAGCATATCCCTTATACCAACATACCAGCATATCAATGTATCAACATAACACCAGAC
Source organism: Panulirus ornatus (assembly GCF_036320965.1). Classification (NCBI taxonomy): domain Eukaryota; kingdom Metazoa; phylum Arthropoda; class Malacostraca; order Decapoda; family Palinuridae; genus Panulirus; species Panulirus ornatus. The sequence goes on along the minus strand of NC_092238.1, from coordinate 46,164,243 downwards.
ACAGATTTCACCAACACACCTGTACCTTCAGGAGCTGAACTGTTGTTCGAAAAGAATACGTGATTCCACCTGCATTATTAAGGTCAGTCTCGAAAGCAACTGGAAGCTTTAATTTTCTGCTTTCTTTTTTCTTTTGCTCTCTTTACGCTTGTATCTTTCGATCAAATTTCCTTCTTCTTTCGCTTCTCCTCTCATCATAATAGCTTTCAGTTATCCTCTCTCTCTCTCTCTCTCTCTCTCTCTCTCTCTCTCTCTCTCTCTCTCTCTCTCTCTCTCTCTCTCTCTCTCTCTCTCTCTCTCTCTCGCTGGCTTTCAAGCTACAACCATATATCTCCATCATATACACAACGCCTGACATCACGTAACTCATGCGACGCGTTGTCCATGGCTCTGTTTTCTTACGGTACGCGCTTAGTCCTACCTTTTTGCAGTCTCTCATTGTAATCTCTCTCTCTCTCTCTCTCTCTCTCTCTCTCTCTCTCTCTCTCTCTCTCTCTCTCTCTCTCTCTCTCTCTCTCTCAGGCCTTTCCCTTTCACTTCTGGGAAACAAACATTGCTACAGCCTATGCCAGTTAGGGGATGACCTCTCCAGCCCTTCCTTTTGACGTCCAGTCCCTCTGACTTCCTAACATTTCCAGGTTGTTTGAATGTTCCCCTCACCTCCACGTTTCCCTTCACCACCATGGCTTTCGTAGTGATACAGTCTATCGGTCTGTTAACATCTGGTCTTCCTTTTGGAGAAACAGTGCAATTTTATGTTGTAATCCTTAATATCTCGATTTTTTATTTAGAAGACTGTAGCACTGGGATCTGAATTCCAAGTTTCCCACTTTTATCTTTCTTCCCCCACTCTCTTCTCTCATCTTCGTCTCTAATCGGGTTACCATTTTTGAGGGACCAACACCTTCCTCTTTCCCAGTCTTGCACGTACGTTATTCTTCCTCTGTAACAACCAGTGAACTCACACGGCAACGACTCATAAGTATGAAGCAGGAGAGAGCTTTTTATTTCAGTTTGGTGGATGGTGGCTAGTTATGGACTGGTTTGGATGGAGAGGATCAAGTTCAATTGCTAACAGCTGAGCGTCGAGCACACAGGTTGAACTGTATTGCATTTTTTTTTTTTTTTTTTGTACATGCTGAGAATTTTTAACTGTTAGGTAGCCGGTGATTGTTCTGAGCGCTCTCTTTTGTGTGGCTTACAGTTTTGTTGTGTTTACTTCAGACAGAGTGAATAGCCAAGCAGGTGAGGCGTAGTTTAGGATGGAGCAGATGAATTGTTTGTAGATGACGTTCGTATTATTTTTCTTGGCCAAGTCTGGTTCCAGGCATGTAGTTTGTTCGGTACTTTTATGTTGATGTTCTCGGTGAACGGGTTGAAAGTCTCGTATGTAACGAATGTGACGCTCTGAATAGTTAATGTTTTCTTACGACAGAATGCTTGGGCACTGAAGATGCCACGAGGGTGTAGGCTGGATTTCTATCTGTCAGACTAAACGGCAACTGTAGACATATATATCGTATCTCGTTGTTAGTTTTTTGATGAATACTGTGGAACTTAGATGAAGTTTCTTAAACTCTGTGTCTTTGATGTCTATTGTTATCCTGGGGTAATCACAGTACTTATACATTTTAGATTTGTCCCTAACAAAATGAACGATGATACTTTAAAAGAGTCTTTGTCTGAAATTATAATCAAAGTGTTTATCCTGATGCGAAAGTGATCCCTCAACATTTAGCTAGCACTTTGTTCAGTGTGAGCATTTTGCCTTAATCACACTAAAATCCTGTTCTTAATGGCTTTCGATTCATGTCAGATGATTTTTTAGAAGTCCCTCAGTCAGGAATTACACAGTGATTTTACGATTTTAGACTTTTACCATCTTTTTAGTAAAAAGTTTGCTTATGCTAGATTAGGGTAGGTTAGTTTGGACTATATGGTGTGCATGTTTGCAGAGATAAAAGAAACGAAGTTCATTTTGGATAGGCAGGTGTACACTATAGTTAGGTTAAGGTATGTTAGAATAGGTTAGGTTAGGCTAGGTAAAAGCAACTCAATATAGTTACATCATCGTAACTTTGTCGTCTGCACACAGACAAATGCCGTAATATGCGATTTCCCTGATAATAATGGAACTCCATCAGAGCTTCCAAATACTAACTAACCTGGTTGTTCAGAGGCAGTAAGAACCACATGTAAATATAAATTGCATTAATTTGGCTTAAATCTTCTTGTATCACGTAAACAATAAAGAACAGACTGTGAAAGGATTCTCATGAAATGCACCCTTACATTAAATACTTAAAAAACCAAAAGACTCAACAAACATTTTGGGATATATCTGGTTTCTTGGAGTTCCAAAATGTTAGCCAAAAAATTCGGTTTCAGAGAGGAATTTCTGGATTGGTTGGCTTAACGTAAGGGTAGAATACAAAACCATATATATATATATATATATATATATATATATATATATATATATATATATATATATATATATATATATATATATATTTCTTTTTTTTTTTTGCTTTGTCGCTGTCTCCCGCGTTTGCGAGGTAGCGCAAGGAAACAGACGAAAGAAATGGCCCAACCCACCCCCATACACATGTACATACACACGTCCACACACGCAAATATACATACCTACACAGCTTTCCATGGTTTACCCCAGACGCTTCACATGCCTTGATTCAATCCACTGACAGCACGTCAACCCCGGTATACCACATCGCTCCAATTCACTCTATTCCTTGCCCTCCTTTCACCCTCCTGCATGTTCAGGCCCCGATCACACAAAATCTTTTTCACTCCATCTTTCCACCTCCAATTTCGTCTCCCTCTTCTCGTTCCCTCCACCTCCGACACATATATCCTCTTGGTCAATCTTTCCTCACTCATTCTCTCCATGTGCCCAAACCATTTCAAAACACCCTCTTCTGCTCTCTCAACCACGCTCTTTTTATTTCCACACATCTCTCTTACCCTTACGTTACTTACTCGATCAAACCACCTCACACCACACATCGTCCTCAAACATGTCATTTCCATCCATCCTCCTGCGCACAACTCTATCCATAGCCCACGCCTCGCAACCATACAACATTGTTGGAACCACTATTCCTTCAAACATACCCATTTTTGCTTTCCGAGATAATGTTCTCGACTTCCACACATTCTTCAAGTCTCCCAGAACTTTCGCCCCCTCCCCCACCCTATGATCCACTTCCGCTTCCATATATATATATATGTATATATATATATATATATATATATATATATATATATATATATATATATATATATATATATATATATATATATATATATATATATATATATATATATATATGTATATATATATATATATATATATATATATATATATATATATATATATATATATATATATATATATATATATATATATATATATATATATATATATATATATATATTGGAGGTGGAAAGATGGAGTGAAAACGATTTTGTGTGATCGGGGCCTGAACATGCAGGAGGGTGAAAGGAGGGCAAGGAATAGAGTGAATTGGAGCGATGTGGTATACCGGGGTTGACGTGCTGTCAGTGGATTGAATCAAGGCATGTGAAGCGTCTGGGGTAAGCTATGAAAAGCTGTGTAGGTATGTATATTTGCGTGTGTGGACGTATGTATATACATGTGTATGGGGGGGGTTGGGCCATTTCTTTCGTCTGTTTCCTTGCGCTACCTCGCAAACGCGGGAGACAGCGACAAAGTATAATAAAAAAAATAAATATATATATATATATATATATATATATATATATATATATATATATATATATATATATTTTTTTTTTTTTTTCTTTTTTTTTTTGCTTTGTCGCTGTCTCCCGCGTTTGCGAGGTAGCGCAAGGAAACAGACAAAAGAAATGGCCCAACCCACCCCCATACACATGTACATACATACACGTAAACACACGCAAATATACATACCTATACATCTATATGTACACATATATATACACACACAGACACATACATATATACCCATGCTCACAATTCACACTGTCTGCCTTTATTCATTCCCATCGCCACCTTGCCACACATGGAATACCATCACCCTCCCCCCTCATGTATGCGATGTAGCGCTAGGAAAAGACAACAAAGGCCCCATTCGTTCACACTCAGTCTCTAGCTGTCATACAATAATGCCCGAAACCACAGCTCCCTTTCCACATCCAGGCCCCACACAACTTTCCATGGTTTACCCCAGACGCTTCACATGCCCTGATTCAATCCACTGACAGCACGTCAACCCCGGTATACCACATCGATCCAATTCACTCTATTCCTTGCCCACCTTTCACCCTCCTGCATGTTCAGGCCCCGATCACTCAAAATCTTTTTCACTCTATCTTTCCACCTCCAATTTGGTCTCCCACTTCTCCTCGTTCCCTCCACCTCCGACACATATATCCTCTTGGTCAATCTTTCCTCACTCATTCACTCCATGTGACCAAACCATTTCAAAACACCCTCTTCTGCTCTCTCAACCACGCTCTTTTTATTTCCACACATCTCTCTTACCCTTACATTACTTACTCGATCAAACCACCTCACAGCACACATTGTCCTCAAACATCTCATTTCCAGCACATCCACCCTCCTGCGCACAACTCTATCCATAGCCTACGCCTCGCAACCATACATCATTGTTCGAACCACTATTCCTTCAAACATACCCATTTTTGCTTTCCGAGATAATGTTCTCGCATTCCACACATTCTTCAAGGCTCCCAGGATTTTCGCCCCCTCCCCCACCCTATGATTCACTTCCCCTTCTATGGTTCCATCCGCTGCCAGATCCACTCCCAGATATCTAAAACACTTTACTTCCTCCCGTTTTTCTCCATTCAAACTTACCTCCCAATTGACTTGACCCTCAACCCTACCGTACCTAATAACCTTGCTCTTATTCACATTTACTCTTAACTTTCTTCTTTCACACACTTTACCAAACTCAGTCACCAGCTTCTGCAGTTTCTCACATGAATCAGCCACCAGCGCTGTATCATCAGCGAACAACAACTGACTCACTTCCCAAGCTCTCTCATTCACAACAGACTTCATACTTGCCCCTCTTTCCAAAACTCTTGCATTCACCTCCCTAACAACCCAATCCATAAACAAATTAAACAACCATGGAAACATCACACACCCCTGCCGCAAACCTACATTCACTGAGAACCAATCACTTTCCTCTCTTCCTACACGTACACATGCCTTACATCCTCGATAAAAACTTTTCACTGCTTCTAACAACTTGCCTCCCACACCATATATTCTTAATACCTTCCACAGAGCATCTCTATCAACTCTATCATATGCCTTTTCCAGATCCATAAATGCTACATACAAATCCATTTGCTTTTCTAAGTATTTCTCACATACATTTTTCAAAGCAAACACCTGATCCACACATCCTCTACCACTTCTGAAACCACACTGCTCTTCCCCAATCTGATGCTCTGTACATGCCTTCACCCTCTCAATCAATACCCTCCCATATAATTTACCAGGAATACTCAACAAACTTATACCTCTGTAATTTGAGCACTCACTCTTATCCTCTTTGCCTTTGTACAATGGCACTATGCACGCATTCCGCCAATCCTCAGGCACCTCACCATGAGTCATACATATATTGAATAACCTTACCAACCAATCAACAATACAGTCACCCCCTTTCTTTAATAAATTCCACTGCAATACCATCCAAACCTGCTGCCTTGCCGGCTTTCATCTTCCGCAAAGCTTTTACTACCTCTTCTCTGTTTACCAAATCATTTTCCCTAACCTTCTCACTTTGCACACCACCTCAACCAAAACACCCTATATCTGCCACTCTATCATCGAACACATTCAACAAACCTTCAAAATACTAACTCCATCTTCTTCTCACATCACCACTACTTGTTATCACCTCCCCGTTAGCGCCCTTCACTGAAGTTCCCATTTGCTCCCTTGTCTTACGCACTTTATTTACCTCCTTCCAGAGCATCTTTTTATTCTCCCTAAAATGTAATAATACTCTCTCACCCCAACTCTCATTTGCCCTCTTTTTCACCTCTTGCACCTTTCTCTTGACCTCCTGTTTCTTTCTTTTATACATCTCCCACTCAATTGCACATTTTCCCTGCAAAAATCGTCCAAATGCCTCTCTCTTCTCTTTCACTAATAATCTTACTTCTTCATCCCACCACTCACTACCCTTTCAGATCAACGCACCTCCTACGCTTCTCATGGCACAAGCATCTTTTGCGCAATACATCACTGATTCCCTAAATACATCCCATTCCTCCCCCACTCACCTTACTTCCATTGTTCTCACCTTTTTTCCATTCTGTACTCAGAATATATATATATATATATATACACATATATATATATATATATATATATATATATATATATATATATATATATATATATATATATATATATATATATATATATATTTATATATATATATATATATATATATATATATATATATATATATATATATATATATATATATATATATATATATATACACATATATATATATATATATATATATATATATATATATATATATATATATATATATATATATATTTTTTTTTTTTTTTTTTTTATACCTCGTCGCTGTCTCCCGCGTTTGCGAGGTAGCGCAAGGAAACAGACGAAAGAAATGGCCCAACCCCCCCCATACACATGTACATACACACGTCCACACACGCAAATATACATACC
>NC_092238.1:46097462-46152462 GCF_036320965.1 Panulirus ornatus | reverse complement strand
TATATATATATATATATATATATATATATATATATATATATATATATATATATATATTATCCCTGGGGATAGGGGATTAAGAATACTTCCCACGTATTCCCTGCGTGTCGTAGAAGGCGACTAAAAGGGGAGGGAGCGGGGGGCTGGAAATCCTCCCCTCTCGTTTTTTTTTTTAATTTTCCAAAAGAAGGAACAGAGGGGGCCAGGTGAGGATATTCCAAAAAAGGCCCAGTCCTCTGTTCTTAACGCTACCTCGCCAACGCGGGAAATGGCAAATAGTTTAAAAGAAAGAAAGATATATATATATATATATATATATATATATATATATATATATATATATATATATATATATATATATATATATATATATATATATATATGTATATATATATATATACATATATATATATATATATATATATATATATATATATATATATATATATATATATATATATATATATATATATATATATATATATATGTATATATATATATATACATATATATATATATATATATATATATATATATATATATATATATATATATATATATATATATATATATATATATATATATATATAAACATATGATGAACAATAAGCGAACACCTGATGAAACAGCTTAATTGTTCAATCGTGAAAGTTTTGGAGTATGCATATTCTATCATCAAGCAAACTACGAACAAAACTATAGATAGCGTAAGAACTCAGTTCAGTACCCGAAATTACCAGAAAAGTAAACAATGATGGGTATCAGTAGCTAAAAAATATTGATTATATGTATTACTACAGCTCAGATATCCATATAAATGTTCGTCGCGTGCAAATCCATACAGTAAGCGATAAAACTGTACATAGATACAATGATAATATCCCCACATGACATTAAAAACTAAATTTTTACATGATCACACAAAATTAAAAGCAATCTATATAACACAAGAGATTTAAAGGTGTTTCGTTACTCGTTAAAGAGGGCCTTTCCTTTATGGTCAGTAGAGACTCCATCAGTGAGTGCTCCGTACTGGTAAAGATTGTGGTGATGCCTGAAAACGAGTCCGGTTGTATGGGGTGGTTGGCATTCTGCGCATGCCAACGAATAGTACTGTACGATGGGTTATACAAGTGCCTGTTAGTCCTAATAGACTTTCTTTTATGTTCAAAGATGCTTACCTTTAAGTAAAGTTTTAGTTTGCTAATACGCACTGCATTACTGAGGTGGTGCTGGTGTTTGCAGTAGTGACACAGCGGTTTCTCACAAATAAAGATCACCAAATTACTCACCGATGTTTACCCCTATTTAAGACTTACACATCAGGGTTGTATTTAAGCCTTGATTCAAAGATGTTATTGCCAAGTTCTTAGAGGCATCTGCATGCAACAAACGCCAGTGCAACTACTGTATTGTATATTGACAAATAGATGAATGGAATAAACTATGATGAGTTTGAAAATGCGGACGCATACAATAGTTTAAAAGATATTATTAGTGTGGAGAAAGTTTAAGAAATGGGGCCGCTAGAATGGTGAAGTCCCTCTCTGGACAGTGATAATAGGTAATGATAAAAAGCTAATTTCACAGCTCGGCTTTTGACCCAAACACCGCACTACCACTCTGCACACTTACCTCACATAACACACCCTCGACAGCTTCAGAAAGTTACAACCATCACCTTGCACACAACTAGTGGCAACAGACATCAACGAACGATTCGATCCTGTCTCCATACATAGTCTCACACAGGAGTTTTGTGACCTCACCTATCACAAGAACAGCGAAGAAATGGCTGGCCAACTTCACAGACGGCTGTCAAGTCAGAGTCGTTCACAAACACTCTGCCTCTAAAACTCTCATTCCTTACAGTGTGGTACCCCAAAGAGCATTCTTTTTCCCACTAGTCCTCTTCGTAACCTCCCTACGTCCCTCGCAATCCAGTATCATGAAAATTCTTTCACATAAGGATGATCTCACAATTATACTACAGATACTACAAAACCCTAACGTTACACAAAAAACTACAAACATTCATTACTATCCTGTGTATCACTACCCTGTGTATCACTATCTTGTGTATCACTATATTGTGTATCACTATCCTGTGTATCACTATCTTGTGTATCACTATCCTGTGTACCATTACCCTGTATATCATTATCCTGTGTATCACTACCCTGTGTATCACTATCCTGTGTATCACTACCCTGTGTATCATTAACCTGTGTATCACTATCTTGTGTATCACTACCATGTGTATCACTATCCTGTGTATCACTATCCTGTGTATCACTATCCTGTGTATCACTATCTTGTGTATCACTATCCTGTGTATCACTATCCTGTGTATCACTATCCTGTGTATCACTATCTTGTGTATCACTATCCTGTGTATCACTATCTTGTGTATCACTATCCTGTGTATCACTATCCTGTGTATCACTATCTTGTGTATCACTATCTTGTGTATCACTACCCTGTGCATCACTATCCTGTGTATCACTACCCTGTGTATCACTATCCTATGTATCACTACGCTGTGTATCACTATCATGTGTATCACAGCCCTGTGTATCAATGCCCTGTGTATCACTGCCCTGTGTATCACTGCCCTGTGTATCACTGTCCTTTGTATCATCGGCCTGTGTATCGGACAATTAGGACACTTGCTTGTTCAAAGTAGAAAGCTTGCCTTCCCAAAGAATTCCCTTGTCACCCTAAGATCTAAATCTGTGAGACATGATTCCTGTTTTCATCCTTCCATATCCCTGAATGATTGACTATCCAGCCAAGCGCTAAGCAGCCCATCCTACTAAACAAAATATGCATCGTAAACTACACTTCACCAGACAAATAACCACATGAAACTATAGCTCCCCAGATATATACGTGTTACACTTTTCGTTTCCTTTCCGGACGCTACTCATTTCTTCAGCATTAATATCGAAAGATCGTCATTGTCCAAAATGAAAATGGTGAACACACACTCCTCAGCTGTTTCGCAGTCACCCTATAAATAAAATGAAGTATGTTAATCACATTCTCTTTGGCCTTTGGTCCCGCTTTCCGGACGTGGTTGCGTTTCTTGGTGCTGAGGAAGACCCATAGGTTGGTAAGGTAAGTTTTGACTATATCCTATATACTAGGAACAATTAGTTCTACCTTGAAATATGAGTGATCAGCGATGTGGGAATTTTCTCTATAACTCATGATTTCATCTTAGTTGTCAGAGATGCAACTACTATCTATTCGCAAGTCTTCTTAACCTTTCATAGTATAGCGAACAAGAATTCTTCAGTAGAAGGCGTTCTGAGGTATATATGTCGAAGAAGGAAATGCGTCGTTCATTAGGTGTGACGCTGGTGAAAAAGGACGCAACATTAGCATGTGACATCAATCTAGTCGGGGTCTATGATTCCTGAAGACGATGTGCAAGAATATAGAAAAAAAGGGCCACGCGATCCTGTCTTAAACAGTACTATGTTGCTTGAAGTTTGAGTTCATTCGCAAAAATATTTGCAGCAACTAGGCTCAAACTCTTCGTGTCTTCTTGGATGTTTGTGAGAATCTTTTGTACCCAGTTCTGTTCTCCTTTGAGTTCGGAAACGTGATGGCTTTACAAGAGTTTATGGGAGTTACTTGAGTAAGATGAACTTAATGATATAGCTTTACAGGAGTAACTTGAGTTGGATGTGTCTCGAAAATGCATTATAAAGAAGGGGCCAAAGGTCACGCCATCATACATTAGGGTCTTCAAGGATCCCACCGTCGTGCTCAAGGGACGTGCCGTCGTGGTTATGCGGTTCAGGGCTGTTGCTCTAGTTGTGCTTACCACCCTGTGCTTTCTGAGGGTAACGAGGAACAGCAGCACCGTTTGTCAAATTCACTGTTACTGTAGTCATTGCATGTGTGGGCTTATCTATGGCATGCAGTAAGTATTCCCGGTCGACAGCACTAATGGGCCAGACGAAAGAATTTTCCTAGGACGACAGTTCTCTACTACTGACGGTGCTCAGCTGTGGAAGAGACAGCACCTGCCAGTTTGGTTTCAATTTTTTTTTCTCGTAATTTTTCTTAAAGTTGAAGGCTCCAGTCACGGACAGAAGTCCTCGCCGAGGCTAGGCTTTTAATGGAAAGAAGAAAATAAGAAAATATTATGAGTATTTTAAGAGAGAGAATAGACTGGTTTTTAAGAAGGGACGAATTATAGGCCTTATGAAAAAACTTGTGGTTTATTACAAAGAAAAAGGAGGGTATGATAAGGACTATAAGGACGGCAAGCCACTAGAAGGAGGAGAGTTGTATGGTGCATTTAAAGAAACGAAAAGCCTAGCCCACTTCAACACTACTAAGTCAGGACAGCAGTACCATCTGGGCTGCTGCTGTCTACCCTTGAAGATTATATCCGTAAGTTTTAATCCAATGGTGATGCTCACTTCGTAAGTAGATTAACAAGAGATGATGCGGACTGCACATCGGCTTTAAACCCTTAGCTGGGTCCTCGTGTAACAGATGTCGAGGTTACATATACAGTAATTAGAGAAAGAGGGTCATAATGAGGGTTCTCATCATAATAACAGGCCTGTATAACTAGGTCTCCCATCGATCTGCAGCAGTGGCGAGTCCACTACCGCTCATTCTTTCTGGTTACCTGCCACAATTTCAACCTCGAAAAATCAAGTATTATGACCCGTCCAGCAGCTCGATCACCGACTGTTCAGATGACGTTATCCTTTATGGCAAACACTCACCTGTGTGCCAGATATGGTGACGTGTAATATATCAAAATGTTGAAAAGAAATCCACACGCTGTATAAAAGAAAAGAACACCTTCTCGTTCTTATAATTCTGTTTTGAGACTTTGTTGTGTCATTTGAAGTAATGAACCCCTGAAGTAATGAAATGAAAACTTCAGCAATATTATCATATTATGAAGAGATCTAAACCTGTCCAACAACGAGATCTAAACCTGCTCAACAACGATCATTACGCCGGGCAAAATAATACCACATGGATTATGCTTAATAGCTGTTATTACCCACAATGAACGTCGTGCGTCTGTCTGTTTGTTACCACCATAACTCAGGATATGAGAACGTCAGAAAGTTTAGTCCAGATACTGAGAATAACACAGAAAGAATGGCTCTCACATCGCTATGTTTCTGAAGGCAAAAAGTCTACGGTCAAGGTTACTGTGTGTAAATAAGCGTCTCAGTCGAGCGCAGTCGAGGTCTTTTAAATATTGTCGAGTCTTTCCTAACTGTGTTGTATATATCCTCTGGAGGTCGCAAATATTTCAGAGACTAATTAGAATCAAGCGATAAATCTACCACATCGTCCCTACGGTGCGCTAAAACAAAACTACCAAAACGCTCCAACTTTTATTCTAACATAGCAGTATGATGGACACAGAAATAATACTTCACATCTGCTAACGTTCTGTGTTCTAACTTTTAAGAAGAGACGACCGCTAAACCCTGTGTGGTACCTCTGAGTTCCGAAGGTTATAGTAAGCCGTGTAGGCGTCAATCTGTTGGCTAGAATTTTTCTGTTCTTGTCTTAAAGACGATCTAACCCACTGTGCACTACAAGACTACGCCATTAAGGGATTCTGTACATCGTAGTGTGGGTTCTAGCGACCTCCATTAAAGGCTTCGATTCTGTACATCGTAGTGTGGGTTCTAGCGACCTCCATTAAAGGCTTCGATTCTGTACATCGTAGTGTGGGTTCTAGCGACCTCCATTATAGGCTTCGAATAATAATCCAGTAACAGACCCGTTTAGAGTGATACTGGCTCCACCTGGCTGGCCATTTGTGTGTCAGTGACATTGATCTGTTGACGGTATGGCTCCCGTGTATGTTGCCACTTCTGCTAAGTAGAAGATCAAATGACAATTTTTAAGTTGGACTTTTCAGAAAGAAATGTAAAGGTTGTACTACTGATAAGACAGGAATGCATTTATTTTTTACACCAACTTTGCAGGACGTGTTTTCGTATCTTTCCCACGATATCTATCTAATGAACTCTGTCATACCCTAAGACTCGTAGCCAGTCTGGCGTCGTCCTGCACTAAATACCACTCTGGGTCGTTATAGCTCCTGGGGTCATTAGCTTCACGGCGAGCCCCATCTCCCTTCCTACCCTCCTCAAGCCAAGGCCAACCCTTCCCCCGCCTGTGTGGACTGACCGGGATGTGTGGTGACCATGGTAAATGGTGACCCAGGCGTGTGGTGACCATGGTAAATGGTGACCCAGGCGTGTGGTGACCATGGTATACGGTGACCCAGGCGTGTGGTGACCATGGTAAATGGTGACCCAGGCGTGTGGTGACCATGGTATACGGTGACCCAGGCGTGTGGTGACTATAGTATCGATGACCCAGGTGTGTGGTGACCATGGCATACGGTGACCCAGGTGTGTGGTGACCATGGTAAATGGTGACCAAGGTGTGTGGTGACCATGGTATACGGTGACCCAGGTGTGTGGTGACCATGGCATACGGTGACCCAGGTGTGTGGTGACCATGGTAAATGGTGACCAAGGTGTGTGGTGACCATGGTATACGGTGACCCAGGTGTGTGGTGACTATATTATACGGTGACCCAGGTGTGTGGTGACCATGGTATATGGTGACCCAGGTGTGTGGTGACTATATTATACGGTGACCCAGGTGTGTGGTGACCATGGTATATGGTGACCCAGGTGTGTGGTGACTATATTATACGGTGACCCAGGTGTGTGGTGACCATGGTATACGGTGACCCAGGTGTGTGGTGACTATATTATACGGTGACCCAGGTGTGTGGTGACCATGGTATATGGTGACCCAGGTGTGTGGTGACCATGGTATATGGTGACCCAGGTGTGTGGTGACTATATTATACGGTGACCCAGGTGTGTGGTGACTATGGTATATGGTGACCCAGGTGTGTGGTGACTATGGTATATGGTGACCCAGGTGTGTGGTGACCATGGTATATGGTGACCCAGGTGTGTGGTGACTATGGTATATGGTGACCCAGGTGTGTGGTGACTATGGTATATGGTGACCCAGGTGTGTGGCGACCATGGTATATGGTGACCAATGTGTGTGGCGACCATGGTATATGGTGACCCAGGTGTGTAGTGACCATGGTGTATGGTGACCAATGTGTGTGGTGACCATGGTATATGGTGACCCAGGTGTGTGGTGACCATTGTGTACGGTGACCAATGTGTGTGGTGACCATGGTATATGGTGACCCAGGTGTGTGGTGACCATGGTATATGGTGACACAGATGTGTGGTGACCATTGTATATGGTGACCCAGGTGTGTGGTGACCATGGTATATGGTGACCCAGGTGTGTGGTGACCATTGTGTACGGTGACCAATGTGTGTGGTGACCATGGTATATGGTGACCCAGGTGTGTGGTGACTATGGTATATGGTGACCCAGGTGTGTGGTGACTATGGTATATGGTGACCCAGGTGTGTGGTGACCATTGTATATGGTGACCCAGGTGTGTGGTGACCATGGTATATGGTGACACAGGTGTGTGGTGACCATTGTATATGGTGACCCAGGTGTATGGTGACCATGGTATACGGTGACCCAGGTGTGTGGTGACCATGGTATATGGTGACCCAGGTGTGTATTGACCATGCTATATGGTGACCCAGGTGTGTGGTGACCATGGTATAAGGTGACCCATGTGTATGGTGACCATGGTATATGGCGATCCATGTGGGTGACGACCATAGTTGTGGTGACACAGATGTGTGGTGATCATGGTATATGATGACCCAAGTATATGATGACCGAGGTGTGTGGTCACTAAGGTGTGTGATGACCATATGTGTGGTGACTCATTTATGTGGTGATCAATGTACATAATGGCCTAGATGTTTGGTGGCCCAGTTGTGGGTTGTTATACACTTCTGTTGAGCAAGACGGTAAATTCAATACCTGCCATATACTAATAAAAACAGGAGTTTTTGAAGGAATTTCTCTCATATATATATATATATATATATATATATATATATATATATATATATATATATATATATATATATATATATATATATATATATATATATTTTTTTTTTTTCAAACTATTCGCCATTTCCCGCATTAGCGAGGTAGCGTTAAGAACAGAGGACTGGGCCTTTTTCGGAATATCCTCACCTGGCCCCCTCTGTTCCTTCTTTTGGAAAATTAAAAAAAAAAAAAAAAACGAGAGGGGAGGATTTCCAGCCCCCCGCTCCCTCCCCTTTTAGTCGCCTTCTACGACACGCAGGGAATACGTGGGAAGTATTCTTAATCCCCTATCCCCAGGGATAATATATATATATATATATATATATATATATATATATATATATATATATATATATATATATATATATATATATATATATATATATTATAACATGGTAGCAAATCTACCTTTATCTGTCAGACAAAAGAAACTGTGAAGTGGATCTTGCATAAGACTGCTTAAATTTATCATCTAATTCATCTTGTGTCAACCACTGATGTTCTGTGATGTCCTGACCTTGATCTACAGATCCATTAGCGTCTCTCACTTGACCCTTGTAGAAGAAAACCTTAGCACCAATGAATCCATCCTTACGAACATTTTTTGGATATTTATATTTGTAAAATCCACAAGGAGCATTGCTAAGGAACTTCACTTTAAGATTATCTCCACATGCCTCTCGAACAATACGCTCACAAGTCTGTCTCAGTGTCTCTCCAGGTAGCCAAGGTGTCTGTGGGAAAACCCACTCATGGTTGGTTCCTAGTTTTTGTTTTACCACAAGAACAAGTGACCTCTCCAGGGCCCGGTTAAGGCTTCTCAGATCTTTGATGTCATCAGCACCAGGGTCTGTGATACTAGCTTTAAAAGCCTTCAGTTCCTCTACACATGCATCTTCAAATTCAACAGCTGTTTGTTTGACCGCTTCTTCAAGATCTACTTCCTCTGACTTTCCAGATTTTATGACTTCAGCTCGTATCCTGTCCTGTTCATGTTGAAGTTCGTGATCACTCCTGAGAGACATTTCTTTTTCAACTGCAGCAAGCATCTCAGAATACTGCTGTTCAATTGGAGTCAGTGGTGAAGAAACAACTGGAGGGCGAGTAATGCATGCTGCTCCCACTATTTGCCACTTTCCATTAGTACCTACAGCAGTAGAGCCACTCTTTGGTCTCGTAAATATTCTATAGAATATGTACACGTGTATAAATGTATATGACTGTGTGTGTATAGATATGTATACTTTGAGACGTATAGGTATGTATATGTGCGTGTATTTGTGCATGTGGGTGGGTTGGGCCATTCTTTCGTCTGTTTCCTTGCGCTACCTTGCTAACGCGGGAGACAGCGACAAAGTATAATACAGATATAAAATAATATATATATGTATATATATATATATATATATATATATATATATATATATATATATATATATATATATATATATATATATATATATATATATATATATATATATATATATATGCATATATATGCATATATATATATATATATATATATATATATATATATATATATATATATATATATATATATATATATATATATATTATATATATATATATATATATATATATATATATATATATATATATATATATATATATATATATATATATATTTCTTTTCTTTCTTTCAAACTATTCGCCATTTCCCGCATTAGCGAGGTAGCGTTAAGAACAGAGGACTGGGCCTTTGAGGGAATACCCTCACCGGGCCCAATTCTCTGTTCCTTCTTTTGAAAAAAAAAAAAAAAAAAAAAAAAAAAAAAAAAAAAAAAACGAGAGGGGAGGATTTCCAGCCCCCCGCTCCCTCCCCTTTTAGTCGCCTTCTACGACACGCAGGGAATACGTGGGAAGTATTCTTAATCCCCTATCCCCAGGGATAATATATATATATATATATATATATATATATATATATATATATATATATATATATATATATATATATTATATATATATATATATATATATATATATATATATATATATATATATATAATATATATATATATATATATATATATATATATATATATATATATATATATATATATATATATATATATATATGCATATTTATATATATATATATATATATATATATATATATATATATATATATATATATATATATATATATATATATATATATATATATATATATTTTTTTTTTTTTTTTTTTTTCTTTTTTATTATACTTTGTCGCTGTCTCCCGCGTTTGCGAGGTAGCGCAAGGAAACAGACGAAAGAAATGGCCCCCCCCCCCATACACATGTATATACATACGTCCACACACGCAAATATACATACCTACACAGCTTTCCATGGTTTACCCCAGACGCTTCACATGCCTTGATTCAATCCACTGACAGCACGTCAACCCCGGTATACCACATCGCTCCAATTCACTCTATTCCTTGCCCTCCTTTCACCCTCCTGCATGTTCAGGCCCCGATCACACAAAATCTTTTTCACTCCATCTTTCCACCTCCAATTTGGTCTCCCTCTTCTCCTCGTTCCCTCCACCTCCGACACATATATCCTCTTGGTCAATCTTTCCTCACTCATTCTCTCCATGTGCCCAAACCACTTCAAAACACCCTCTTCTGCTCTCTCAACCACGCTCTTTTTATTTCCACACATCTCTCTTACCCTTACGTTACTCACTCGATCAAACCACCTCACACCACACATTGTCCTCAAACATCTCATTTCCAGCACATCCATCCTCCTGCGCACAACTCTATCCATAGCCCACGCCTCGCAACCATACAACTTTGTTGGAACCACTATTCCTTCAAACATACCCATTTTCGCTTTCCGAGATAATGTTCTCGACTTCCACACATTCTTCAAGGCCCCCAGAATTTTCGCCCCCTCCCCCACCCTATGATCCACTTCCGCTTCCATGGTTCCATCCGCTGCCAGATCCACTCCCAGATATCTAAAACACTTCACTTCCTCCAGTTTTTCTCCATTCAAACTCACCTCCCAATTGAGTTGACCTTCAACCCTACTGTACCTAATAACCTTGCTCTTATTCACATTTACTATTAAGTTTCTTCTTCCACACACTTTACCAAACTTCAAAGGGGCAAATGTTGTGGATTATGTGAAGAGAAAGAAACAGGCAGTTTATGGCGCAGTGTAGGAAATTCATTCGCTTTTAATGTAGGTGTTGTGTTTCTTTCTCTTTGTGATACAAACTGCCTGTAACAAACTTGCAATATTTCTCTACAACATTCATTCTTATCATATTGTGTATTCACCTTTCATGCCTGCTCTGTAGCTTTTACCCTTTAGCGTTTGTTTAAAACGTCTTCCTTTTTGTGTCCTTTGCAAACACAGATTGGTCCATTGTCTTTTATCCTCTTTACATATTCCCATCTTTGGCAACCCCAGCTTATAAGCTTTACGTCTCTTTACAAGTGGCTTCTATACCATTTTCCGCCCTTTATTCTACGTCTTTCTCATTTATCACCCTTTTCTCATTCCACACGTCTCTTTCGTTACAGAGGAAACAGGATTGCATTATTTTCCCCTACGGCTCACGTATTCTTCCCGCCTTTGTAATTTCAAAGTTCTCTTAGCTTTATGCTCCTCGCCATTTTATCTACCCCTCCTCCCTCTTCCTCTCTCAATCCTTTTCCTAGGATTAGCAGACTTTGTCATCCTCTGCTACCCTTTGCCTAGAGGGTTTTTCGTGTTACAGGATGGACAAGCTACAGCAGCTTCAACCATTAAGAGGAAAGAAAGATTCAATCAAAAGCATCATGAATTATCATGGACTTGGATCATACCGTCGAAAAGACACTAAATTTTTGGAGATTTTTCATTTTGTAGTAATTGAGACGGCAAGGGTGACTAAACGCTCTAACATATATATATATATATATATATATATATATATATATATATATATATATATATATATATATATATATATATATATTTTTTTTTTTTTTTTTTTTTTTTTTTGCTTTGTAGCTGTCTCCCGCGTTTGCGAGGTAGCGCAAGGAAACAGACGAAAGAAATGGCCCAACCCACCCCCATACACATGTATATACATACGTCCACACACGCAAATATACATACCTACACAGCTTTCCATGGTTTACCCCAGACGCTTCACATGCCCTGATTCAATCCACTGACAGCACGTCAACCCCGGTATACCACATCGATCCAATTCACTCTATTCCTTGCCCGCCTTTCACCCTCCTGCATGTTCAGGCCCCGATCACACAAAATCTTTTTCACTCCATCTTTCCACCTCCAATTTGGTCTCCCACTTCTCCTCGTTCCCTCCACCTCCGACACATATATCCTCTTGGTCAATCTTTCCTCACTCATTCTCTCCATGTGCCCAAACCATTTCAAAACACCCTCTTCTGCTCTCTCAACCACGCTCTTTTTATTTCCACACATCTCTCTTACCCTTACGTTACTTACTCGATCAAACCACCTCACACAACACATTGTCCTCATACATCTCATTTCCAGCACATCCATCCTCCTGCGCACAACTCTATCCATAGCCCACGCCTCGCAACCATACAACACTGTTGGAACCATTATTCCTTCAAACATACCCATTTTTGCTTTCCGAGATAATGTTCTCGACTTCCACACATTCTTCAAGGCTCCCAGGATTTTCGCCCCCTCCCCCACCCTATGATCCACTTCCGCTTCCATGGTTCCAACCGCTGCCAGATCCACTCCCAGATATCTAAGACACTTTACTTCCTCCAGTTTTTCTCCATTCAAACTTACCTCCCAATTGACTTGACCCTCAACCCTACTGTACCTAATTACCTTGCTCTTATTCACATTTACTCTTAACTTTCTTCTTTCACACACTTTACCAAACTCAGTCACCAGCTTCTGCAGTTTCTCACATGAATCAGCCACCAGCGCTGTATCATCAGCGAACAACAACTGACTCACTTCCCAAGCTCTCTCATCCCCAACAGACTTCATACTTGCCCCTCTTTCCAAAACTCTTGCATTCACCTCCCTAACAACCCCATCCATAAACAAATTAAACAACCATGGAGACATCACACACCCCTGCCGCAAACCTACATTCACTGAGAACCAATCACTTTCCTCTCTTCCTACACGAACACATGCCTTACATCCTCGATAAAAACTTTTCACTGCTTCTAACAACTTGCCTCCCACACCATATATTCTCAATACCTTCCACAGAGCATCTCTATCAACTCTATCATATGCCTTCTCCAGATCCATAAATGCTACATACAAATCCATATATATATGTATATATATATATATATATATATATATATATATATATATATATATATATATATATATATATATATATATATATATATATATATATATATATATATATATATATATATAAACATATATATAAACACATGTATATATATATATATATATATATATATATATATATATATATATATATATATATATATATATATATATATATATATATATATATATATATATATATATATATATATATATGGAAGGTATTAAGAATATATGGTGTGGGAGGCAAGTTGTTAGAAGCAGTGAAAAGTTTTTATCGAGGATGTAAGGCATGTGTACGTGTAGGAAGAGAGGAAAGTGATTGGTTCTCAGTGAATGTAGGTTTGCGGCAGGGGTGTGTGATGTCTCCATGGTTGTTTAATTTGTTTATGGATGGGGTTGTTAGGGAGGTAAATGCAAGAGTTTTGGAAAGAGGGGCAAGTATGAAGTCTGTTGGGGATGAGAGAGCTTGGGAAGTGAGTCAGTTGTTGTTCGCTGATGATACAGCGCTGGTGGCGGATTCATGTGAGAAACTGCAGAAGCTGGTGACGGAGTTTGGTAAAGTGTGTGGAAGAAGAAAGTTAAGAGTAAATGTTAATAAGAGCAAGGTTATTAGGTACAGTAGGGTTGAGGGTCAAGTCAATTGGGAGGTGAGTTTGAATGGTGAGAGGCTGGAGGAAGTGAAGTGTTTTAGATATCTGGGAGTGGATCTGTCAGCGGATGGAACCATGGAAGCGGAAGTGGATCATAGGGTGGGGGAGGGGGCGAAAATTTTGGGAGCCTTGAAAAATGTGTGGAAGTCGAGAACATTATCCCGGAAAGCAAAAATGGGTATGTTTGAGGGAATAGTGGTTCCAACAATGTTGTATGGTTGCGAGGCGTGGGCTATGGATAGAGTTGTGCGCAGGAGGATGGACGTGCTGGAAATGAGATGTTTGAGGACAATGTGTGGTGTGAGGTGGTTTGATCGAGTAAGTAACGTAAGGGTAAGAGAGATGTGTGGAAATAAAAAGAGCGTGGTTGAGAGAGCAGAAGAGGGTGTTTTGAAATGGTTTGGGCACATGGAGAGAATGAGTGAGGAAAGATTGACCAAGAGGATATATGTGTCGGAGGTGGAGGGAACGAGGAGAAGAGGGAGACCAAATTGGAGGTGGAAAGATGGAGTGAAAAGGATTTTGTGTGATCGGGGCCTGAACATGCAGGAGGGTGAAAGGAGGGCAAGGAATAGAGTGAATTGGAGCGATGTGGTATACAGGGGTTGACGTGCTGTCAGTGGATTGAATCAAGGCATGTGAAGCGTCTGGGGTAAACCATGGAAGGCTGTGTAGGTATGTATATTTGCGTGTGTGGACGTGTGTATGTACATGTGTATGGGGGGGGTTGGGCCATTTCTTTCGTTTGTTTCCTTGCGCTACCTCGCAAACGCGGGAGACAGCGACAAATTATAAAAAAAAAAAAAAAAAAAAAATATATATATATATACATATATATAAAAACATATATATATATATATATATATATATATATATATATATATATATATATATATATATATATATATATATATATATATATATATATATATATATATATACATATATATAAAAACATATATATATATATATATATATATATATATATATATATATATATATATATATATATATATATATATATATATATATATATATATATATATATATGTATATATCCAAGACTAAGTAAGATATCCATCGGCAGGCGAGACTTAAATGGAGGGTGAAGAGCTGTCTAAGCTGTGGGCTACCGGCACAGCTTGACTTCTTTTTATGTATGAAGATAGAAATACATTTCCTCTTATGCAGGTGGACGACAATTTCTTTTAATTATACTCGTAGCATAAATGACTTAAAACGACTTAAAAGTTTTCTCTATTAGAACCCAGACTGTTCCTATGCAAAACCTGATAACCAAACCAATGCCAACTAATTCAAGCGCGCTTGAGATTCATTAGACTTCCCCTAACATGCCTGGTGGTGGCTAATGATTGAAGACAATCCCTTTAGATCAACCTTCTGAGGGCGACGATGAGGCCAGACTCAGACAACCATTAATCATCTAAGAATTAACACAGATAGGGAGAATGAAGTCATGACAAATGATGTTTTCATGTCAAAAATCAACAGTGATACTTTTAACATGATGTTACTAATCTTGCGTGTGTCGTGACCTTGGATACAGTCATGTCAAGGGCCAAGCTATCATACAGTCTCGTCGTCGTGTCATGTCAAGGACCAAGCAATCGTATCCAAGAGTGCCGTTGTGTTCAAGGGTACATATCTTCTCTCTTACGGGTTCAGGTTAAAAGAAAACACACCTCAGCTTGATTTAGCCTCAGAGAGTAACCCAGTTGCTGTCCATATGAAATAGGCAGAAAACAAGTGGAAAATCAACCATAGAGCCAGTACTAACTGGAATATAGTATTTCATAACTCGACACTTTATTCACACCTCAACAAATGATCTGGATATAGACAGAGACTCTGAAACTCTCTTTACAACCAACACACTCTTGTCTAATTAGTCATTGTCACCGAGACGCCCAACTCAACAGCAACCTAAAAAGAATAAAGGCCAGACTGAAAAGCTGAGAATCTGGAATGAAAACAAAAGAGTTAGAAGTCCAGTAGCAGTAGACCTGTGTCGGTGAACCACGTAGGTACGTCCTGTATGCTGGTGTCCCCCTGGGATCTCCAGGCCTTAAGCCTATATCCAGCTCGGAGACAAAGCCATTGTCGAGGGTTATGTTAAGGAGGACAGGAAAAGGCCTAAAGAAAACAACACCCGTAAGGGATATCATTTTTTTTTTTCCGAGAGGATTATTGTGATAAAGAGCTTTATTTCTACAACAATTGGAATCACTTTCATGGTTGACATTTTGAGGAATATGTGTAGTTTAATGAGGTTTATATTGCTGTAATACATTACAGATCATAGCTCATAAAGCCGCTTGTGTATGGTGACCCAGATCTGTAGTGACCCAGTTTTGTAATAGCCCTTGTGTATGACCCAGGTGTATAATGATCCAGATGTGTGGTGACTCAAGTGTATAGCAACTTAGATATATTGTGACTCAGGTGTGTGGACATCCAGTTTTGCAATGTCCTTCTCCACCGTCAATGACCCAGGTATGCAATAACCTAGATGTGTGGTGAGTCAAGTGTATGGTGACCCAGGTGTGTGGTGTCCCAAATGTGTGTAGTGACCCAAGGTGAAGTAATCCAGGTATGTGTAGTGACCCAGGTGTATGATGACCATGGCGTGTGTTGACCCAGGTATGGTGACCGTGGCGTGTGTTGACCCAGGTGTGTGGTGACCGTGGCGTGTGTTAACCCAGGTGTATAGTGACCGTGACGTGTGTTGACCCAGGTGTATGGTGACCGTGGCGTGTGTTGACCCAGGTGTATGGTGACCCAGGCGTGTGTTGACCCAGGTGTATGGTGACCGTTGTGTGTCTTGACCCAGGTGTATGGTGACCGTGGCGTGTGTTGACCCAGGTGTATGGTGATCGTGGCGTGTGTTGACTCATGTGTATGGTGACCGTGGCGTGTGTTGACCCAGGTGTATGGTGACCCAGGCGTGTGTTGACCCAGGTTTATGGTGACCGTGGTGTGTGTTGACCCAGGTGTATGGTGACCGTTGTGTGTCTTGACCCAGGTGTATGGTGACCGTGGCGTGTGTTGACCCAGGTGTATGGTGACCGTGGTATGTGTTGACCTAGGTGAATGGTGACCGTGGCGTGTGTTGACCCAGGTGTATGGTGACCGTGGCGTGTGTTGACCCAGGTGTATGGTGACCGTGGTATGTGTAGACCCAGGTGTATGGTGACCGTGGCGTGTGTTGACCCAGGTGTATGGTGACCGTGGCGTGTGTTGACCCAGGTGTATGGTGACCATGGCGTGTATTGACCCAGGTGTATGGTGACCGTGGCGTGTGTTGACCCAGGTGTATGGTGACCGTGGTATGTGTAGACCCAGGTGTATGGTGACCGTGGCGTGTGTTGACCCAGGTGTATGGTGACCGTGGCGTGTGTTGACCCAGGTGTATGGTGACCATGGCGTGTGTTGACCCAGGTGTATGGTGACCGTGGCGTGTGTTGACCCAGGTGTATGGTGACCATGGCGTGTGTTGACACAGGTGTATGGTGACCGTGGCATGTGTTGACCCAGGTGTATGGTGACCGTGGCGTGTGTTGACCCAGGTGTATGGTGACCGTGGCGTGTGTTGACCCAGGTGTATGGTGACCATGGCGTGTGTTGACCCAGGTGTATGGTGACCGTGGCGTGTGTTGACCCAGGTGTATGGTGACCATGGCGTGTGTTGACACAGGTGTATGGTGACCGTGGCATGTGTTGACCCAGGTGTATGGTGACCATGGCGTGTGTTGACACAGGTGTATGGTGACCATGGCGTGTGTTGACACAGGTGTATGGTGACCGTGGTATGTGTTGACCCAGGTGTATGGTGACCGTGGCGTGTGTTGACCCAGGTGTATGGTGACCGTTGTGTGTCTTGACCCAGGTGTATGGTGACCGTGGCGTGTGTTGACCCAGGTGTATGGTGACCGTGGCGTGTGTTGAACCAGGTGTATGGTGACCATGGCGTGTGCTGACCCAGGTGTATGGTGACCTTGGCGTGTGTTGACCCAGGTGTATGGTGACCGTGGCGTGTGTTGACCCAGGTGAATGGTGACCGTGGCGTGTGTTGACCCAGGTGTATGGTGACCCAGGCGTGTGTTGACCCAGGTGTATGGTGACCGTTGTGTGTCTTGACCCAGGTGTATGGTGACCGTGGCGTGTGTTGACCCAGGTGTATGGTGATCGTGGCGTGTGTTGACCCAGGTGTATGGTGACCGTGGCGTGTGTTGACCCAGGTGTATGGTGACCCAGGCGTGTGTTAACTCATGTGTATGGTGACCGTGGTGTGTGTTGACCCAGGTGTATGGTGACCGTTGTGTGTCTTGACCCAGGTGTATGGTGACCGTGGCGTGTGTTGACCCAGGTGTATGGTGATCGTGGCGTGTGTTGACTCATGTGTATGGTGACCGTGGCGTGTGTTGACCCAGGTGTATGGTGACCCAGGCGTGTGTTAACTCACGTGTATGGTGACCGTGGTGTGTGTTGATCCAGGTGTATGGTGACCGTTGTGTGTCTTGACCCAGGTGTATGGTGACCGTGGCGTTTGTTGACCCAGGTGTATGGTGACCGTGGTATGTGTTGACCTAGGTGAATGGTGACCGTGGCATGTGTTGACCCAGGTGTATGGTGACCGTGGCGCGTGTTGACCCAGGTGTATGGTGACCGTGGTATGTGTTGACCCAGGTGTATGGTGACCGTGGCGTGTGTTGACCCAGGTGTATGGTGACCGTGGCGTGTGTTGACCCATTTGTATGGTGACCGTGGCGTGTGTTGACCCAGGTGTATGGTGACCGTGGCGTGTGTTGACCCAGGTGTATGGTGACCGTGGCGTGTGTTGACCCAGGTGTATGGTGACCGTGGCGTGTGTTGACCCAGGTGTATGGTGACCGTGGCGTGTGTTGACCTAGGTGTATGGTGACCCATGTGAGTGGAAACTCTCAAAACGGAAAACTGTTGTCCGTTGAGCCGTAATTTTCAGAGGCCTTTTTTTTGCCCTTAAGCGCTTGACGTTAATTAGTACATAACAGAATTAGAGGGAAAAAAAATTCTGGTATTACATGAATTTAAAATATAGTGATCAAATATGTTTAACGTCATAGTATATAATTCAAGTGTCGGTCTGAACGGCTGAGTCAAACTCGATTTCTGCAGGGTAATGGAATTTAGTCTAGCTCGTCAGTAGGTAATAAGCCGAACAAAGGCATCAGTAAACAGATGTGTTAACTGTAAACGGTCTTGTCTCTCAGTTATTTACATACAAATATCCATTAAACGTATTTTCACATTTTCTTTTTTGTTTTGTAAACTTTGAAATGAATCGCCAAAAATTTAAATTATATCTAAACTGGCTTAGAATAGTTTGTCTATGCGAACAAAACCTAAAGATTGTACAGCAGACAGTATTCACATTAGGTCACCAAGAGAAATACTCCAGTACATTCACACACAGACGAACATACAACGAAGGATAGACGGACAGACACAGGCCTGGACGAACAGACTTATAGATAGTTGCACGGATGAGCCATGGACGAACGGACGATATGGGTGGATGTGTGAACGAAAAGACGGGCAGACGGATACTTTAACGAAAAAACGGACGGTCTGATGCCTGGACGAACAGACGAACACGCGGATGTAGGGACGAATAAACGGAGGGAACGAACAAACTAAAGTTTAGATACGAGACAAAGTACATCTGAAATACACACTTCGGCTCCTCAGCTGTGTCACTGCCCAGCAAAGAACGACGCACACACACACACAACGATGTAAACTGCCACAGTACACTGCTGGGTGAGGCAACCATACCGTCCCATCCCACAATACACTGCTGGGTGAGTAACCATACCGTCCCATCCCACAATACACTGCTGGGTGAGGCAACCATACCATCTCATCCCACAATACACTGCTGGTTGAGGCAACCATACCATCCCATCCCACAATATACTGCTGAGTGAGGTAACCATACCTTCCCATCCCACAATACACTGCTGGGTGAGGCAACCGTACCATCCCATCCCACAATATACTGCTGAGTGAGGTAACCATATCGTCCCATCCCACAATACACTGCTGGGTGAGGCAACCATACCATCCCATCCCACAATATACTGCTGAGTGAGGTAACCATACCGTCCCATCCCACAATACACTGCTGGGTGAGGCAACTATATCGTCCTATCCCACAATAAACTTCTGGGTGAGGCAACCATACCATCCCATCACACAATATACTGCTGAGTGAGGTAACCATACCTTCCCATCCCACAATACACTGCTGGGTGAGGCAACCGTACCATCCCATCCCACAATATACTGCTGAGTGAGGTAACCATATCGTCCCATCCCACAATACACTGCTGGGTGAGGCAACCATACCATCCCATCCCACAATATACTGCTGAGTGAGGTAACCATACCGTCCCATCCCACAATACACTGCTGGGTGAGGCAACTATATCGTCCTATCCCACAATAAACTTCTGGGTGAGGCAACCATACCATCCCATCACACAATATACTGCTGAGTGAGGTAACCATACCGTCCCATCCCACAATACACTGCTGGGTGAGGCAACTATATCGTCCTATCCCACAATAAACTTCTGGGTGAGGCAACCATACCATCCCATCACACAATATACTGCTGAGTGAGGCAACCATACCGTCCCATCCCACAATACACTGCTGGGTGAGGCAACCATATCGTCCTATCCCATAGTACACTGCTGGGCGAGGCCACCATACCGTTCTATCCCACAATACACTGATGGGTGAGGCAACCATATCGTCCCATCCCACAATACACTGCTGGGTGAGGCAACCATACCTTCCTCCCCAACAATGCACTGCTGGGTGAGGTAACCATACCGTCCTATCCCACAATACACTGTTGGGTGAGGCAACCATACCGTCCCACCTACAATATACATCTGGGCGAAGCAACCATACTATTCCATCCCACAATACACTGCTGGGTGAGGCAACTATACCGTACTATTCCAATCCACGCTGCTGGGTGAGGCAACCATACCGTCCCATCCCACAATACTTTGCTGAGTGAAGCAACCATAGCGTCCTATCCCACAATATACAGCTGGGTGAGGCAACCATAGCGTCCTATCCCATATTACACTGCTGGGTGAGGCAACCATACCGTCGTATCCCACAATATACCGCTGGGTGATGCAACCATACCGTCCTATCCCACAATACACTGCTGGGTGAGGCAACCATACCGTCCTATCCCACAATATACTGCTGGGTGAGGCAACCATACCGTCCTATCCCACAATATACTGCTGGGTGAGGCAACCATACCGTCCTATCCCATATTACACTGCTGGGTGAGGCAACCATACCGTCGTATCCCATAGCACACTACTGCACGAGGAAACCATACCGTTTTATCCCACAATACACTGATGGGTGAGGCAACCATACCATCTCATCCAATACTACACTGCTGGGTGAGGCAACTATACCGTCCTATCCCATAATACACAGCTGGATGAGGAAACATACCGTCACATCTCATAGTACATTGCTGGGCGAGGCAACCATACCGCCCTATCCCACAATTCACTACTGGGCGAGGCAACCATATCGTTCCATCTCACAATACACTGCTTGGTGAGGCAACAATATCGTCCCATCCCATAGTACACTGCTGGGTGAAGCAACCATACCACCTCATCCCACAATACACTGCTGGGTGAGGCAACTATACCGAACTATCCCATAATACACTGCTGGGTGAGGCAACCATACCGTCCTATCCCACAATACACTGCTGTGTGAGGCAACTATATCGTCCTATCCCATACTACACTCCTGGGTGAGGCAACCATACCGCTCTATCCCATACTACACTCCTGGGTGAGGCAACCAAAACGTCATATCCCACAATACACACCTGGGTGAGGTAACCATACCGTCCCATCCCATACTACACTCCTGGGCGAGGCAACCATACCGTCCAATCCCAAAATACACTGCTGGGTGAGGCAACCATATCGTCCCATCTCATAGTACACTGCTGGGTAAGGCAGCCATAACCTCCTATCCAGTAATACACTACTGGCTGAGGCGACCATAACGTCCTATCCCACAATACATTGCTGGGTGAGGCAACCATACCGTCCCATCCCACAATACATTGTTGGGTGAAGCAACCATACCGTCCCATCCCACAATATACTACTGGGTGAGGCAACCATACCGTCTCATCCAATACTACACTGCTGGGTGAGGCAACCATACCGTCCTATCCCATAATACACTGCTGGATGAGGGAACAGACAGACACATCTCACAGTACATTGCTGGGAGAGGCAACCATAACGCCCTATCCCACAATTCACTAGTGAGCGAGGCAACCATACCGTTCCATCTCACAATACACTGCTGGGTGAGGCAACAATATCGTACCATCCCATAGTACACTGCTGGGTGAGGCAACCATACCGTCCTATCCCACAATACACTGCTGGGTGAGGCAACCATACCGTCCTATCCCACAATACACTGTTGTGTGAGGCAACCATACCGTCCTATCCCATAGTACACTGCTGGGTGAGGCAACCATACCGTCCTGTTCTAATACTAATCTCGTGAGTCATAACTAGATATTCGATACGTTTTTCATTAATGTAATATTCTATCAAAGATTTTCTGTTAGTCCACATCAAAAGACGGCTGATATAAAAAGCACGAGACAAAAGAAAGCAGGAACATCACATTTGAGCTCTTTAGGTGTTAATATAGTTTCTTGCTAATGGCGGAAAGGTTTTGTCTCTCTCTCTCTCTCTCTCTCTCTCTCTCTCTCTCTCTCTCTCTCTATTTATATATATATATATATATATATATATATATATATATATATATATATATATATATATATATATATATATATATATATATATATATATATAAATATATATATATATATATATATATATATATATATATATATATATATATATATATATGTATATACATATATATATTTACTTTTACATATCCCTGGGGATAAGGGAGAAAGAATACTTCCCACGTATTCCCTGCGTTTCATTGAAGGCAACTAAAAGGGGAGGGAGCGGGGGGCTGGAAATCCTTCCCTCTAGTTTTTACTTTTCCAAAAGAGGGAACAGAGAAGGGGGCCAAGTGAGGATTTTTCTCTTTAAGGCTGTCCTCTGTTCTTAACGCTACTTGGCTAACGCTGGAAATGGCGAATATATATATATATATATATATATATATATATATATATATATATATATATATATATATATATATATATATAAATAATTATCCCTGGGGATAGGGGTGAAAGAATACTTCCCACGCATTCCTCACGGGTCATAGAAGGCGACTAGAGGGGACGGGAGCTGGGGGCCTGAAATCCTCCCCTCGTATTTTTAACTTTCTAAAAAAATGGGAAACAGAAGGAGTCACGCGGGGAGTGCTCATACGCCTTGTAGACTCAGGTTGGGGTGTCTAAATGTGTGTGGATGTAACCAAGATGTGAAAAAAAGAGAGATAGGTAGGATGTTTGAGGAAAAGAACCTGGATGTTTGGCTCTGAGTGAAACGAAGCTCAAGAGTAAAGGGGAAGAGTGGTTTGGGAATGTCTTGGGAGTAAAGTCAGGGGTTAGTGAGAGGACAAGAGCATGGGAAGGAGTAGCAGTACTCCTGAAACAGGAGTTGTGGGAGTATGTGATAGAATGTAAGAAAGTAAATTCTCGATTAATATGGGTAAAACTGAAAGTTGATGGAGAGAGATGGGTGATTATTGGTGCATATGCACCTGGGCATGAGAAGAAAGATCATGAGAGGTAAGTGTTTTGGGAGCAGCTGAATGAGTGTGTTAGTGGTTTTGATGCACAAGACCGGGTTATAGTGATGGGTGATTTGAATGCAAAGGTGAGTAATGTGGCAGTTGAGGGAATAATTGGTATACATGGGGTGTTCAGTGTTGTAAATGGAAATGGTGAAGAGCTTGTAGATTTATGTGCTGAAAAAGGACTGGTGATTGGGAATACCTGGTTTAAAAAGCGAGATATACATAAGTATACGTATGTAAGTAGGAGAGATGGCAGGGGAGAGCGTTATTGGATTACGTGTTAATTGACATGCGCGCGAAAGAGAGACTTTTGGATGTAAATGTGCTGAGAATTGCAACTGGAGGGATGTCTGATCATTATCTTGTGGAGGCTAAGGTGAAGATTTGTATGGGTTTTCAGAAAAGAAGAGTGAATGTTGGGGTGAAGAGGGTGGTGAGAGTAAGTGAGCTTGGGAAGGAGACTAGTGTGAGGAAGTACCAGGAGAGACTAAGTACAGAATGGAAAAAGGTGAGAACAATGGAAGTAAGGGGAGTGGGGGAGGAATGGGATGTATTTAGGGAATCAGTGATGGATTGCGCAAAAGATGCTTGTGGCATGAGAAGCGTGGGAGGTGGGTTGATTAGAAAGGGTAGTGAGTGGTGGGATGAAGATGCAAGATTATTGGTGAAAGAGAAGAGAGAGGCATTTGGACGATTTTTGCAGGGAAAAAATGCAATTGAGTGGGAGATGTATAAAAGAAAGAGACAGGAGGTCAAGAGAAAGGTGCAAGAGATGAAAAAGAAGGCAAATGAAAGTTGGGGTGAGAGAGTATCATTAAATTTTAGGGAGAATAAAAAGATGTTCTGGAAGGAGGTAAATAAAGTGCGTAAGACAAGGGAGCAAATGGGAACTTCAGTGAAGGGCGCTAATGGGGAGGTGATAACAAGTAGTGGTGATGTGAGAAGGAGATGGAGTGAGTATTTTGAAGCTTCGTTGAATGTGTTTGATGATAGAGTGGCAGATATAGGGTGTCTGGGTCGAGGTGGTGTGCAAAGTGAGAGGGTTGGGGAAAATGATTTGGTAAACAAAGAACAGGTAGTGAAAGCTTTGCAGAAGATGAAAGCCGACAAGGCAGCTGGTTTGGATGGTATTGCAGTGGAATTTATCAAAAAAAGGGGTGACTGTATTGTTGACTGGTTGGTAAGGTTATTTAATGTATGTATGACTCATGGTGAGGTGCCTAAGGATTGGCGGAATGCTTGCATAGTGCCATTGTACAAAGGCAAAGGGAATAAGAGTGAGTGCTCAAATTACAGAGGTATAAGTTTGTTGAGTATTCCTGGTAAATTATATGGGAAGGTATTGATTGAGAGGGTGAAGGCATGTACAGAGCACCAGATTGGGGAAGAGCAGTGTGGTTTCAGAAGTGGTAGAGGATGTGTGGATCAGATGTTTGCTTTGAAGAATGTATGTGAGAAATACTTAGAAAAGCAAATGGATTTGTATGTAGCATTTATGGATCTGGAGAAGGCATATGATAGAGTTGATAGAGATGCTCTGTGGAAGGTATTAAGAATATATGGTGTGGGTGGCAAGTTGTTAGAAGCAGTGAAAAGTTTTTATCGAGGATGTAAGGCATGTGTACGTGTAGGAAGAGAGGAAAGTGATTGGTTCTCAGTGTAAGTAGGTTTGCGGCAGGGGTGTGTGATGTCTCCATGGTTGTTTAATTTGTCTATGGATGGGGTTGTTAGGGAGGTGAATGCAAGAGTTTTGGAAAGAGGGGCAAGAATGAAGTCTGTTGTGGATGAGAGAGCTTGGGAAGTGAGTCAGTTGTTGTTCGCTGATGATACAGCGCTGGTGGCTGATTCATGTGAGAATCTGCAGAAGCTCGTAACTGAGTTTGGTAAAGTGTGTGAAAGAAGAAAGTTAAGAGTAAATGTGAATAAGAGCAAGGTTATAAGGTACAGTAGGGTTGAGGGTCAAGTCAATTGGGAGGTAAGTTTGAATGGAGAAAAACTGGAGGAAGTAAAGTGTTTTAGATATCTGGGAGTGGATCTGGCAGCGGATGGAAGCATGGAAGCGGAAGTGAATCATAGGGTGGGGGAGGGGGCGAAAATGTGTGGAAGTCGAGAACATTATCTCGGAAAGCAAAAATGGGTATGTTTGAAGGAATAGTGGTTCCAACAATGTTGTATGGTTGCGAGGCGTGGGCTATGGATAGAGTTGTGCGCAGGAGGATGGATGTGCTGGAAATGAGATGTTTGAGGACAATGTGTGGTGTGAGGTGGTTTGATCGAGTAAGTGATGTAAGGGTAAGAGAGATGTGTGGAAATAAAAAGAGCGTGGTTGAGAGAGCAGAAGAGGCTGTTTTGAAATGGTTTGGGCACATGGAGAGAATGAGTGAGGAAAGATTGACCAAGAGGATATATGTGTCGGAGGTGGAGGGAACGAGGAGAAGTGGGAGACCAAATTGGAGGTGGAAAGATGGAGTGAAAAAGATTTTGAGTGATCGGGGCCTGAACATGCAGGAGGGTGAAAGGCGGGCAAGGAATAGAGTGGATTGGATCGATGTGGTATACCGGGGTTAACGTGCTGTCAGTGGATTGAATCAGGGCATGTGAAGCGTCTGGGGTAAACCATGGAAAGCTGTGTTGGGACTGGATGTGGAAAGGGAGCTGTGGTTTCGGGCATTATTGCATGACAGCTAGAGACTGAGTGTGAACGAATGAGGCCTTTGTTGTCTTTTCCTAGCGCTACCCGCATACATGAGGGGGGAGGGAGATGGTATTCCATGTGTGGCGAGGTGGCGATGGGAATGAATAAAGGCAGACAGTGTGAATTGTGTGCATGGGTATATATGTATGTGTCTGTGTGTGTATATATATGTGTACATTGAGATGTATAGGTATGTATATTTGCGTGTGTGGACGTGTGTGTATATACATGTGTATGTGGGTGGGTTGGGCCATTTCTTTCGCCTGTTTCCTTGCGCTACCTCGCAAACGCGGGAGACAGCGGCAAAAAAAAAAAAAAAAATATATATATATATATATATATATATATATATATATATATATATTACATATAATTACAAGAACTAGTGCCTTGTATGCCGGGTCAGCTGGCCAAAAATAATTTGACACGAAGGTTAATGTAATGTTGGTGTTATGGACGCATGGCGGGAGGCGTGGAGGCAGGAGAGGTGGACACACGGAGGGAAGGACATGTGGGCACCAGACAGACTGTTATCACGTCGAGCTTTCGCGTCTTGATCTGGACAAGGAAAAGAATATTGAGACAGGCACGTAATAATATCAGACAGGGGGAAAAGAAACTATCTTTGAAATGTATGATCCTTTGTAAAATCCATTAGTATAATGCTCATGATCCCTTAAATGGATTGTAATTTGTCGTTCGGGCTACCTGATCCTGGCTGACTGGTTGGCAGTCCACTCATGTGTTGAGGTCTCGCACTGCAGACAAATGTAGGTCAAAGAAAAGATAATCACAGCATGAGGGAACTCGGTCATGGAGAGTGTTGTTCTCCATAATGTTGCGAGACAAATCCCTTCGTTCCCACTGGCTGTGGCATGACATAAGGAATATCTGAATAAGCAAACAGTACACCTGCAGGTGGCCGGGGGAAGGGTGATCCTGGTCTCTTTGTTGGGGGGAGGAGGATCATGGCGGAGTATTACAAGGCTTGATATCCACCGAAGCTAAAACCTCTGAGAGCTGTCATGAAAGGGTATAGATGCAGTTGTTTGTTTGTGTGTGTGTGTGTGTGTGTGTGTGTGTGTGTGTGTTGGAATGAGAGAGAGAGAGAGAGAGAGAGAGAGAGAGAGAGAGAGAGAGAGAGAGAGAGAGAGAGAGAGAGAGAGAGAGAGAGAGAGAGAGAGAGAGAGAGAGAGAGAGAGAGAGAGAGAGAGAGAGAGAGAGAGAGAGAGAAGTTATCTACTGAGAGGCGTTACGAATTCTCGCTGAATGATGGTAGGGTAATTCGTTAGTATGAGACATGTAACTTGACGAACTTCCTATAAATATCTTTTCCCCTCCTCTTCACAGCGGCCCGTACATCACCAGCCGTCTAGCTCTGCTTCACGACCACTGCAACTTCACGCCCTAACTGACCTTGCCCTCAACTGCTGTATGAAGGCTTAAGAACCTTTTGAGTCGTGGGAAATGTACCGCCTGGGAATGTGCAAGAAGAGAAGTGAAGAGCGACGAGGGAGAGAAAGTGAAGGAAGGAGAGCAAGGAGGAAGGAAGAAAGAGAGGAGTGAAAGAAGAGGATGAGCTATAGCGGGGAACAGAGGGTGTATGAGAGCAAGGGGACGAGAGAGAGAGAGAGAGAGAGAGAGAGAGAGAGAGAGAGAGAGAGAGAGAGAGAGAGAGAGTGGAGCGGAAATACTGCAGCAGCGCCCCTGAGTGTGCATGTGTCCCCCTTCTCCCCGCTCCCTTTCTGCCACTTCCTCCAGTTTACAACCCTCTCACTTGCCTCTGCCATTCCTGCATAACTCCGTCTTACCTGACGCAGTGGTCTGACGACGCCACCAGAAGACAGATGGACAGACAGACAGACGGTTCTCCATCCTGGATGATCTGTCATGTGCTATTCGCATGTTCCCAAAGAAATAAATAAAGGAAAAGAATGTTCACCTGGAGCTCGAGCTAAAACATAAAAAAAAAAATTCTAATCCCTATGGAGCTTATAAAAAAAAATAATACCCAAGAACGCCCGAAAAAAAAAATAATACCCAAGAACGCCCGAAAAAAATAATAATCCCCAAAAGTTCACAGGAAAAAGTGAACGATCCTTCAGAGATTATAAGAAAAAGAAAAATGAATTCAGTTAGAGCTCAAAATAATGGGAGACTTTTCCCTAAAAGCTGGTATAAACCCCAAGAACTATCGAAAAAATAATCCCAGAGTTCAAGAAAGAAAAAACTTCAAAATAATAGAAATAATCTAAATAATCCACGAAACCTCAGGAAAATGAGTAAAGCAATTCTTAAGTACTCAAGAAAAAAAAATCCAAAGATAAGAAAATTTGAAATAATCCCAAGAGTTCAAAGATGAAATGGTTCCTTGAAGTCGAAAGAGAAAATAGTCCTCAGGAATTCTTAAGAAACAAGGAAAGCAGTCAGTCCTTCATAGGTCACAGAAACGGTAAATCCGTAGATCTCAAAAAAGACACAAAAACATAGCTATAAGAAAAAAGAAGAGATAACATCAGAAGCTCGTGAAAAAAAAAAAAAATCCCCCGGAGTTGACGAAGATAAAAATAATCCCCAAGAAACTCACGAAGACGATAACAGTCCCCAAGAACTCACGACAAAAATAATCTCCAAGACATTACAAAGACAGAAATGATCTCCAAGACATTACAAAGACAGAAATGATCTCCAAGAGCTCACGGGGAAAAAAGAAATCCACAAGAGCTCACTTAAAATCAAGCATTCTTTTCCACTGGAACAAGGGCAGGCCTTTAACCACTGTGTGTATAAAGGAACTCGGCGGGGTTTTGGAGAATGGGGAAAGTCTCTCTGCTAATGGAGCACTTTTCCATTTTTATGTCACTCAAGAATTTACGATTTTCGGACACTCAGAGATCTATTATTCGTCCATTATGACCCTAAAGGCAATAGACTAAGACAGGAAACAAAAATATTAATATCAACCTAGTTTTCCAAGTCTCGTAGGCGTATAATATAGGCTTATGAGACTGATAAATTTTCATCTCCATCTTTTTTGTGGAAGAGGCTCTCCTACTGGGACTATAGGCGTACAAGAAACATCATGCGAAGAGCCATCTTAACACACTGAACAACAGCATCTGGCGAGCCCTCAGAATACATAGATCTACGCGCCAACATTATATGGTCAACGCCAGTGTCGCACTCATAACATCTCTCCACGCCTCTTTCCTAGATACTCTCTCTCTCTCTCTCTCTCTACACACACACACACACACACGTACAATAAATGCTCCAGACGTGAACCACAGGACCGTCCCGCTTCACCAGAGCGCCATGAGACAGGAAGTTATGTATGGCATCACATTCCAACAAGGAACATTTGCTGCCAAACATAACATGGAACACAGAATGAATAACGTGTCACACCTTAACGTTCTCCTCTTACCTTCATCGAGAGAGAAGTCAAATCGAAAAAACAATTG
Organism: Panulirus ornatus; assembly: GCF_036320965.1. Classification (NCBI taxonomy): domain Eukaryota; kingdom Metazoa; phylum Arthropoda; class Malacostraca; order Decapoda; family Palinuridae; genus Panulirus; species Panulirus ornatus. The sequence continues at coordinate 46,122,415 of NC_092238.1, read as the reverse complement.
GAAAAAAATTGGCCAAATTGGCGAGCAGTTTTACTACAGTAAAGAAATGACCAGAGACATAGGAACCAGTGATGTGAAGAGTCTAGGCTAAGATTATCCAAAGCATAAAAGTAAACCTCGGTAAACCAAAATTTCAGCATTGGTAAACAGCCTCCGTGTCAATGAATAAAGTTCCTCTCTGGTTTACCCTGCAGGCACGTCCTTTTCTGATTCTAAATTGTAGAATGGTCGTTTGGAAGTAGAGTGTATCTCTACCATCCTTTTAGTTTCCAGGGATCTAAACCCACGCTAGCCCCTCGCCTGCCTCCTGTCTATCCTTTTATAGCCTCTACACACGACGTCACTTCTCTATCCTCCCCCCCCCCCCCTCTCGGCTGCTTCCTGTTTACGAAAAAAAAAAACGCAGTTTCCATTTCACTGAGCTGGGCTTTGTGTTTACCTCAGCCATTGGCTTGGCCCCCAGACCCGCCTGCAACATTCACATCACGTGATGCCACTGCTCCAGGCACACACACACACACACACACACACACACACACACACACACACACCAAGGACGAGAAGGGATTTTTTCCTTTTCTGTGCGTGCGTGCGTGCGTGTGTCTGTCTGTGTGTCTGTCTGTCTGTTTGTCTGTCTGTCTGTGTATCTGCATGTCTGTCTGTCTGTCTGTTTGTAGGTGTATGTGGATCAGAGCGTATATGAGTATGTATGTTTTTGTGTGTACATGTTTTTGTATGTGTGCGTACGTGCATGTGCGTGCGCGCAAATGTGTATGTGTGTGTGTGTGTGTGTGTGTGTGTGTGTGTGATTACTAGTTGTAACTACCGTGTGTGTGTCACAGGGAGAGAGTTATACTCTCGTGTTGACTCGTCTTTTAACCTAGCATTTAAGTACACACACACACACACACACACACACACACACACACACACACACACACACACACACGCACACATACACACCTCACACTCCAGCCTAAGCCAGGTATGTATGTGTGTGTGTGTGTGTGTGTGTGTGTGTGTGTGTGTGTGTGTGTGTGTGTGTGTATGCTCGCATTAGGGTAAATTCTCATTACGTGTTAGATTAATGATCAGCCACCATACCAATATCCAGTGAGCTAACATTACATCAACCATTGTCTTGTAGCTTTACTGTTGCGTACCATACTGTAGACAAAGCACAGGAAATATGCTGTACTTTTAACATCACAATCGTACATCCATCCAGTTCATGATCAAGGGTAATAGCAAGACTGGTCTTGCGTGGGTACATGGTGTAAAAGTGACGGCGTGTGACGTCTGGGTAACGCATGCGTGACGACCCCTCGTTAGGGAAGTCATTGTGACCTTTATAATGACCTCTAATACCCTTGCCGGACACCCCAGGAAGGCGTTAATCATGTATTATATTGCTTTTTTCTTTTCTTCATTTTTCTCTGCTTTCAAAACCTCTTTAATAATTTGAATCAAGTTCGTGAATTTGAGAATTCACTCTCATTTCCATAACGCCTTCAGGAACAGGGTTAAACTAATCTATCTTTCCATTGAATATGAATGCTGTTTGACTTGGAATTTCATTATCTAAATTACATTCGTAGCAGTTGTGTGTAGCTTCATTAAAAGCTAATTATATTTTTCTTTCTATAGTGACAGACATGACACGAGCAATTCATGCCCAAGCCAAAGGCCATCTCGAGTGAATGAAGAAGGTGAAAGAAATAGAAAATGATGAGTCACGGTTTTGCAGGTGTTTGTGGACCTAACTCTTAAAGAAAGGTTTAGATGAGGAGGGAAAGGCGATACATGGAAGTACATTCCATATCTTAACTGTTCGAGGGAAGAAGGAGGAACTGTAACGGTCAATCCTCGAGTACTTCAGACTCTACACAGAAATCGTACGAAACGGCAGGCCAACGCGTGCCTGGGATCCAAGCTATGGGGAAGGGAACACGTACTTCAAGAGAACAATGGACGGATAGCCTCTCAGGGCTCAAGTTTGCCTTCATTATTCGATTACCTGCAGTTGGATAGTCACTTTGCAACTGTACTATCTAGTTACTGAGGGAATACCGTAGCGTTCGAAAGCCCTGACGAATCATACAATGTTCCTCTATTTACAACCCATTAGCATTAACAATGATGAGATAATCAACTAAAGACAAGAGTTTTCATGCTAATTAGTTCTAAAGATAATTATACAGCTGAGAACACTAATTACTGAAAGCGGGATAATATTAATTTTTCTGTAAAGAATATTCAACATTGTCTCAAGAATATGCATTGCAGTTTAACGGTCATACGAAGAATAAGTATTACCAGTATTGACTAGTGAGCTAAAAAAGTGATGATTCCTGGTCTGAGGATATTCATTACAGCGTTGAAGATATTCACTATTGGTGTCAAGGATATTCATTCTTGAATATTCTTTGCTCAAAAAAGATTGAAAGATATTCATGACGGCACAGAGAACATTCATCACAAGCTAAGATTATTCCTTTCACTGTTGAGAGTTCTTATAAAAGCTGTGTTGAGAATATCCTTTGTAGTGTTCAAAGTATTGATGAAGAGATATACTGTAGGTCAATGTTATCCATGTTTATCGGAGCGTATTGCTCGGTAAATGGGTACGGCAAAAAAGAATATTCATGATATCCATGAGTTTCATCCAACATGTGAAATACATTAGCGAGTGTAACGTTCATGAGAACACATGGTCTCCTCTCAACGTCTCTAACGTTTCCTCAGTGTTTTTGGAGAAGGAAATTTGTTTCCCCTTATTGCCTCCTTTGCTTCCAGTAATGGCGCCCTTACTGCCACAACATTCAAAACATCCTCACTTAATGGCTTACTTCCTTAGTCCCTCGATCACCAGGGCCGCATCATGGGCACTGCTGTGTTATTCTGTCATCTTTGCTACTCCCATCATGTGACTCTTTGTATATCTCAGGTTGCGTCGTCTTAATGGTTGGTTGGATGGTAGTATGAGCTTTAGAACCTACTAACTACCAGGGTCATTAAGGCCGCCAAGGTCAAGCTACATCCAGCGACCGAAAAATCATTACCACCTTCTCCAGGTGTTAAGGATAATTCTAAGGCCACAAACACCTTCACTATGTAATTTACCCATGTTGCCCTTGACTGCAAGGCCTCCAAAGGCGTCGTCAGTTCTGCTGCTGATGTTGTCACTGTACAGATCGGTAGGAAACAGAGATGAATTATCAGGAAGACAGAAAACTGAAATGGGATATGTATAAAGAGTGAGACACAAATCATTCTGACAAATGGCTCTTTTTAGTGTTTATCATGTTCGCTATTCCGCTCATTTTATTTTTCTGAAGATTATTTTTTTCCTTTTTTTTGGGGGGGGGGGAGGGGGGGTGATTCCATCAGAAACGTTCCCAACTGCTTACGAAAACATCTGACACCGATCGCAAAAAAACGATCACGTTATCCACTGATAATTGCAACCAATGTTCATTATAATTGTCATATAATACTATCATATAATAATGTTCATTATAATACTGTCATATGATAATGTTCATTATAATTGTATATAATTCTTCACTCAACATTCACTGAATAATAAAGCAGGAAGATTCTTAGAAACAGTCCCAATGAGTAACCAATATTCAGACAATCCTTCCATGCAGAATCGTGCAATGTTCAAATTCTCAGGTATTTAGCATTATTAAGTACAAGGAGTTCTCTAATATTCACAGTGTTTTCAGTCCCAGGCGACCTGTATCAACTCAGGAACTTGAGAGTGTCGTAGGGGCGTGCTCTGAGCCCGTCCATCACCGTCCATGTGTGGACCATAATACTGGGAGTCGAGAGATGACTCCACGCCACACATCAGCTTTACTCGTTTTCCTTCAGTTTCCTTAACTTACCCACAATCAAGGTCTTTCTCCATGCTTTGTTTCTTTTTCCTTAATTCCATTTCTTTCGTATTTCTAATTTCTATGTCTTGTGTTTCGTATCATTCTTGTGTATCGTATTGTTTTTTATCTTAGCCATGACCATGTATCTTCATCTGTTCATATTTTCCCCGATTCATTTCTCTTTTCTCTTTCCTTTTTTTTTTTTTATCTCGTTTATTTCCTTTACCATACAATCTTCCTTCCTTCTCTCCTCCCAGACATCTCCACTGTGCCTCCAGAATGTCCTTAGCATTAGGGGATAAACTTTGCGTCTCAGTCATATTTCGTAGCGGAAGCAATTACATTCTTCACGTTATCGATATTCTCGTGGAGGCGGAGCCATTAGGTGAAGACACTGGAGATATCTGCTGAGTGATGAGGAGGGAGCTGAATTTGGATATGGTGGGAGAGGTCAAGGTGAACGTGATGATGATGATCTTGGAGGTAGTGATAGTGAGAAATATGATGATGATGATGATGATGATGATCTTGGAGGTAGTGATAGTGAGAAATATGATGATGATGATGATGATGATCTTGGAGGTAGTGAGAGTGAGAGTTATGGTTATTAGATGGTGATGATGATGATGATGATGATCTTGGAGGTAGTGAGAGTGAGAGTTATGGTTATTAGATGGTGATGATGATGATGATGATGATCTTGGAGGTAGTGAGAGTGAGAGTTATGGTTATGATGGTAATGGTGACGATGATGATGATGATCTTGGAGGTAGTGATAGTGAGAGTTATGGTTATGAGATGGTGATGATGATGACGATGATGATCTTGGAGGTGGTGATAGTGAAAGACATGATGATGATGATGATGATGATGATGATGATCTTGGAGGTATTGATAGTGAGAGATATGATTATGATGATAATGGTGATGATGATGATGATGATTATCTTGGAGGAAGTGATAGTGAGAGATATGATTATGATGATAATGGTGATGATGATGATGATAATGATGATGATCTTGGCGGTAGTGATAGTGAGAGATATGGTTATGATGGTAATGGTGATGATGATGATGATCTTGGAGGTGGTGATAGTGAGAGATATGATGATGATGATGATGATGATGATGATGATGATTATGATCTTGGAAGTAGTGATATTGAGAAATATGATTATAATGATGATGATGATGATGATGATGATGATCTTGGAGGTAGTGATAGTGAGAGATATGATGATGATGATGATCTTGGAGGTAGTGATAGTGAGAGATATGATGATGATGATGATGATGATGATGATGATGATGATCTTGGAGGTAGTGATAGTGAGAGATATGATGATGATGATGATGATCTTGGAGGTAGTGATAGTGAGAGATATGATAATGATGATAATGGTGATGATGATGATGATGATCTTGGAGGTGGTAATAGTGAGAGTTATGGTTATGATGATGGTGATGATGATGATGATGATGATCTTGGAGGTGGTAATAGTGAGAGTTATGGTTATGATGATGGTGATGATGATGATGATGATGATGATCTTGGAGGTGGTAATAGTGAGAGTTATGGTTATGATGATGGTGATGATGATGATGATGATGATCTTGGAAGTGGTGATAGTGAGAGTTATGGTTATGATGATGGTGATGATGATGATGATGATGATCTTGGAGGTGGTGATAGTGAGAGTTATGGTTATGAGATGGTGATGATGATGATGATGATCATGATAACTGTATGATGATTATGATGATGATAATGATGATGAGGTTGATATTGAGGAAGAGTTCTTTGGGGGTTTATGATGATAATGATAATCCATAGATGAATTCATCATACATACATACATACATACATACATACATTCATACATGCGTACATACATACATACAAACATACATACATACATACCTACATACACACATACATACATACATATATACATACATACATACATACACACATACATACATGAATACATGATGCATACATACGTACATGTTCAAATAATGATACACACAAAACCTGAAGAACATCAAAAGGACATCGAAATCATAAGACACATAAACACACAATTATTAGTTACGTCATACAATGATAAGAAAGATGACCACAAGGGCGCATGTAACCGGGATCTATGAATCAGATATTCAGAATGGGAAAGGGAGCGACCAAGAAGATGGATGGATGAGTGAAGGAGAGTTTAGGGTAATGGGAACTTAGAATTCAGTAAGGTGAGAGGCATTCACGGGAGAGAATGTGGTATATGAGGGGCGAAGGCTGTTAATGGGTTGAACCAGTATATAGAAAATGGTCAAGATATATCATGGAATAGTTAGTGGAAATCGGTCGTAAATGATAGATTCTAGTCTCACTACAAAATACACGACGGCTACAGCGAGAGTGGATGTGTGAAAATGAGACTTTTGTTACACGTTCTTGGTAGTATATCAATATGGCGGGAATAATAATAATAATAATAATAATAATAATAATAATAATAATAATAATAATAATAATAATAATGATAATAATGATAATGATATTAATAATGTTAATAATAATGATAATGATAATAATAATATTGATAATTCCTTCAAACATACCCATTTTTGCTTTCCGAGATAACATTCTCGCCTTCCACACATTTTTCAACGCTCCCAGAACTTTCGCCCCCTCCCCCTCCCTGTGACTCACTTCCGCTTCCATGGTTCCAACCGCTGCCAAATCCACTCCCAGATATCTAAAACACTTCACTTCCTCCACTTTTTCTCCATTCAAACATACCTCCCAATTGACTTGTCCTCCAACCCTACTGTACTTAATAACCTTGCTCTTATTCACATTTACTCTCAGCTTTCTTCTTTCACACACTTTACCAAACTCAGTCACCAGCTTCTGCAATTTCTTACCCGAATCAGCCTCCAGCGCTGTATCATGACACACTTCCCAAGCCCTCTCCTCCACAACAGGCTGCATACTTGCCCCTCTCTCCAAAACTCTTGCTTTCACCTCCCTAACAACACCATCCATAAACAAATTAAACAGCCATGGAGACATCACGCACCCCTGCCGCAAACCGACATTCACTGGGAACCAATCACTTTCCTCTCATCCTACTCGTGCACATGCCTTACATCCTCGATAAAAACTTTTCCCTGCTTGTAGCAAAAACGGGAATGGTTGAGAGGCGTGGGCTACAGATAGGGTTGTGCGGAGGAGGGTGGACGTGTTGGAAATGAGATGTTTGAGGAAAGTATGTAGTGTGAGGTGGTTTGATCGAGTAAGTGATAAAGGGTAAGAGAGATGTGTGGTAATGAAAAGAGTGTGGTTAAGAGAGCAGAAGAGGGTGTGTTGAAATGGTTTGTTCATATGGAGAGAATGAGTGAGGAAAGATTGACAAAGAAGGTATATGTGTCAGAGGTGGAGGGAACGAGAAGTGGGAGACCAAATTGGAGGTGGAAGGATGGAGTGAAAAAGATTTTGAGCGATCGGGACCTGAACATGGAGGAGGGTGAAAGGCACGCAAGGAATAGAATGAATTGGAACGATGTGATATGCCGGGGTCGACGTGCTGTCAGTGGATTGAACCAGGGCATGTGAAGCGTCTGGAGTAAACCATGGAAAGTTTTGTGGGGCCTGGATGTGGAAAGGGAGCTGTGGTTTTGGTGCATTATACATGACAGCTAGAGACTGAGGGTGAATAAAGGTGGCCTTTGTTGTCTTTTTCTAGCGCTACCTTGCGCGCCTGCGGGGGAGGGGTTTGTCAATTCATTTGTGGCGGGGTGGCGACGGGAATGAATAAGGGCAGACAGTATGAATTATGTACATGTGTATATATGTATGCATATATATACATATATATATATATATATATATATATATATATATATATATATATATATATATATATATATATATATATATATATATATATATATATATATATATATATATATATATATATATATATATATATATACGTTGAAATGTATAGGTATGTATATGTGCGTGTGTGGACGTGTATGTATATACATGTGTATGTGGGTGGGTTGGGCTATTCTTTCGTGTGTTTCCTTGCGCTACCTCGCAAACGTGGGAGACAGCGACAAAGTATAATAAATGAATAATAATAATAATAATAATAATAATAATAATAATAATAATAATAATAATTAAAATAATAATAATAATTATAACAATAATGATAATGATAATAATAATGATGATAATAATGTCAAAGTAGATTCAGAAATTAAACAGAAAATGTAAGGTTGATATAATATTCTTCCCCTCTTTCTCAAGAAACAACCATAGATCATTGGCAGTCTTGGTATACAGGGTGTGGTAATCCAGATGCCTTCAGGGAAAACTAATCCATTTAGGAATATAGCGGCCGCAGGCTAGTAAAAACGGAACGTGTAAGGGGAGGGAAAAAGTGCCCTTGGTTCTGCCAGCCGTGTTGAACATTTCTTGCCTTGTGGCACATTCCCTCGCTGCTGTCGTTCCCAGGATTACTTTTCTCCTCTTCCTTTATCGATTTTCTCATCTGCTCACTATTCTTCGTCTTCTTCTTCTTCTTCTTCTTCTTCTTCTTCTTCTTCTTCTTCTTCTTCTTCTTCTTCTTCTGGGTGTAATTTCTTTTATAGTTACCTTTTCCATAATAATATTTCTTTCTTTACCCATTAAGATTCATAACAATATATTAACATGAGTAGCGATGAGTCGACAGATACTGAGTAGCATATGTGTAGCAAGTCTGTCCGAGAGAGACGGACGCACTTGGCTGTAGCCAGCCAGTGGGATTGCAACTGGGAGTCCAGTTTAAAGATAATGCATCCTGCAAAAGACACATTCTAGTGTGTACTTAATCCATCCCATTTGTACATCTATCATTATTACTATTAGTACTATTACAATTATTTCTCACTGTTATTGATCATCATCATTATTATCATTATCGTTGTTACTGTGTACTGAAATAAAGGTAATTCATCATTTATTTACATGACTATGAATTTGATATAAATGAAAAAACACATTAGGATATGAGTGTAGATATACTTTCGGCCTTTTGTAGTGGAGAAATAGCAACACATGATCATTATCTACAATATAACAAATTTACAGAAAAGTGCAAAAAAGTAATAAGTCGAATATCTTCGAAAAATCACTGTGCTATTGATACTACCTTTTCAAAATTGCTATTATCATCTACATGGATCGAACTTGAAATAAAAAAAGAACGAGAAAAAGAAGGAAAAAAAGGAAGCCTTTTGTAATAGTCTTTGTATCATATTCATAAAGATCTCTTGTCACATTTTCTGGGACATCAATGAAAAACTGCAAATGGAATCCCACCAGCAGGTGACACGGATCATTCTTTTATGTAATACAAATGGAAAAAATTCTATTTTGCAACTGTATATAAAAACTACGACGCTGTTGAGTGTATATATATATATATATATATATATATATATATATATATATATATATATATATATATATATATATATATATATATATATATATATATGTATGTATGTATGTATATAGAAAAACAACTTCCATTAACATAGTAGCCATTAGACGTGTTCTTATTCCTATGACGACCAGCAATTTTGATAATGATGGCAATAACAGCACGAAGAATAAACTCGTCGTCATTACTCAAACTATGATATAACTGTATTACAACTGTTATCACACTTATGTGTTATCAACCCCCTCCTCATCCATCCCCCCCTTACACTTACACACACACACACACACACACACACACACACACACACACACACACGGTTTGTAGTGAACCAGTAAAGTAGGATAACCCTGTTCGACTCGGGCATGAGAACGACCTTTCCAGCCGAGCCACGAGGGCTGTATCATTGCTGTTATCTGGCGTCAACACGACTCATAAATATTGGAGGAAGCCTTCTTATTTCCTCGACACGTAAAGTTCGTGTAAAGATTCTGGAGTCTTCCTCATGCCATCATGTTTTGTTTTACTAAGAAGGGGACGAGTATTGAAGTTAGCTAATCTTTCCCCTCCCTCAGCCTTACAGAGCCAACCGTATATAACCACACCTCTCACCGTAATACACACTCCCATATCGTTTTCTCCTCCCGTTTTCACTGAATAATGATAATAACAATAATGTCTAAGATTTTATGTACTGTGTTGCCTGAGGTGACACTGCCAACCGTATGTCTTGCGTGGTATAAACTACTTAGAATACTTGTACTCATAAACGAAAATATTCTGCTCTCGTGAACTCGCATGGAATTTCTTCTTCTCCTATGTGGCGCCGTCACCATCGGTGGGAATATGGCTGCGGAGGCAAGCCAAGTGCCATCTCTAGGCGGGTTTATCCTCACACTAGAGCTCACCGTCGTCGCTGATGACTCTATGAGATCCTTACCCTGAAATTCATTATGAAGGGTCGCTCCGAGGAGGCAGTATTCATGAGCATATCGACTGTTTATGGTAGGGTATACACACACACACACACACACACACACACACACACACACACACACACACAGCTCTTGAAAGAATATAAAATGTGTTTTTAAAGACATCTTTAAGAGACTAATCTTGAAAGTCATTTCTTGTGAGACAGTCTGGTTACAGTTGTGCCCCAAAGATTTGTGGCATGTTACCCCTCACTAACTTCAAAGAAAATGGCATGAAGACTGAGACCACTAACTGCCTTAAATCTAAACCTATATCAAACTGAAAGGACAGCCAGGAAAGGATTGTACTGAATAGCTACGATTATAATAATAATAATAATGAAAGTAGTTATAATAATAGAAATAATAATAATAATAATAATAATAATAATAATAATAATAATAATAATAATATAATAATAATAATAATATTACTAATGATAATGATGATAATGATGATGATAATAATAATAATAATAATAATAATAATAATAATAATAATAATAATGATTGAGATTGGGCTTATGTGAAATAGTCTATGATCTAATTTATCAATGACTACCCATGGACCGTAATTTCTGTGGAAGAGTCCTGATGTTACCCATGATCTCTCTAATAGTCCTTGTAACCCAAGGCTGAGGTAAGTCCAGTAGCAGGGAAATGTAGATTCCTTTGGAGTGAGAAGTTCGTTGAAGAGTCTGTGCTCCCCAAGATACAACTTCGCCAAAGGTAACTTTTCACTCTGGGTGTAGCCTCAAGCTGAAGAAATCCGGTAACACCAGAATAACCTAGATACGTCCATAGACACAATGTTAAACAAATGTCTGAATATCTGAACCAATATTGAGAAAAAAATATCATCAAGTACTCACTTATCGACAGCTTTGATGTGCATAACGTCCGTATCAACTAAATCAATATAAAAGTACTTTTTTTCTTGAGTTCAAAAGATGTGAGCAGTTTCTCGACATAGTTGAGAAATAAACCAACTTAATCTTACTCGCGAAATTCAGTAATCCATTGGTTTCACGCTATTTAAAAACTAGATTTATTCAGAAGTGAGCTTTAAACTTTGTCACTATAACTTCATCACAAAACGCTCTTATGAAGCTTCGCCTGCGCTCGCACGAAGTCTCATAAAAGCCTGAACATATCATTACCATACGTGTTTCACACTACCGAACCCAAAATTCGTTGAAATCCCGAGCTTTATCAGACAGCGTCAGAATTATTCGTAAGCATCTTTCAATATGGCAACAATCCAAATCAGCACCATGGATATAACATTACTTATTCTCAATGCTTCATAAGTCATACACAAAAGCAAGCATGTATGCGGTACTCGAGTTAACGTTGACCGCCTTAATGATCTTGGCAAATGATAAGCTTAAAGTGCAACTAACCAACCAACCAAACAATCTCAAGGTTCTGGTTACCATACAACGTATAGAAGGTCCAAGTAATTCTCTCGAATCCAGCTCTTCAGTGAAGTAATAAGATAGAAATCTCAGTAAATCTCTTAATCATCTAATGGCATGAATGTCGCCTTTAATTTAAGTCATCGTTAAGTTTGCTGGCAAAATTCAATTTTCTTTTCAATTTCTTATTCTGTAGAGTCATATCACCAGTTTCAGGGGAGAAAAACGCTATATTTTGTAATTTCTGTTGCTGTAGGTAGTCATTAGAATAGTATGCACATAAGCCTGAAAAGCTAATCAGCACCCTCATATCGTCTGTCATACATATGATGGTAATGTATTCATTCTGGAGGGTTGAGAACATCAAGTTTGATCATGTACAGAAATTACTATGCCTAGGCAGTACCATAGTTTTCATGGAATTAAGTGATGGTATAAACTTCAGATGCATTACTGAACGAGCTGAGATGCTAAATCAACTTAAAGAAATATAATCACACGGGAGGGATATATATATATATATATATATATATATATATATATATATATATATATATATATATATATATATATATATATATATATATATATATATATGTTCTGGAAGGAGGTAAATAAAGTGCGTAAGACAAGGGAGCAAATGGGAACTTCAGTGAAGGGCGCAAATGGGGAGGTGATAACAAGTAGTGGTGATGTGAGGAGATGGAGTGAGTATTTTGAAGGTTTGTTGAATGTGTTTGATGATAGAGTGGTAGATATAGGGTGTTTTGGTCGAGGTGGTGTGCAAAGTGAGAGGGTTAGGGAAAATGATTTGGTAAACAGAGAAGAGGTAGTAAAAGCTTTGCGGAAGATGAAAGCCGGCAAGGCAGCAGGTTTGGATGGTTATTGTTCAGTTATTGTTCGCTGATGATACAGAGCTGGTGGCTGGCTCGGGTGAAAAAAACTGCAGAAGTTGGTGACTGAGTTTCGTAGAGTGTGTGAAAGAAGAAAGCTGAGAGTAAATGTGAATAAGAGCAAGGTTATTAGGTTCAGTAGGGTTGAGGGACAAGTCAATTGGGACGTAAGTTTGAAAGGAGAAAAACTGGAGGAAGTGAAGTGTTCTAGATATCTGGGAGTGCATTTGGCAGCGGATGGAACCACAAAAGCGGAAGTAAGTCACAGGGTGGGGGAGGGGGCAAAAGTTCTGGGAGCGTTGAAAAATGTGTGGAAGTCGAGAACATTATCTCGGAAAGCAAAAATGGGTATGTTTGAAGGAATAGTGGTTCCAACAATGTTATATGGCTGCCAGGCTTGGGCTATAGATAGGGTTGTGCAGAGAAGGGTGAATGTGTTGGAAATGAGATGTCTGAGAACAATATGTGGTGTGAGGTGGTTTGATCGAATAATTAATGAAAGGATAAGAGAGATGTGTGGTAACAAAAAGAGTGTGGTTGAGAAAGACAAGAGGGTGTTTTGAAATTATTTGGTCACATGGAGAGAATAAGTCAGGAAAGATTGAGAAAGAGGATATATGTGTCAGAGGTGGAGGGAACGAGGAGACGCGGGAGACCAAATTGCAGTTGGAAGGATGGAGTGAAAAAGATTTTGAGCGATCGGTGCCTGAAGATGCAGGAGGGTGAAAGGCGTGTAAGCAATAGAGTGAATTGGAACTATGTGATATACCGAGGTCGACATGTTGTCAGTGGATTGAGCCAAGGCATGTGAAGCGTTTGGGGTAAGCCATGGAAAGTTTTGTGGGCCTGGACGTGGAAAGGGAGCTGTGGTTTCGGTGCATTAAACATGACAGTTAGAGACTGAGTGTGAACGAATGTGGCCTTTTTTGTCTTTTCCTAGTGCTACATCGCTCGCGTACGGGGGAAGGGGGTGTCATTTCTTGTCTGGTGGGGTGGCGACGGGAATGAATAAAGGCAGCAAGTATGAATTACGTACATGTGTATATATGCATATGCCTGTGTATATATATATATGTATACGTTTAAATGTATAGGTATGTATATGTGCGTGCGTGGACGTGTATGTATATACGTGTGTATGTGGATGGGTTGGGCCATTCTTTCGTCTGTTACTTTGCGCTACCTCGTCAATGCGGGAGACAGCGAAAAGGTATGATATATATCTTTCTTTTATACAATTCGCCAATTCCCGCGTTAGCGAGGTAGCGTTAAGAACACAGGACTGGGCCTTAGAGGGAATATCCTCACCGGGCCCCCTTCTCTGTTCCTTCTTTTGGAAAATTAGAAAAAAAAGAAAACGAGAGGGGAGGATTTCCAGCCACCCGCTCCCTCCCCTTTTAGTCGCCTTCCACGACACGCAGGGAATCCGTGGGAAGTATTCTTTCTCCCCTATCCCCAGGGGTAATAATATATGTGTATATATATATATATATATATATATATATATATATATATATATATATATATATATATATATTTTTTTTTTTTTTTTTTTTTCATACTATTCGCCATTTCCCGCGATAGCGAGGTAGCGTTAAGAACAGAGGACTGGGCCTTTGAGGGAATATCCTCACCTGGCCCCCTTCTCTGTTCCTTCTTTTGGAAAATTAAAAAAAAAACGAGAGGGGAGGATTTCCAGCCCCCCCGCTCCCTTCCCTTTTAGTCGCCTTCTACGACACGCAGGGAATACGTGGGAAGTATTCTTTCTCCCCTATCCCCAGGGATAATATATATATATATATATATATATATATATATATATATATATATATATATATATATATATATATATATATATATATATATATATATATATATATATATATATATGCCTCGCTAGTATATAGTTTGTTGGAACGGCTATTCTTTCAAACATAACCATTTTTACTCACCGAGACAACGTTGATCCTTCCACACACATGCCTTACACCCTTGAAAAAACTTACTGCTTCTAGCAGCTTACTTCACCACACCATATATTCTTAAAATCTTCCACAAAGTATCTCTGTCACCCCTATCAAGCCTCCTCCATATCCATACATGCTACAAAGAAATCTGTTTTTCCTAAGTGTTCCTCACACACATACTTCAAAGCAAACAACTGATCCACACATACTCGGCCACTCCTGAAACCATACTGCACCTCCCTAACATAATGCTCTGCACATGCCTTCACCCTCACAGTCAACACCCTCCCATACAATTTTTCAGATATACTCAACAGACTTATGCCTTTGTAGTTTGAACACTCACCTTTATCCCTTTTGCCTTTGTACAATGGCACTATATATGCATTCCGTCAATCCTCAGGCACTTCACATATAGTGAATATCCTTACCATCCAATCAATAACATAGTCACTTCCATTCTTGATAAATTCAACTTCAATGCCATCCAAACCCGTCGCCTTTTCGGATTTCATCTTCCGCAAGGCTTTCACCACCTTTTCTTTCTTAACCAAACCACTTTCCCAAACTACATCACTTCGCACACCATCCGACCTAAACACCTTACTCTGCCACTCTATCATCAAACACATTCAACAGTCCTTTAGAATGCTTACTCCATCCCCCTCTCCCCTAACCGATGTTCACATTTGATCTCGTCTTATTTACAGTATTCGCCTCCCTCGAAAACATCTTTTTATTCTCCTTAAAGTTTAATGATACTCTCTCACCCCAACTCTAATTTGCCCTATTTTTCAACCTGCACCTTCCTCTTGACCTCTTGCTACTTCCTCCTATACATTATCTTATAGTAGTCATTTGCACTCCTTCCTTGCAAGTATCGTCCAAACGCCTCTCTTTCCTCTTTCAAAAACAACTTTACTTCTTCATCCCACCACTCACTACCCTTTCTAATCTGCCCACCTTCCAACTTTCTCATGCCACATGTATCTCTTACACATGCTATCACTGCTTCCCTAAATACATTCCATTCCTTACCCACTCCCCACATGTCATTTTCTCTCACCTTTTGCCATTCTACGCTCAATCTCTCCTGGTACTTCCTCAAACATGTCTTCTTTCCAAGCTCTCATTACTCTCTTATCATCAAAATTCTCTCTTCTTTTCAGAAAATTTTCACTAATATTCACTGTAACCTTCTTGTATTTTAATTTCTAGAAAAAAAACAGGAGTCAGGTGGGGAGTGCTCATCCTTCTCGAACACTCAGACTGGAGTATCTGAATGTGTGTGCATGTAGCCGAGATAAGTAAGGAGAGATAATCTGGATATAATCTGGAAACGAAGTTGAAGAGTAAAGGGAAGAACAATTTGGAAATGTCTAAGGAGTAATGTTAGGGGTTGGTGAGAGGAAAACAGATAAGGAAGGTGTAGTACTACCACTGAAGTAGGAGTTACTCCAACAGAGCGCTAAGAAAATAAATTTGAGACTGATGTGGTTAAACTGAAAGAGGATGGCGAGAGATGGATGATTAATGTTGCTCACGCACCTGGCCATGAGAAGAAAGATCGTAAGGGGCAAGTGTTCTAGGAGCAGCTGAATGATCAGTGATGGCTGATTTAAATGCAAAGGTGAGTAATGAGGTAGCTGAGTGTGTGCATGGGGTGTTCAGTGTTGTGAGTGGAAATTGTGAAATGCTTGTGGACCTGTGTGCTGAAAAATGACTGTTGATTGGGAATACCTAGTTTGAAAAGAGGGATGTACATAAGTATACGTTTGAAAGTATGAGAAATGGTCAACGGGTATCTAGAGATTACACATAAATTGCTAGGCGTGTAAAGGAGATTGTTTTTAATGTAAATGTGGTGAGATGTGTGATGACGATCTTGTGGTGGCGAAGGTGAAGATTTGTAGAGGTTTTCGAGAAAAGGACGAGACAATGTCGATGGAGAAGAGAGTGGTGAAAGCAAGAGAGCTTCGGAAAAAAGTCTTGTGAGAAAAATTCCAAAAGAGATTGAGTGTAGAATGGCAAAAGGTGAGAGCAAATGAAGCGAGGGGAGTGGGTGAGGAATGGGAGATGTATAGGAAAGCATGGATGGTATGTGCAGGAGATGCAAGGTGTGGTGTGGTGTGGGCAGATTAGAAAGGGTAGTGAGTGGTGAAATAAAGAAGTTAAGTTGCAACTGAATAACAAAAGAGAGAAAGTTAGGTGGTGCTTACAGGGTATGAGTGCAAATGATTGGGAGATGCAGAAGAGGAAGAGGTGGGAGGTCAAGAAGAAGATGTAAGAGTTGAAAAAGAGGGTAAATGAGAGCGAGTATGAGAGAGAATTATTTGGGAGGATGTAAATAATGCGAGAGACAGAACCAATGGGAATATGGGTGAAGGCGGAGAAAGGCAAAGTGATAACAGGTAGTGATGAAGTGAGGAGGAGATGGAATGAGTATTTTGAAGGACTTAAATGTGTTTGATGATAGAGTTGCATATGTAAGGTGTTTTGGTCGGGGTGGTGTACGAAGTAACAGATTCATGGGGAATGGTTTGGGGAAGAGAGAAGAGTTGGTGAAAGTCTCGCGGAAGATGAAATACAGAAAAGCAGCTGGAATGGATGGTACTGCAGTTAAATCTATAAAAGGGGTGAACGTGTAGATGACTGGTTTTAAAGGACTATTCATTGTGTGCATGGATCACGGTTAGGTGCCAGAGGATTGGTGAAATGCATGCATAGCGCTACTGTATAAAGGCAAATGGGATAAAGGTGAGTGCAGATTACAGAGATATACATTTGTTGAATATACCTGGTAAGTTGTATGGGAGAATATTGATTGAGAGGATGAAGGCATGTAAAGAGCATCAGACTGTGGAAGAGCAGTGTGGTTTCAGAAGTGGTAGAGGATGTGTGGATCAGATGTTTACTTTAAAGAACGTGTGTGAGAAATTTTCAGGAAAACAGATGACTTTGTATGTGGCATTTTAGAATCTGGAGAATGCATATGACAGGGTTAATAGATTTGCTTTGTTGAAGATCTAAAGAATATATGTTGTGGGAGGTAAGCTGCTAGAAGCTGTGAGAAGTTTTTATCAAGGGTGTAAGGCGTGTGCACGAGTAGAAACAGAGGAGAGTGAATGGTTCCAAGTGAAGTTTAGTCTGCGGCAGGGACGTGTGATGTTGCCATGGTTATTTAACTTGTTTCCGGATGGGGCGGTGAGGGAGGTAAGTGGAAGAGTCTTGGATAGAGGGGCGAATATAAAGTCTGTTGGGGATGAGAGGGGCTTTGGAAGTGAGTCATTTGATGTTTGCTGTTGATACAGCGCTGGTATCAGATTCGGATGAGAAACTGCAGATGATGGTAAATGAGTTTGGAAGAGTGTGTTGAAGGAAGTAGTTGAGGGTAAATGCAAATAATAACATTGGTTATCATGTTTAACAAGGTTGAGGGAGGGTAAGTTGTGGTGTGAGTTTGATTGAGAAAACTTGGAATAACTGAAGTGTTTTAGACATCTGAGAGTGAATGAGACAGCGAGTGGAACTATGGAAGAGGCAGTGAGATATCGGATGGGCGAGGGAGTAAAGGTTATGGGAGCGCTAAAGAATATATGGAAAGAAATCATTATCTTTGAGAGCAAAAATGGGTATGTTTCAAGGTATAGAAGTCCCAACTATAGTCATGTGAATGCGAGGCATGGTATGTAGATGTAGGATGTATGGAGGAGGGTGGAGAAGCTAGAAATGAAGTGTTTGAGAATGATATATGGTGTGCTTGGTGTGAGGTGTTTTGATCGAGTAAGTAACAAAAGGATAAGAGAGATGTGTGGTAATGAAATGGTTGTGGTCGAGAGATCTGAGGAGAGTGTGCGAAATGGGTTGAGCATTTGGAGAGAATGAGTGAGGAAAGGTTAACAAAGAGGATGTAGATGTCAGAAGTGGAGAGAACAAGAAGGGGGACACCAAATGGAGATAGAGTGATGAAGCGAAAAAGATTATGGGTGATCGGGGCCTGAACATGCAGGACAAACTTAAGTGGAACGATTGGACTGAACCAGAGCCTATGAAGCGGCCGGGGTAAACCATGGATTTTTCGGTACATTGCACATGACAACTAGAGAATGGATATGGGCGAATGTGGTCTTTCTTCGTCTGTTCCTGGCGCTATCTCGCTAACGCGGGAAATGGCAATCGAGTATGAATACACACACACACACACACACACACACACACACACACACACACACACACACACACACCACACACACACACACACACACACACATGCAAACACACACACACATATACACACACACACACACGCACACACACACACACATATATATATATATATATGTATATATATATATATATATATATATATATATATATATATATATATATATATATATATATATATATATATATATATATATATATATATATATGTATATATATTTTTTTTTTTCTTTTTTTTATACTTTGTCGCTGTCTCCCGCGTTTGCGAGGTAGCGCAAGGAAACAGACGAAAGAAATGGCCCAACCCCCCCCATACACATGTATATACATACGTCCACACACGCAAATATACATACCTACACAGCTTTCCATGGTTTACCCCAGACGCTTCACATGCCTTGATTCAATCCACTGACAGCACGTCAACCCCGGTATACCACATCGCTCCAATTCACTCTGTTCCTTGCCCTCCTTTCACCTTCCTGCATGTTCAGGCCCCGATCACACAAAATCTTTTTCACTCCATCTTTCCACCTCCAATTTGGTCTCCCTCTTCTCCTTGCTCCCTCCACCTCCGACACATATATCCTCTTGGTCAATCTTTCCTCACTCATCCTCTCCATGTGCCCAAACCACTTCAAAACACCCTCTTCTGCTCTCTCAACCACGCTCTTTTTATTTCCACACATCTCTCTTACCCTTACGTTACTCACTCGATCAAACCACCTCACCCCACACATTGTCCTCAAACATCTCATTTCCAGCACATCCATCCTCCTGCGCACAACTCTATCCATAGCCCACGCCTCGCAACCATACAACATTGTTGGAACCACTATTCCTTCAAACATACCCATTTTTGCTTTCCGAGATAATGTTCTCGACTTCCACACATTCTTCAAGGCCCCCAGGATTTTCGCCCCCTCCCCCACCCTATGATCCACTTCCGCTTCCATGGTTCCATCCGCTGCCAGATCCACTCCCAGATATCTAAAACACTTCACTTCCTCCAGTTTTTCTCCATTCAAACTCACCTCCCAATTGACTTGACCCTCAACCCTACTGTACCTAATAACCTTGCTCTTATTCACATTTACTCTTAACTTTCTTCTTCCACACACTTTACCAAACTCAGTCACCAGCTTCTGCAGTTACTCACATGAATCAGCCACCAGCGCTGTATCATCAGCGAACAACAACTGACTCACTTCCCAAGCTCTCTCATCCCCAACAGACTTCATACTTGCCCCTCTTTCCAAAACTCTTGCATTTACCTCCCTAACAACCCCATCCATAAACAAATTAAACAACCATGGAGACATCACACACCCCTGCCGCAAACCTACATTCACTGAGAACCAATCACTTTCCTCTCTTCCTACACGTACACATGCCTTACATCCTCGATAAAAACTTTTCACTGCTTCTAACAACTTTCCTCCCACACCATATATTCTTAATACCTTCCACAGAGCATCTCTATCAACTCTATCATATGCCTTCTCCAGATCCATAAATGCTACATACAAATCCATTTGCTTTTCTAAGTATTTCTCACATACATTCTTCAAAGCAAACACCTGATCCACACATCCTCTACCACTTCTGAAACCACACTGCTCTTCCCCAATCTGATGCTCTGTACATGCCTTCACCCTCTCAATCAATACCCTCCCATATAATTTACCAGGAATACTCAACAAACTTATACCTCTGTAATTTGAGCATTCACTCTTATCCCCTTTGCCTTTGTACAATGGCACTATGCACGCATTCCGCCAATCTTCAGGCACCTGACCATGAGTCATACATACATTAAATAACCTTACCAACCAGTCAACAATACAGTCACCCCCTTTTTTAATAAATTCCACTGCAATACCATCCAAACCTGCTGCCTTGCCGGCTTTCATCTTCCGCAAAGCTTTCACTACCTCTTCTCTGTTTACCAAATCATTTTCCCTAACCCTCTCACTTTGCACACCACCTCGACCAAAACACCCTATATCTGCCACTCTATCATAAAACACATTCAACAAACCTTCAAAATACTCACTCCATCTCCTTCTCACATCACCACTACTTGTTATCACCTCCCCATTTGCGCCCTTCACTGAAGTTCCCATTTGCTCCCTTGTCTAACGCACTTTATTTACCTCCTTCCAGAACATCTTTTTATTCTCCCTAAAATTTAATGATACTCTCTCACCCCAACTCTCATTTGCCCTTTTTTTCACCTCTTGCACCTTTCTCTTGACCTCCTGTCTCTTTCTTTTATACATCTCCCACTCAATTGCATTTTTTCCCTGCAAAAATCGTCCAAATGCCTCTCTCTTCTCTTTCACTAATACTCTTACTTCTTCATCCCACCACTCACTACCCTTTCTAATCACCCCACCTCCCACTCTTCTCATGCCACAAGCATCTTTTGCGCAATCCATCACTGATTCCCTAAATACATCCCATTCCTCCCCCACTCCCCTTGCTTCCATTGTTCTCACCTTTTTCCATTTTGTACTCAGTCTCTCCTGGTACTTCCTCACACAGGTCTCCTTCTCAAGCTCACTTACTCTCACCACCCTCTTCACCCCAACATTCACTCTTCTTTTCTTAAAACCCATACAAATCTTCACCTTAGCCTCCACAAGATAATGATCAGACATCCCTCCAGTTGCACCTCTCAGCACATTAACATCCAAAAGTCTCTCTTTCGCACGCCTGTCAATTAACACGTAATCCAGTAACGCTCTCTGGCCATCTCTCCTACTTACATAAGTATACTTATGTATATCTCGCTTTTTAAACCAGGTATTCCCAATCATCAGTCCTTTTTCAGCACATAAATCTACAAGCTCTTCACCATTTCCATTTACAACACTGAACACCCCATGTATACCAATTATTTCCTCAACTGCCACATTACTCACCTTTGCATTCAAATCACCCACCACTATAACCCGGTCTCGTGCATCAAAAACCACTAACACACTCATTCAGCTGCTCCCAAAACACTTGCCTCTCTTGATCTTTCTTCTCATGCCCAGGTGCATATGCACCAATAATCACCCACCTCTCTCCATCAATTTTCAGTTTTCCCCATATTAATCTAGAATTTACTTTCTTACACTCTATCACATACTCCCACAACTCCTGTTCAGGAGTATTGCTACTCCTTCCCTTGCTCTTGTCCTCTCACTAACCCCTGACTTTACTCCCCAGACATTCCCAAACCACTCTTCCCCTTTACCCTTGAGCTTCGTTTCACTCAGAGCCAAAACATCCAGGTCCCTTTCCTCAAACATACTACCTATCTCTCCTTTTTTCACATCTTGGTTACATCCACACACATTTAGGCACCCCACTCGTGAGCCTGGTTGGAGGAGATGGGGAGGTGCCCGGCTGGAATGAAGTTTTGATGTTGTGTGATTTTTGAAGTAATAACAAAGGATGAGGATTTTGGGTGTAATGAATACTGTGTCGAGAGATCTGAGGAGAGTGTGGAAGGTTAGCTTTTGAGACGTACGACGTGAGGAAATATACAAAGGATTATATGTCAGAAGTGAAAACAAAAGGGACACAATAGATAGAGTATGAAGCGAAAAGATATGATATATATACATGAGAAAACTTAATGGAACATTATGAAGAAAAGCGGAAACCATGATTTTCGAAATGAATGACAATAAGAATGAATGGCAATGTGGTTCTCGCGCCCTGGCCTATGCTAAAAATGGAACTGTAGTATTAATACACAAACATCAAAAAGCACCATCACACTAACCACACACAAAACCTCAATGCTAAGCACATTTATCATCACAATTCACACTATTCCTTCACATTCAATGTTCTAATTCTACTTCAAATGATTGTTTATTCAGTAATCTTCACATTTTGGTTACATATAAAATTTAGAATTGATTAAGTATGCTATTATTTATTGCTACTTATTGTTCAGTATGTGCATACACATATGAACTATAAGCTGTATTGTATCGTTTATATTACTACTGGCAATATATATATATATATATATAAAATATATATATATATATATATATATATATATATATATATATATTATCATTATTTCGGTTAAAACCCGAAATCATTCACAACTACTCTCAGCTAGTTAGAACTCGTTGCACCAAAGGAGGATGGGTAAAACACGATATGCAGGAGTGGAGTGTTTTAATACCTAGTTTTACCTAAACATTTTGTCAAAACTAGTTTCAACAAATGCTTTGTTTGAGAGAGCTAACCTAACCAAACGTAACTTAACGTAACGTAACCTAACCTAACCTAACTTAACCTAAGTTAACCTTTATAATCTTGACGTTTCGCGTTTTCCCTAACATCCTTAGGTACAAAGGGTTCTGACGAGTTGAAACCATATAATTCTGACTGATTTCGGGTTTTAACTGTACACCCACGGGAGTGACCAAGACATAATTCTTAATGGATCGAGCAACTCAAAGGAAATTTTGATGAAGGAATGATATGGAGCAAACGATAACAATCAAACCAAGATAACATACCTTTCTATATCCAGCCCATCACTCTCCTTCCCCACCCCATCCTCCTTGACTTCGCATGGACATTACTGCTGCTGCAGATACGCCTTTTGGCCAGAAGGGTATCTGCGTAGGAATTGTCACTTAGTATAATGGGTCTCGGGTGGGCGGCGGAGAGGAGGGAGGAAGACGGGCAATACGGTACTGGGCTGACAGACAAGCAGGCTGCCGCTGCCGCAATGCCGACCTTTTCACAGGCTCGCTGCCTTTATTTGATTTCCACCCCAGGCGATGTTCAGCTCCGCTCCCGAGTTCTGGCACCCTTATACAGGATCCCCTGTAGTGGATGACTGTACGGGTGTTTATGGGAGGAGAGAGAAGAGAGAGAGAGAGAGAGAGAGAGAGAGAGAGAGAGAGAGAGAGAGAGAGAGAGAGAGAGAGAGAGAGAGAGAGAGAGAGAGAGAGAGAGAGAGTGTGTGTGTACTTTTGAGTACTTGTCATGTAATGTGAGCCAAAAGGCAGGCTAGCGCGTAGCGCTCACCATACGATGATATAGAGTTTCGATGCTCGAGTCGTGTGGGTTACGTGTTGTCATGTTTTATGACTGAGACAGAGAGACATTATCACGGGAGACTGAGTGCCGGCATCCGACGTGTGGGTAAGGCGGAGAGAGAAGGCCTGGGCCACAGGGGTGCAGTTTGACAAGTGCAGCCGTCACTGACCTTCTCGATACCCAGGCGGGTAGTACCGACAGTGTAGTAACTCCCTGATCGGTGGCCTAGAGAGAAGAGAGAGAGAGAGAGAGAGAGAGAGAGAGAGAGAGAGAGAGAGAGAGAGAGAGAGAGAGAGAGAGAGAGAGAGAGAGAGAGAGAGAGAGGCCTGTGTGTGTGGCTAGGGGTAAGGGAAGCTATGTATGTAAAACAGGGGCCGTGCGAGATATACGGCCCATGTTAGTGAGGGGTATAGAGCAGGATGGCTGTGAGTGGTTGACTGTGTAGGCTCGTGTGCCGGGTGAAGGGTGCTATTGTTGGTTGGATATGAGTGCTTGTTCTTGAGTGGCTTTTGCTGGTAGGTCTGTGGCAGGAGGAATTGTATTCGTTGTAGGGAGTGTGGTTGTTTCTGTGCTGTTGTCTGTTAGAATCTACAATAAATCTCGAATGTTAGGTATCTTTTAAAGGGTCTGAGAGTATTTACTTATTCAGAACCAGATTTTACCAAAAGGCAAGGCTAGAGCGTCGACATCACCACAGGAAAATATAGAGGTGCGAAGAAAGAGCCATGTAACTCACGTGCTGTCAAGCGTTATGCATGAGATTAGAGACCGTATGTTGGGCGACTGTAAGCTAGCTTGTGCCTGCGTGTAGCTGGGACGAGAGAGAGAGAGAGAGAGAGAGAGAGAGAGAGAGAGAGAGAGAGAGAGAGAGAGAGAGAGAGAGAGAGAGAGAGAGAGAGAGAGAGATTAATCTCAATTAAATAATCCATGTGATAACATTAACCATCATGCAGATCGACCCTAGAGAGTTTGGGAAAAAAAATAAGTAAAATTCTCCCGGCAGGGGTTTCCAAAGCGTCCTTTTAAGCTGA
>NC_092238.1:46084962-46092462 GCF_036320965.1 Panulirus ornatus | reverse complement strand
ATGTTCAGGCCCCGATCACTTAAAATCTTTTTCACTCCATCTTTCCACCTCTAATTTGGTCTCCCTCTTCTCCTCGTTCCCTCCACCTCCGACACATATATCCTCTTGGTCAATCTTTCCTCACTCATTCTCTCCATGTGCCCAAACTATTTCAAAACACCCTCTTCTGCTCTCTCAACCACGCTCTTTTTATTTCCACACATCTCTCTTACCCTTACGTTACTTACTCGATCAAACCACCTCACACCACACATTGTCCTCAAACATATCATTTCCAGCACATCCATCCTCCTGCGCACAACTCTATCCATAGCCCACGCCTCGCAACCATACAACATTGTTGGAACCACTATTCCTTCAAACATACCCATTTTTGCTTTCCGAGATAATGTTCTCGACTTCCACACATTCTTCAAGGCTCCCAGAATTTTCGCCCCCTCCCCCACTCTATGATCCACTTCCGCTTCCATGGTTCCATCCGCTGCCAGATCCACTCCCAGATATCTAAAACACTTCACTTCCTCCAGTTTTTCTCCATTCAAACACACCTCCCAATTGACTTGACCCTCAACCCTACTGTACCTAATAACCTTGCTCTTATTCACATTTACTCTTAACTTTCTTCTTTCACACACTTTACCAAACTTTATTGTTGATAAAATTTGCAAAATGATAAGTTTATGAACGCTCGTTGTATGTTTTGGATAATCACATGTTTACCAAATGACGTCCAAGCTTCGTCTCTGCGATGTATATAAACTGACTGTTATATTTCTCTCTTGTGTCTCCCCTGATGATGTGATTATTACACAAAAGTGCACTTGGGAACTTTTCGTGCATCATTTATCCCGTAGACTCATGGGAATATATATATATATATATATATATATATATATATATATATATATATATATATATATATATATATATTTTTTTTTTTTTCTTTTTTTTCTTTGTCGCTGTCTCCCGCGTTTGCGAGGTAGCGCAAGGAAACAGACGAAAGAAATGGCCCAACCCACCCCCATACACATCTATATATACATACGTCCACACACGCAAATATACATACCTACACAGCTTTCCATGGTTTACCCCAGACGCTCCACATGCCCCGATTCAATCCACTGACAGCACGTCAACCCCGGTATACCACATGGTATACATGGGGTGTTCAGTGTTGTAAATGGAAATGGTGAAGAGCTTGTAGATTTATGTGCTGAAAAAGGACTGATGATTGGGAATACCTGGTTTAAAAAGCGAGATATACATAAGTATACTTATGTAAGTAGGAGAGATGGCCAGAGAGCGTTATTGGATTACGTGTTAATTGACAGGCGCGCGAAAGAGAGACTTTTGGATGTTAATGTGCTGAGAGGTGCAACTGGAGGGATGTCTGATCATTATCTTGTGGAGGCTAAGGTGAAGATTTGTATGGGTTTTCAGAAAAGAAGAGTGAATGTTGGGGTGAAGAGGGTGGTGAGAGTAAGTGAGCTTGGGAAGGAGACTTGTGTGAGGAAGTACCAGGAGAGACTGAGTACAGAATGGAAAAAGGTGAGAACAATGGAAGTAAGGGGAGTGGGGGAGGAATGGGATGTATTTAGGGAATCAGTGATGGATTGCGCAAAAGATGCTTGTGGCATGAGAAGAGTGTGAGGTGGGTTGATTAGAAAGGGTAGTGAGTGTTGGGATGAAGAAGTAAGAGTATTAGTGAAAGAGAAGAGAGAGGCATTTGGACGATTTTTGCAGGGAAAAAATGCAGTTGAGTGGGAGACGTATAAAAGAAAGAGACAGGAGGTCAAGAGAAAGGTGCAAGAGGTGAAAAAAAGGGCAAATGAGAGTTGGGGTGAGAGAGTATCATTAAATTTTAGGGAGAATAAAAAGATGATCTGGAAGGAGGTAAATAAAGTGCGTAAGACAAGGGAGCAAATGGGAACTTCAGAGAAGGGCGCAAATGGGGAGGTGATAACAAGTAGTGGTGATGTGAGAAGGAGATGGAGTGAGCATTTTGAAGGTTTGTTGAATGTGTTTGATGATAGAGTGGCAGATATAGGGTGTTTTGGTCGAGGTGGTGTGCAAAGTGAGAGGGTTAGGGAAAATGATTTGGTAAACAGAAAAGAGGTAGTAAAAGCTTTGCGGAAGATGAAAGCCGGCAAGGCAGCAGGTTTGGATGGTATTGCAGTGGAATTTATTAAAAAAGGGGGTGACTGTATTGTTGACTGGTTGGTAAGGTTATTTAATGTATGTATGACTCACGGTGAGGTGCCTGAGGATTGGCGGAATGCGTGCATAGTGCCATTGTACAAAGGCAAAGGGGATAAGAGTGAGTGCTCAAATTACAGAGGTATAAGTTTGTTGAGTATTCCTGGTAAATTATATGGGAGGGTATTGATTGAAAGGGTGAAGGCATGTACAGAGCATCAGGTTGGGGAAGAGCAGTGTGGTTTCAGAAGTGGTAGAGGATGTGTGGATCAGGTGTTTGCTTTGAAGAATGTATGTGAGAAATACTTAGAAAAGCAAATGGATTTGTATGTAGCCTTTATGGATCTGGAGAAGGCATATGATAGAGTTGATAGAGATGCTCTGTGGAAGGTATTAAGAATATATGGTGTGGGAGGCAAGTTGTTAGAAGCAGTGAAAAGTTTTTATCGAGGATGTAAGGCATGTGTACGTGTAGGAAGAGAGGAAAGTGATTGGTTCTCAGTGAATGTAGGTTTGCGGCAGGGGTGTGTGATGTCTCCATGGTTGTTTGATTTGTTTATGGATGGGGTTGTTAGGGAGGTGAATGCAAGAGTTTTGGAGAGAGGGGCAAGTATGAAGTCTGTTGGGGATGAGAGAGCTTGGGAAGTGAGTCAGTTGTTGTTCGCTGATGATACAGCGCTGGTGGCTGATTCATGTGAGAAACTGCAGAAGCTGGTGACTGAGTTTGGTAAAGTGTGTGAAAGAAGAAAGTTAAGAGTAAATGTGAATAAGAGCAAGGTTATTAGGTACAGTAGGGTTGAGGGTCAAGTCAATTGGGAGGTAAGTTTGATTGGAAAAAAACTGGAGGAAGTAAAGTGTTTTAGATACCTTTGTATACGTTTGTGAATCAAAAACCATTGCAACACAAACCTCGTCAGGTGGTAGTGTCCCGCAGTGTATCGAGACAGACTTCCCCAGAACTTTTTTAAAGCGGAAGTAAATGTTTATAGTTGTGCTACTGGAGTGATAGTTTTCATACATGGTGCTTTGACAAGAAAATAGTGAAATTGGAAAAAATGTAGCTTAGACATTGAAGCTTATTGATACAGTGGTTAAATTGATGAGAACTACTATTGACTTTTGTGTAAATAAATTAAACATTTCCTTTTTCCATAGCCAGAGGTTGAACCATTATGTGACATTCATTTTTTCTTTTCATTTCAAGCTGGAAGTTTCAGTTTTCTAAATTGTTTCTTACATTTTTCATATGTATATATATGTATGTGTGTGTGTGTGTGTGTGTGTGTGTGTGTGTGTGTGTGTGTGTGTGTGTGTGTGTGTGTGTGTGCGTGTGTGTGTGTATGTGTGTGTATGTGTATATATATATGTATATTATCCCTGGGGATAGGGGTGAAAGAATACTTCCCACGCATTCCTCGCGTGTCGTAGAAAGCGACTAGAGGGGACGGGAGCGGGGGGCCAGAAATCCTCCCCTCCTTGTATTTTTTTTAACTTTCTAAAATGGGAAACAGAAGAAGGAGTCACACGGGGAGTGCTCATACTCCTCGAAGGCTCAGATTGGGGTGCCTAAATGTGTGTGGATGTAACCAAGATGTGAAAAAAGGAGAGATAGGTAGTATGTTTGAGGAAAGGAACCTGGATGTTTTGGCTCTGAGTGAAACGAAGCTCAAGGGTGAAGGGGAAGAGTGGTTTGGGAATGTCTTGGGAGTAAAGTCAGGGGTTAGCGAGAGAACAAGAGCAAGGGAAGGAGTAGCAGTACTCCTGAAACAGGAGTTGTGGGAGTACGTGATAGAATGTAAGAAAGTAAATTCTCGATTAATATGGGTAAAACTGAAAGTTGATGGAGAGAGATGGGTGATTATTGGTGCATATGCACCTGGGCATGAGAAGAAAGATCATGAGAGGCAAGTGATTTGGGAGCAGCTGAATGAGTGTGTTAGTGGTTTTGATGCACGAGACCGGGTTATAGTGGTGGGTGATTTGAATGCAAAGGTGAGTAATGTGGCAGTTGAGGGAATATATATATATATATATATGTATATATATATATATATATATATATATATATATTTTTTTTTTTTTTTTTTTTTTTTATACTTTGTCGCTGTCTCCCGCGTTTGCGAGGTAGCGCAAGGAAACAGACGAAAGAAATGGCCCAACCCCCCCCCCATACACATGTACATACACACGTCCACACACGCAAATATACATACCTACACAGCTTTCCATGGTTTACCCCAGACGCTTCACATGCCTTGATTCAATCCACTGACAGCACGTCAACCCCTGTATACCACATGGCTCCAATTCACTCTATTCCTTGCCCTCCTTTCACCCTCCTGCATGTTCAGGCCCCGATCACACAAAATCTTTTTCACTCCATCTTTCCACCTCCAATTTGGTCTCCCTCTTCTCCTCGTTCCCTCCACATCCGACACATATATCCTCTTGGTCAATCTTTCCTCACTCATTCTCTCCATGTGCCCAAACCATTTCAAAACACCCTCTTCTGCTCTCTCAACCACGCTCTTTTTATTTCCACACATCTCTCTTACCCTTACGTTACTTACTCGATCAAACCACCTCACACCACACATTGTCCTCAAACATCTCATTTCCAGCACATCCATCCTCCTGCGCACATCTCTATCCATAGCCCACGCCTCGCAACCATACAACATTGTTGGAACCACTATTCCTTCAAACATACCCATTTTTGCTTTCCGAGATAATGTTCTCGACTTCCACACATTTTTCAAGGCTCCCAAAATTTTCGCCCCCTCCCCCACCCTATGATCCACTTCCGCTTCCATGGTTCCATCCGCTGACAGATCCACTCCCAGATATCTAAAACACTTCACTTCCTCCAGTTTTTCTCCATTCAAACTCACCTCCCAATTGACTTGACCCTCACCCCTACTGTACCTAATAACCTTGCTCTTATTCCCATTTACTCTTAACTTTCTTCTTCCACACACTTTACCAAACTCAGTCACCAGCTTCTGCAGTTTCTCACATGAATCAGCCACCAGTGCTGTATCATCAGCGAACAACAACTGACTCACTTCCCAAGCTCTCTCATCCCCAACAGACTTCATACTTGCCCCTCTTTCCAGGACTCTTGCATTTACCTCCCTAACAACCCCATCCATAAACAAATTAAACAACCATGGAGACATCACACACCCCTGCCGCAAACCTACATTCACTGAGAACCAATCACTTTCCTCTCTTCCTACACGTACACATGCCTTACATCCTCGATAAAAACTTTTCACTGCTTCTAACAACTTGCCTCCCACACCATATATTCTTAATACCTTCCACAGAGCATCTCTATCAACTCTATCATATGCCTTCTCCAGATCCATAAATGCTACATACAAATCCATTTGCTTTTCTAAGTATTTCTCACATACATTCTTCAAAGCAAACACCTGATCCACACATCCTCTACCACTTCTGAAACCGCACTGCTCTTCCCCAATCTGATGCTCTGTACATGCCTTCACCCTCTCAATCAATACCCTCCCATATAATTTACCAGGAATACTCAACAAACTTATACCTCTGTAATTTGAGCACTCACTCTTATCCCCTTTGCCTTTGTACAATGGCACTATGCACGCATTCCGCCAATCCTCAGGCACCTCACCATGAGTCATACATACATTAAATAACCTTACCAACCAGTCAACAATACAGTCACCCCCTTTTTTTATAAATTCCACTGCAATACCATCCAAACCTGCTGCCTTGCCGGCTTTCATCTTCCGCAAAGCTTTTACTACCTCTTCTCTGTTTACCAAATCATTTTCCCTAACCCTCTCACTTTGCACACCACCTCGACCAAAACACCCTATATCTGCCACTCTGTCATCAGACACATTCAACAAACCTTCAAAATACTCATTCCATCTCCTTCTCACATCACCGCTACTTGTTATATATATATATATATATATATATATATATATATATACATATATATATATATATATATATATATATATATATATATATATATATATATATATATATATGTATATATATATATATATATATATATATATACACATTTTTTTTCCTTTCATACTATTTGCCATTTCCCGCGTCAGCGATGTAGCGTTAAGAACAAAGGACTGAGCCTTTGAGGGAATATCCTTACCTGGGCCCCTTCTCTGTTCCTTCTTTTGGAAAATTAAAAAAAAAGAGAGAGGAGGATTTCTAGCCACCCGCTCCCTCCCCTTTTAGTCGCCTTCTACGACACGCAGGGAATAGGTGGAAAGTATTCTTTCTCCCCTATCCCAGGGATTATATATATATATATATATATATATATATATATATATATATATATATATATATATATATATATATATATATATATATATATATATATATATTAGGGAGAATAAAAAGATGCTGTGGAAGGAGGTAAATAAAGTCCGTAAGACAAGGGAACAGATGGGAACTTCAGTGAAGGGGGCTAATGGGGAGGTGATAACAAGTAGTGGTGATGTGAGAAGGAGATGGAGTGAGTATTTTGAAGGTTTGTCGAATGTGTTTGATGATAGAGTGGCAGACATAGGGTGTTTTGGTTGAGGTGGTGTGGAAAGTGAGAGGGTTAGTGAAAATGATTTGGTAAACAGAGAGACGGTAGCAAAAGCTTTGCGGAAGATGAAAGCCGGCAAGGCAGCGGGTTTGGATGGTATTGCAGTGGAATTTATTAAAAAAAGAGGGTGACTGTATTGTTGACTGGTTGATTAGGTTGTCTAATGTATGTATGACTCACGGTGAGGTGACTGAGGATTGGCGGAAGGCGTGCTTTGTGCCATTGTACAAAGGCAAAGGGGATAAAAGTGAGTGCTCAAATTACAGAGGTATAAGTTTATCGAATATTCCTGGGAAATTATATTGGAGGGTATTGATTGAAAGGGTGAAGGCATGTACAGAGAATTAGATTAGGGAAGAGCAGTATGGTTTCAGAACTGGTAGAGGATGTGTGGATCAGGTGTTTGAAGAATGTATTTGAGAAATGCATAGAAAAGCAAATGGATTTGTATGTAGCATTTATGGACCTGGAGAAGGCATATGATAGAGTTGATAGAGATGCTTTGAGGAAGGTATTGAGAATATATGGTGTGGGAGGCAAGTTGTGAGAAGCAGTGAAAAGTTTTTATCTAGGATGTAAGGCATGTGTACGTGTAGGAAGAGAGGAAAGTGATTGGTTCTCAGTGAATGTAGGTTTGCGGTAGGGGTGTGTGATGTCTCCATGGTTGTTTGATTTGTTTATGGATG
>NC_092238.1:45917462-46079962 GCF_036320965.1 Panulirus ornatus | reverse complement strand
AGGTGGGTTGATTAGAAAGGGTAGTGAGTGGTGGGATGAAGAAGTAAGAGTATTAGTGAAAGAGAAGAGAGAGGCATTTGGACGATTTTTGCAGGGAAAAAATGCAGTTGAGTGGGAGACGTATAAAAGAAAGAGACAGGAGGTCAAGAGAAAGGTGCAAGAGGTGAAAAAAAGGGCAAATGAAAGTTGGGGTGAGAGAGTATCATTAAATTTCAGGGAGAAAAAAAAGATGTTCTGGAAGGAGGTAAATAAAGTGCGTAAGACAAGGGAGCAAATGGGAACTTCAGAGAAGGGCGCAAATGGGGAGGTGATAACAAGTAGTGGTGATGTGAGAAGGAGATGGAGTGAGTATTTTGAAGGTTTGTTGAATGTGTTTGATGATAGAGTGGCAGATATAGGGTGTTTTGGTCGAGGTGGTGTGCAAAGTGAGAGGGTTAGGGAAAATGATTTGGTAAACAGAAAAGAGGTAGTAAAAGCTTTGCGGAAGATGAAAGCCGGCAAGGCAGCAGGTTTGGATGGTATTGCAGTGGAATTTATTAAAAAAGGGGGTGACTGTATTGTTGACTGGTTGGTAAGGTTATTTAATGTATGTATGACTCACGGTGAGGTGCCTGAGGATTGGCGGAATGCGTGCATAGTGCCATTGTACAAAGGCAAAGGGGATAAGAGTGAGTGCTCAAATTACAGAGGTATAAGTTTGTTGAGTATTCCTGGTAAATTATATGGGAGGGTATTGATTGAGAGGGTGAAGGTATGTACAGAGCATCAGGTTGGGGAAGAGCAGTGTGGTTTCAGAAGTGGTAGAGGATGTGTGGATCAGGTGTTTGCTTTGAAGAATGTATGTGAGAAATACTTAGAAAAGCAAATGGATTTGTATGTAGCCTTTATGGATCTGGAGAAGGCATATGATAGAGTTGATAGAGATGCTCTGTGGAAGGTATTAAGAATATATGGTGTGGGAGGCAAGTTGTTAGAAGCAGTGAAAAGTTTTTATCGAGGATGTAAGGCATGTGTACGTGTAGGAAGAGAGGAAAGTGATTGGTTCTCAGTGAATGTAGGTTTGCGGCAGGGGTGTGTGATGTCTCCATGGTTGTTTAATTTGTTTATGGATGGGGTTGTTAGGGAGGTGAATGCAAGAGTTTTGGAGAGAGGGGCAAGTATGAAGTCTGTTGGGGATGAGAGAGCTGGGGAAGTGAGTCAGTTGTTGTTCGCTGATGATACAGCGCTGGTGGCTGATTCATGTGAGAAACTGCAGAAGCTGGTGACTGAGTTTGGTAAAGTGTGTGAAAGAAGAAAGTTAAGAGTAAATGTGAATAAGAGCAAGGTTATTAGGTACAGTAAGGTTGAGGGTCAAGTCAATTGGGAGGTAAGTTTGAATGGAAAAAAACTGGAGGAAGTAAAGTGTTTTAGATACCTTTGTATACGTTTGTGAATCAAAAACCATTGCAACACAAACCTCGTCAGGTGGTAGTGTCCCGCAGTGTATCGAGACAGACTTCCCCAGAACTTTTTTAAAGGGGAAGTAAATGTTTATAGTTGTGTTACTGGAGTGATAGTTTTCATACATGGTGCTTTGACAAGAAAATAGTGAAATTGGAAAAAATGTAGCTTAGACATTGAAGCTTATTGATACAGTGGTTAAATTGATGAGAACTACTATTGACTTTTGTGTAAATAAATTAAACATTTCCTTTTTCCATAGCCAGAGGTTGAACCATTATGTGACATTCATTTTTTCTTTTCATTTCAAGCTGGAAGTTTCAGTTTTCTAAATTGTTTCTTACATTTTTCATATGTATATATATGTATGTGTGTGTGTGTGTGTGTGTGTGTGTGTGTGTGTGTGTGTGTGTGTGTGTGCGTGTGTGTGTATGTGTGTGTATGTGTATATATATATATATATGTATATTATCCCTGGGGATAGGGGTGAAAGAATACTTCCCACGCATTCCTCGCGTGTCGTAGAAAGCGACTAGAGGGGACGGGAGCGGGGGGCCAGAAATCCTCCCCTCCTTGTATTTTTTTAACTTTCTAAAATGGGAAACAGAAGAAGGAGTCACGCGGGGAGTGCTCATACTCCTTGAAGGCTCAGATTGGGGTGCCTAAATGTGTGTGGATGTAACCAAGATGTGAAAAAAGGAGAGATACGTAGTATGTTTGAGGAAAGGAACCTGGATGTTTTGGCTCTGAGCGAAACGAAGCTCAAGGGTGAAGGGGAAGAGTGGTTTGGGAATGTCTTGGGAGTAAAGTCAGGGGTTAGCGAGAGAACAAGAGCAAGGGAAGGAGTAGCAGTACTCCTGAAACAGGAGTTGTGGGAGTACGTGATAGAATGTAAGAAAGTAAATTCTCGATTAATATGGGTAAAACTGAAAGTTGATGGAGAGAGATGGGTGATTATTGGTGCATATGCACCTGGGCATGAGAAGAAAGATCATGAGAGGCAAGTGATTTGGGAGCAGCTGAATGAGTGTGTTAGTGGTTTTGATGCACGAGACCGGGTTATAGTGGTGGGTGATTTGAATGCAAAGATGAGTAATGTGGCAGTTGAGGGAATATATATATATATATATATATATATATATATATATATATATATATATATATATATATATATTTATATATATATATACATTTTTTTTCCTTTCATACTATTTGCCATTTCCCGCGTCAGCGATGTAGCGTTAAGAACAAAGGACTGAGCCTTTGAGGGAATATCCTCACCTGGGCCCCTTCTCTGTTCCTTCTTTTGGAAAATTAAAAAAAAAGAGAGAGGAGGATTTCTAGCCACCCGATCCCTCCCCTTTTAGTCGCCTTCTACGACACGCAGGGAATAGGTGGAAAGTATTCTTTCTCCCCTATCCCAGGGATTATATATATATATATATATATATATATATATATATATATATATATATATATATATATATATATATATATATATATATATATATATATATATATATATATTAGGGAGAATAAAAAGATGCTTTGGAAGGAGGTAAATAAAGTCCGTAAGACAAGGGAACAGATGGGAACTTCAGTGAAGGGGGCTAATGGGGAGGTGATAACAAGTAGTGGTGATGTGAGAAGGAGATGGAGTGAGTATTTTGAAGGTTTGTCGAATGTGTCTGATGATAGAGTGGCAGACATAGGGTGTTTTGGTTGAGGTGGTGTGGAAAGTGAGAGGGTTAGTGAAAATGATTTGGTAAACAGAGACGGTAGCAAAAGCTTTGCGGAAGATGAAAGCCGGCAAGGCAGCGGGTTTGGATGGTATTGCAGTGGAATTTATTAAAAAAAGAGGGTGACTGTATTGTTGACTGGTTGATTAGGTTATCTAATGTATGTATGACTCACGGTGAGGTGCCTGAGGATTGGCGGAAGGCGTGCTTTGTGCCATTGTACAAAGGCAAAGGGGATAAAAGTGAGTGCTCAAATTACAGAGGTATAAGTTTATCGAATATTCCTGGTAAATTATATGGGAGGGTATTGATTGAAAGGGTGAAGGCATGTACAGAGAATTAGATTAGGGAAGAGCAGTGTGGTTTCAGAAGTGGTAGAGGATGTGTGGATCAGGTGTTTGAAGAATGTATTTGAGAAATGCATAGAAAAGCAAATGGATTTGTATGTAGCATTTATGGACCTGGAGAAGGCATATGATAGAGTTTATAGAGATGCTTTGAGGAATGTATTAAGAATATATGGTTTGGGAGGCAAGTTGTGAGAAGCAGTGAAAAGTTTTTATCTAGGATGTAAGGCATGTGTACGTGTAGGAAGAGAGGAAAGTGATTGGTTCTCAGTGAATGTAGGTTTGCGGTAGGGGTGTGTGATGTCTCCATGGTTGTTTGATTTGTTTATGGATGGGGCTGTTAGGGAGGTGAATGCAAGAGTTTTGGAGAGAGGGGCAAGTATGAAGTCTGTTGGGGATGAGAGAGCTGGGGAAGTGAGTCAGTTGTTGTTCGCTGGTGATACAGCGCTGGTGGCTGATTCATGTGAGAAACTGCAGAAGCTGGTGACTGAGTTTGGTAAAGTGAGTGAAAGAAGAAAGCTGATAGTAAATATGAATAAGAGCAAGGTTATTAGGTACAGTAGGGTTGAGGGACAAGTCAATTGGGAGGTAAGTTTGAATGGAGAAAAACTGGTGGAAGTGAGGTGTTTTAGATATCTGGGAGTGGCTTTGGCAGCGGATGGAACCATGGAAGCGGAAGTGAATCATAGGGTGGGGGAGGGAGGTGAAAGTTCTGGGAGCATTGAAGAATGTTTGGAAGTCGAGAACATTATCTCGGAAAGCAAAAATGGCTATGTTTGAAGGAATAGTGGTTCCAACAATGTTATATGGCTGCGAGGGGTGGGCTATGGATAGAGTTGTGCGGAGAAGGGTGGTTGTGCTGGAAATGAGATGTTTGAGGAAAATATGTGGTGTGAGGTAGTTTGATCGAGTAAGTAATAATAGGGTAAGAGAGATGTGTGGTAATAAAAAGAGTGTGGTTGAGAGAGCAGAAGAGGGTGTTTTGAAATGGTTTGGTCACATGGAGAGAATGAGTGAAGAAAGATTGACCAAGAGGGTATATGTGTCAGAGGTGGAGGGAACAAGGAGAAGTGGAAGACCAAATTGGAGGTGGAAAGATGGAGTAAAAAAGATTTTGAGTGATCGGGTATTGAACATGCAGGAGGGTGAAAACCGTGCAAGGAATAGAGTGAATTGGAACGATGTGGTATACCGGGTTCGACGTGCTGTCAGTGGATTGAACCTGGGCATGTGAAGCGTCTGGGGTAAACCTTGGAAAGTTCTGTGGGGCCTGGATGTGCAAAGGGAGCTGTGGTTTCGGTGCATTATTACATGACAGTTAGAGACTGAGTGTGAACGAATTTGGCCTTTGTTGTCTTTTCCTAGCGCTACCTCGCGCATATGAGGGGGGAGGGGGTTGTTATTTCATGTGTGGCGGGGTGGCGATGGGAATGAATAAAGGCAGACAGTATGAATTATGTATATGTGTATATATGTATATTTCTCTGTGTGGATATATATGTATACGTTGAGATGTATAGGTATGTATATTTGCATGTGTGGACGTGTATGTATATACATGTGTATGTGGGTGGGTTGGGCCATTCTTTCGTCTGTTTCCTTGTGCTACCTCGCTAACGCGGGAGACAGCGACAAAGGAAAATAAAGGAATATAATATATATATATATATATATATATATATATATATATATATATATATATATATATATATATATATATATATATATATATATATATATATATATATATGTATGTATATATATTCCACTGAGTCCACCGGGAAAATGAAACACGATAAGTTCCCAAGTGCACTTTCGTGTAATAATCACATCATCAGGGGAGACACAAGAGAGAAATATAAGTCAGTTGATATACATCGAAGAGACGAAGCTAGGGCGCCATTTGGTAAACATGTGACTGTCCAAAACATACAACGAGCGTTCATAAACTTATCATTATACAAATTTTATCAATAATAAAGTTATCTAATTTTTATAGGCAATCACTAATATTAAGATTATAATTCTTTGTGTACTTAATAATAGAAGATTCGATGATATTCCTCTTGGTAATGGAGTTAGAGTTAACAACTGAGATGGCGTTACTCCAGTCAATACAATGATCATAGTTTTTAACGTGATTAAACAGAGCATTTGATTCTTGTCCCGTTCTTATACTATATTTAAATTGCTTAAGTCTAACGGGAATATCATGATCACGCGCAAAATTGTCATCCTTCCAATATATATATATATATATATATATATGTATTATTTATTTTTTATTATACTTTGTCGCTGTCTCCCGCGTTTGCGAGGTAGCGCAAGGAAACAGACGAAAGAAATGGCCCAACCCCCCCCATACACATGTATATACATACGTCCACACACGCAAATATACATACCTACACAGCCTTCCACGGTTTACCCCAGACGCTTCACATGCCCTGCTTCAATCCACTGACAGCACGTCAACCCCGGTATACCACATCGCTCCAACTCACTCTATTCCTTGCCCTCCTTTCACCCTCCTGCATGTTCAGGCCCCGATCACACAAAATCTTTTTCACTCCATCTTTCCACCTCCAATTTGGTCTCCCTCTTCTCCTTGTTCCCTCCACCTCCGACACATATATCCTCTTGGTCAATCTTTCCTCACTCATTCTCTCCATGTGCCCAAACCACTTCAAAACACCCTCTTCTGCTCTCTCAACCACGCTCTTTTTATTTCCACATATATATATATATATATATATATATATATATATATATATATATATATATATATATATATATATATATATTATATTCATATATATATATATATATATATATATATATATATATATATATATATATATATATATATATATATATATATGTGTGTGTGTGTGTTTTACATGTAAGGCGTATAACCTCCTTAGGCGAGAAGGTCAAGTAAGAAATTAGTTCGTCAAATTAACCAGTTGCGTTGTTCGACGGTAAATTTTTTGTACACATTTTCCCAGGAAAGTGTTGCAATCTCTGATTACGTCATATCATGTTTGAATGTTACGTAAGGAACTTTAAAGTCAGGGTTTAATTCTGTAGTATCCACTCATGGCGTCACGATGAGGGACGCTCTGTTAGGAGATGAAATGGTGGAGGGTGAGAAAAATGTTGGTGTAGAGGATTGGGAAGTCTGGAATTATAGAGGATACGAAAACTGGAATTACAGGTGAGACACCTATTGATACAGAGGGAGGGAAGACTGAAAGCAAAAGTCTAGGAAATTTCTATCAAAAAAGATGAGAAAAATGCACTTAAACATGTAAGTAAATTACTTGTCCGGACTACGAGAGCACTGGAATTAAGGAGAGTGGGTAAATGGGAATTACAGGGAATCACTCTTTGAGAAGGACAAGGCCGGAGTGAGTACAGAGGCCATGGTAAGCTGGGGGGGGGGGGGGACAATGATGGGAGTAGGGGGAGGGGTTACGGAAGAAGAGACAGTGAGAGGGGGAGGAGAGGAAGGAACTAGCGAGAGGGGAGTGGGGGAGTGGAAGGAGGAGCCAACGAGAGTGGGAAGGGAGGGGGAGGGGGGAGCTAATAAAAAGGGGAATGGAGGGCTGGGGTAGCGATAGAGGGAGGGGAGGGAAGAAGTAAGGAAAAAGGGAGGGTAGGGAAGGGATGGATGGAAAGAGAGAGAGGGTGCGGGGGAAGGGGAGATGCAGTGAGAGATGGGTGGGAAGGAACGGCAAATGAAAGAGGGAGGAGGCAGCGGGAGAGGAGTAAAAAGAAAGAGAAAGAAAAAGAACGATGATAGGGAAGAGACAAAGAGAAAAGGAAGGGAAGGGAAGAGGCGGCGAGAGAGGAGGGAAAGGGAAGAGGCAGCGAGACGGGAGGGGGAGGAATGAGACAGCATTACCCTAATTTATGACGTTCATGACACCCCAGCGTGACGGCAGCGTTCCCAAGGTCTTCCTTGTTCCCCGGGCCACAGCCACTGCGTCACCCGCCCCCGTACAGCAGGCCCTTCTTGAACCAAGTTTTTCCTCCTATGGTTGGGATTTACACCATCTGTGCTGCTGTTAACCAGACGTTGATATGAAAGAAGGGGAAATATATAACGATTTGACATAAGAACACAACAATTTTGGAAAGAAACTGGAAATAAAGAAGTTGTCAGAACGAGCGTGTAGTCTTTTCGGTTTTCTGTCACGACAGAAAATGTAGTATTGTCTAAGGATCGCCGTACATAAAACCGAGGCAGAGACTCGTTCGAGACTGAAATATAAGCAAGAATATTGTCATGAAAACAACGTTTGGTGTTCCATTGTACGGATAGTTCTTGTCTAATGACATTAGGGTATGTCACCTCACCACACATACTGTCCTCAAAAATTTCATTTCCAACACATCCACCCTTTTCCGCACAA
The DNA here is from genome assembly GCF_036320965.1 of Panulirus ornatus. Lineage (NCBI taxonomy): Eukaryota > Metazoa > Arthropoda > Malacostraca > Decapoda > Palinuridae > Panulirus > Panulirus ornatus. The sequence goes on along the minus strand of NC_092238.1, from coordinate 46,072,018 downwards.
CCCCATCTATAGCCCATACCTCGCAACCATATAACATTTTTGGAACGACTATTCCCTCAAACAAACCCATTTCTGCTCTCCGAGACAACGTTCTTACCTTCCACACATTCTTCAACGCTCCAAGAACCTTGGCCTCCTGCCCCACTTTGTGACTCACTTCTGCTTCGATGGTTCCATCCGCTGCTAAATCCACTCCTAGATATCTGAAACACTTCACTTCCTCCAAATTTTCTCCATTCAGACATACCTCCCAATTAACTTGTCCCTCAACCCTACTGAACCTAATAACCTTGCTCTTATTCACATTTACTCTCAGCTTTCTTCCTTCAAACACTTTACCAAACTCAGTCAACAATTTCTGCAGTTTCTCACCCGAATCAGCCACCAGCGCTGCATCATCAGCGAACAACATCTGACTCACTTCTCAAGCCCTCTCATCCACAACAGACTGCATACTTGCCCCTCTCTCCAAAACCTTTGCATTCACCTCCCTAACAACCCCTTCCATAAACAAATTAAACAACCATGGGGGCATCACGCACCCCTGCCGCAAGCCGACATTCACTGGGAACTAATCACTTTTCTCTCTTCCTACTCGTACACATGCCATACATTACTGATAACAACTTTTCACTGCTTCTAGCAACTTACCTACCACACTATATACTCTTAATACCGTCCACAGAGCATCTCTGTCAACTCTATCATATGCCTTCTCCAGATCCATAAATGCTATATACAAATCTAACTGCTTTTCTAAGTATTTCTCACTTACATTCTTCAAAGCAAACACCTGATCCACACATCCTCTACCATTTCTGAAATCAATCTACACCGTCCCATATAATTTCCCAGGGATACTCAACATAGTTATACCTCTGAAATTTGAACACTCACCTTTATCCCCTTTGCCTTTTACAATGGCACTATGCATGCATTCCGCTAATCCCCAGGCACTTCACCATGAACAATACATACACTGAATATCCTTACCAACCAGTTAACAACGGGTCACCCCTTTTCTAATAAATTCCATTGCAATACCATCCACACACGCCGCCTTGCCAGCCTTTAATCTTCCACAAAGCTTTCACTACCTCTTCTTTGTTTACTAAACCATTTTCCCTGACCCTCTACCTTCGCACACCACCTCGACCAAAATACCCTATTGTCCCGTTCTTATACTATATTCATGTTGCTTAAGTCTAACAGAAAGATCCTTACTAGTCTGCCCCACATAAAACTTATCACAATTTTTACATGGCACCTTATAGATGCACCCATGAGAAATTTCTGGTGAATTCCTGATTAAGATATTCTTTATAGTATAATTGTTGCTAAAGGCAACATTTTCATTAAAAGATTTAAACAACATGGGAAGTAAAGTAAAATTATTATCAAAACGGAGAACTAAAAGATTCTTGGTGTCAATGGGAGGTTTGGGCTCAACTCTATAAAATGATTTCTTTGTCAACTTAAGGGATTTATCAATGAAAGATCTCGGGTACTTTAACTTAGATCCAATAGAATATATCTTCTCAAGCTCATCATCAATATACTCTGGACTGGAAATACGTAATGCCCTAAGAAACATAGATTGAAATGATGATTTAACTCCCCAGCTTACCATGGCCTCTGTACTCACTCCGGCCTTGTCCTTCTCAAAGAGTGATTCCCTGTAATTCCCATTTACCCACTCTCCTTAATTCCAGTGTTCTCGTAGTCCGGACAAGTAATTTACTTACATGTTTAAGTGCATTTTTCTCATCTTTTATGATAGAATTTTCCTAGACTTTTGCTTTCAGTCTTCCCTCCCTCTGTATCAATAGGTGTCTCACCTATAATTCCAGTTTTCGTATCCTCTATAATTGCAGACTTCCCAATCCTCTACATCAACATTTTTCTCACCCTCCACCATTTCATTTCCTACCAGAGCGTCCCTCATCGTGACGCCATGAGTGGATTCTACAGAATCAAACACTGACTTTAAAGTTCCTTACGTAACATTCAAACATGATATGACGTAATCAGAGATTGCAACACTTTGCTGGGAAAAATGTGTACAAAATAATTTACCTTCTAACAACGCAACTGGTTAATTTGACGAACTAATTTCTTACTTGACCTTCCCGCCTAAGGAGGTCATAGGCCTTACATGTAAAACAAACACACACACACACACACACACACACACACACACACATATATATATATATATATATATATATAATTATCTTTTTTTCTCTTTTTGCTTTATCGCTGTCTCCCGCGTTAGCGAGGTAGCGCAAGGAGAGAGACGAAGAAATGGCCCAACCAACCCACATACACATGTATATACATACACGTCCACACACGCACATATACATACCTATACATCTAAACGTATACATATATATACACACACAGAAATATACATATATACACATGTACATAATTCATACTGGCTGCCTATATTCATTCCCGTCGCCTCCCCGCCACACATGAAATAACAACCCCCTCCCCCCAAATGTGCGCGAGGTAGCGCGAGGAAAAGACAGCAAAGGCCACATTCGTTCACACTCAGTCTCTAGCTGTCATGTAATAATGCACTGAAACCACAGCTCCCTTTCCACATCCAGGCCCCACACAACTTTCCATGGTTTACCCCAAACGCTTCACATGCCCTAGTTCAATCCATTGACAGCATGTCGACCCCGGTATACCACATCGTTCCAATTCACTCTATTTTTGCACGCCTTTCACTCTCCTGCGTGTTCAGGCTCCGATCACTCAAAATCTTTTTCACTCCATCTTTCCACCTCAAATTTGGTCTCCCACTTCTCCTCGTTCCCTCCACCTCCGACACATATATCCTCTTGGTCAATCTTTCCTCACTCATCCTCTCATTGTGACCAAACCATTTCAAAACACCCTCTCTGCTCTCTCAACCACTCTTTTTGTTACCACACCTCTCTCTTACCCTATTATTAATTACTCGATCAAACCACCTGACACCACCTATTGTCCTAAAACATCTCATTTCCAGCACATCCACCCCCCTCCGCACAACTCTATACACAGCCCACGCCTTGCATCCATATAACATTGTTGGAACCACTATTCCTTCAAACATACCCATTTTTGCTCTCCGAGATAATGTTCTCGACTTCCACACATTCTTCAAGGCTCCTAGAATTTTCGCCCCCTCCCCCACCCTATGATTCACTTCCGCTTCCATGGTTCCATCCGCTGCCAAATCCACTCCAAGATATCTAAAACACTTCACTTCCTCCAGTTTTTCTCCATTCAAACTTACCTCCTAAATGACTTATTCCTCAACCCTGCTGTACCTAAAACCTTGCTTTTATTCACATGTACTCTCAACTTTCTTCTTTCACACACTTTACCAAACTAAGTCACCAGCTTCTGCAGTTTCTCACATGAATCAGCCACCAGCGAACAACAATGACTCACTTCCCAAGCTCTCTCATCCACAACTGACTGCATTCTTGTTCCCCTTTCCAAAACTCTTGCATTCACCTCCCTAACAACCCCATACATAAGCAAATTAAACAACCATGGAGACATCACAAACCCCTGCCACGTACCTACTTTCACTGAGAACCAATCCCTTTCCTCTCTTCCTACACGTACACATGCTTATATCCTCAATAAAAACGTTTCACTTTTTCTAACAGCTTGCCTCCCACACCATATATTCTTAATGCATTCCACAGAGCATCTCTATCATCTCTGTCATATGCCTTCTCCAGATCCATAAATGCTATATACAAATCCATTTGCTTTTCTAAGTATTTCACACATACATTCTTCAAAGGAAACACCTGATACACACATTCTCTGCCACTTCTGAAACCACACTGCTCTTCCCCAATCTGATGCTCTGTACATGCCCTCACCCTCTCAATCAATAATCTCCCATATGATTTCTCAGGAATACTCAACAATCTTATACCTCTGTAATTTGAGCACTTACTTTTATCCCCTTTGCCTTTGTACAATGGCACTATACAAGCATTCCGCCAATCTTCAGGCACATCACCATGAGTCATACATACATTAAATAACCTTACCAGCCAGTCAACAATACAGGCACCCCCTTTTTTTTTAATAAATTCCACTGCAATACCATCCAAATCTGCTGCCTTGCTGGCTTTCATCTTCCGCAAAGATTTTACTACCTCTTCTCTACTTACCAAATCATTTTCACTAACCCTCTCACTTTGCACACCACCTCGACCAAAGCATCCTATATCTGCCACTCTATCATCAAACACATGCAACAAGCTTTCAAAATACTCATTCCATCTCCTTTTCACATCACCACTATCTGTTATCACCTCCCCATTAGCCCCTTCACTGAAGTCCCCATTTGTTCCCTTGTCTTACGCGTTATTGGATTACGTGTTAATTGATAGGCGCGCGAAAGAGAGACTTTTGGATGCTAATATGCTGAGAGTTGCAACTGGAGGGATGTCTCATCGTTATCTTTTGAAGGCGAAGGTGAAGATTTGTAGAGGTTTTCAGAAAAGAAGAGAGAATGTTGGGGTGAAAAGAGTATTGAGAGTAAGTGAGCTTGGGAAGGAGACTTTTGTGAGAAAGTACCAGGAGAGACTGAGTACAGAATGAAAAAACGTGAGAACAAAGGACGTAAGGGGAGTGGGGGAAGAATGGGATGTATTTAGGGAAGCAGTGATGGCTTGCGCAAAAGATGCTTTTGGCGTAGGGGTTGCGCAGATTAGAAAGGGTAGTGAGTGGTGGGATGAAGAAATAAGATTATTAGTGAAAGAGAAGAGAGAGGTATTTGGACGATTTTTGCAGGGAAATAATGCGAATGACTGGGAGATGTATAAAAGAAAGAGGCAGGAGGTCAAGAGAAAGGTGCAAGAGGTGAAAAAGAGGGCAAATGAGAGTTGGCGTGAGAGAGTATCATTAAATTTTAGGGAGAATAAAAACATTATATATATATATATAAATATATATATATATATATATATATATATATATATATATATATATATATATATATATATATATATATATATATATATATATATCATATGGAGAAGGCATATGATAGAGTTGATAGAGATGCTCTGTGGAAGGTATTAAGAATATATGGTGTGGGAGGCAAGTTGTTAGAAGCAGTGAAAAGTTTTTATCGAGGATGTAAGGCATGTGTACGTGTAGGAAGAGAGGAAAGTGATTGGTTCTCAGTGAATGTAGGTTTGCGGCAGGGGTGTGTGATGTCTCCATGGTTGTTTAATTTGTTTATGGATGGGGTTGTTAGGGAGGTAAATGCAAGAGTCCTGGAAAGAGGGGCAAGTATGAAGTCTGTTGGGGATGAGAGAGCTTGGGAAGTGAGTCAGTTGTTGTTCGCTGATGATACAGCGCTGGTGGCTGATTCATGTGAGAAACTGCAGAAGCTGGTGACTGAGTTTGGTAAAGTGTGTGGAAGAAGAAAGTTAAGAGTAAATGTGAATAAGAGCAAGGTTATTAGGTACAGTAGGGGTGAGGGTCAAGTCAATTGGGAGGTGAGTTTGAATGGAGAAAAACTGGAGGAAGTGAAGTGTTTTAGATATCTGGGAGTGGATCTGTCAGCGGATGGAACCATGGAAGCGGAAGTGGATCATAGGGTGGGGGAGGGGGCGAAAATTTTGGGAGCCTTGAAAAATGTGTGGAAGTCGAGAACATTATCTCGGAAAGCAAAAATGGGTATGTTTGAAGGAATAGTGGTTCCAACAATGTTGTATGGTTGCGAGGCGTGGGCTATGGATAGAGATGTGCGCAGGAGGATGGATGTGCTGGAAATGAGATGTTTGAGGACAATGTGTGGTGTGAGGTGGTTTGATCGAGTAAGTAACGTAAGGGTAAGAGAGATGTGTGGAAATAAAAAGAGCGTGGTTGAGAGAGCAGAAGAGGGTGTTTTGAAATGGTTTGGGCACATGGAGAGAATGAGTGAGGAAAGATTGACCAAGAGGATATATGTGTCGGAGGTGGAGGGAACGAGGAGAAGAGGGAGACCAAATTGGAGGTGGAAAGATGGAGTGAAAAAGATTTTGTGTGATCGGGGCCTGAACATGCAGGAGGGTGAAAGGAGGGCAAGGAATAGAGTGAATTGGAGCGATGTGGTATACAGGGGTTGACGTGCTGTCAGTGGATTGAATCAAGGCATGTGAAGCGTCTGGGGTAAACCATGGAAGGCTGTGTAGGTATGTATATTTGCGTGTGTGGACGTATGTACATGTGTATGGGGGGGGGGGGGGGTTGGGCCATTTCTTTCGTCTGTTTCCTTGCGCTACCTCGCAAACGCGGGAGACAGCGACAAAGTATGATGAAAAAAAAAATATATATATATATATATATGAGTATTTTGAAGGTTTGTTGAATGTGTCTGATGACAGAGTGGCAGATATAGGGTGTTTGGGTCGAGGTGGTGTGCAAAGTGAGAGGGTTAGGGAAAATGATTTGGTAAACAGAGAAGAGGTAGTAAAAGCTTTGCGGAAGATGAAAGCCGGCAAGGCAGCAGGTTTGGATGGTATTGCAGTGGAATTTATTAAAAAAGGGGGTGACTGTATTGTTGACTGGTTGGTAAGGTTATTTAATGTATGTATGACTCATGGTGAGGTGCCTGAGGATTGGCGGAATGCTTGCATAGTGCCGTTGTACAAAGGCAAAGGGGATAAGAGTGAGTGCTCAAATTACAGAGGTATAAGTTTGTTGAGTATTCCTGGTAAATTATATGGGAGGGTATTGATTGAGAGGGTGAAGGCATGTACAGAGCATCAGATTGGGGAAGAGCAGTGTGGTTTCAGAAGTGGTAGAGGATGTGTGGATCAGGTGTTTGCTTTGAAGAATGTATGTGAGAAATACTTAGAAAAGCAAATGGATTTGTATGTAGCATTTATGGATCTGGAGAAGGCATATGATAGAGTTGATAGAGATGCTCTGTGGAAGGTATTAAGAATATATGGTGTGGGAGGCAAGTTGTTAGAAGCAGTGAAAAGTTTTTATCGAGGATGTAAGGCATGTGTACGTGTAGGAAGAGAGGAAAGTGATTGGTTCTCAGTGAATGTAGGTTTGCGGCAGGGGTGTGTGATGTCTCCATGGTTGTTTAATTTGTTTATGGATGGGGTTGTTAGGGAGGTAAATGCAAGAGTTTTGGAAAGAGGGGCAAGTATGAAGTCTGTTGGGGATGAGAGAGCTTGGGAAGTGAGTCAGTTGTTGTTCGCTGATGATACAGCGCTGGTGGCGGATTCATGTGAGAAACTGCAGAAGCTGGTGACGGAGTTTGGTAAAGTGTGTGGAAGAAGAAAGTTAAGAGTAAATGTCAATAAGAGCAAGGTTATTAGGTACAGTAGGGTTGAGGGTCAAGTCAATTGGGAGGTGAGTTTGAATGGTGAGAGGCTGGAGGAAGTGAAGTGTTTTAGATATCTGGGAGTGGATCTGTCAGCGGATGGAACCATGGAAGCGGAAGTGGATCATAGGGTGGGGGAGGGGGCGAAAATTTTGGGAGCCTTGAAAAATGTGTGGAAGTCGAGAACATTATCCCGGAAAGCAAAAATGGGTATGTTTGAAGGAATAGTAGTTCCAACAATGTTGTATGGTTGCGAGGCGTGGGCTATGGATAGAGTTGTGCGCAGGAGGATTGATGTGCTGGAAATGAGATGTTTGAGGACAATGTGTGGTGTGAGGTGGTTTGATCGAGTAAGCAACGTAAGGGTAAGAGAGATGTGTGGAAATAAAAAGAGCGTGGTTGAGAGAGCAGAAGAGGGTGTTTTGAAATGGTTTGGGCACATGGAGAAAATGAGTGAGGAAAGATTGACCAAGAGGATATATGTGTCGGAGGTGGAGGGAACGAGGAGAAGAGGGAGACCAAATTGGAGGTGGAAAGATGGAGTGAAAAGGATTTTGTGTGATCGGGGCCTGAACATGCAGGAGGGTGAAAGGAGGGCAAGGAATAGAGTGAATTGGAGCGATGTGGTATACAGGGGTTGACGTGCTGTCAGTGGATTGAATCAAGGCATGTGAAGCGTCTGGGGTAAACCATGGAAGGCTGTGTAGGTATGTATATTTGCGTGTGTGGACGTGTGTATGTACATGTGTATGGGGGGGGTTGGGCCATTTCTTTCGTCTGTCTCCTTGCGCTACCTCGCAAACGCGGGAGACAGCGACAAAGTATAAAAAAAAAAAAAAAAAAAAAAAAAAAAAAAAAAAATATATATATATATATATATATATATATATATATATATATATATATATATATATATATATATATATATATATATATTATCCCTGGGGATAGGGGAGAAAGAATACTTCCCACGTATTCCCTGCGTGTCGTAGAAGGCGACTAAAAGGGGAGGGAGCGGGAGGCTGGAAATCCTCCCCTCTCGTTTTTTTTTTCTTTTTATTAATTTTCCAAAAGAAGGAACAGAGGGGGGCCAGGTGAGGATATTCCACAAAGGCCCAGTCCTCTGTTCTTAACGCTACCTCGCTAATGCGGGAAATGGCGGATATTTTAAAAGAAAAAAGAAAAAAAGATATATATATATATATATATATATATATATATATATATATATATATATATATATATATATATATATATATATATATATATATATATATATATATATTCCTAAGAGTGCACGAGGAAATTGAAACACGATAAGTTCCCAAGCACACTTTCGTATAATAATCACATCATCAGGGGAGACACTAGAAAGAAATATAAGTCAGTTGATATACAACGAAGAAAAGTAGCTAGGACTCCATTTAGTAAACATGCGAGTGTCCAAGAGCAATAACGAGCGTATCATAAACTTATTAATACACACATCTTATCAACAATAAATTCATCTAATTTGTATAGACCATCACTAACATTAATATTATAATCCTTTTTGCATATGATAATTGAAGATTCAATGATGCTTCTCGTGGTAATAGAGTTAGAGTTAATAACTGAGATGGCATTAATCCAGTCAATACAATGATCATAGTTTTTAACGTGATTAAACAAGGTATTTGATTCTTGTCCCTATCTTATAGTATATCTATGTTGCTTAAGTCTAACAGAAAGATCCTTACCAGTCTGCCCTACATAAAACTTATCACAATTTCTAAATGGCGCTTTTAGATGCATCCAGGAGATTTCTGATGAATACCTGATTAAGATATTCTTTATAGTATCATTGTTGCTGAATGCAACATTTACATTAAAGGATTTAAGAAACATGGGAAGTAAAGTAAACTTGTTATTAAAAGGGAAAAGTAAAAGATTCTTGGTGTCAATGGGAGGTTTGGGCTCAACCCTATAAAATGATTTCTTTTCAAACTTAAGGGATTTATCAATGAAAGATCCTGGGTACTTTAACTTAGATCCAATAGAATATATTTTCTCAAACTCATCATCAATATACTCTGGACTGCAAATACGTAATACCCTAAGGAACATAGACTGAAATGATCATAATTTTACTGTGTCATGTTGAGATGAGTAATAATGGATATATCAGCATACATTGGTAGGTTTTCTGTATATGCTAAATTTAAACTTGTTTCCTTGCCTATGGATCATGCAATCTAAAAATGGTAACATACCATTATTTTCATTTTCTATAGTAAATTTGATGGAAGGTACTAAATTGTTAAGTAAGGGGTGATATATTTGCAAATTTTCATTTGTTTACCAAATACAAAGAACATAATCTACATATCTAAACCAAATTGCATTAGAAGGTAAGATATCCTTTAGTAATTTTGTTTGAAAAAATCCCATGTAAAGATTACTTAGTACAGGTGAAAGGGGGTTATCCATTGCCATACCAAATTTTTGAGCATAATAATCTCAATTGAATTGGAATACAGTCTATTATACACAATTTTATCACTTCAATGAAAACAGACTTTGAAACAGGTAAATGAATATCATCCAAGAGATCAAACAAATATTCTAAAAGGTCATCGTAACCAACTGGATTTACGATTTGGATTCCTTAGGAAATTCCTTGATGGGCAAGTGATGCCAAGATCTCTCCTACTTCAACGATTGTTGCAGCTGTTTGGTCGACCATTTGACCAATTCCAAAACATTATTTTAAAGAAACATACTGGATTAAAGAAGATTGAAATGGAGGAGGCTGTCCGTATTACAAGAGAGAAGAAACGTTCCTTTCAAATGGCAATACCAACATATTGGAAGAACTGGATGTTGGACTATTGCTATAATAGATTAAGGAATGAATGTAATAGGCTACAAATGAAACTATATTGTAAGCTGAACCATCTTATCAAAAGGAGCGACTGGACTAAGAACACAAACCCTTCTTTTGTGATAAACCTGTCCAACAAACAACTAGATAAAGATTCCTTGTGTGCCTTAGGCTATGGATTAAGTTTTGTGTGCTCAAACATGGAAGCCAGCTGTGTTGATGCCACAAAATCTTTTTGCAATTTAGAGAAATACAGTAATTTAACTAATGATGAAATAAAAACACATTATGTATACAACATTAATCTCAATGGTCTTTTCAAGTTAAACATCGACTTAATGACGCGAAATTATATCACATAATAACACTTGTCATATGATATTGTTAATTGAAGTCCATGAGCGTGTTTATTAGATTCTTTACATGTAACGTTACATTTCCTGTTACATGATCCTGAACACATCGGACCACAGTGAGGAATTTTTAGAGCTTGTACGTCTAACGTAGGCAGTGGTCATGTAACGAACCACAGAGATGTTCAGTATGCCATATTGTCATTAAAATGTTTTTCTTTTGTGCCAATGAAAAGCTAAAAATGGTAAGATAAAAAGCGAATAACTCTCTTTTTTTTTAAGAAGTGTATCGAGGAACATTACATATGATCATGTCATATATCAGGGATTAGTGTTGTATATTAGTCAGTATATCACTGGCACTCTCGAAAACACTAACTGGCAACTGCTGAGGGATTTTTTTTTTTATGGTTATTGAGCTGTAGACCGGAACTGCCATGTCGATTAGGATACCATATTTTCTTTTCTTCCATACTATTCGCCATTTCCCGCATTAGCGAGGTAGCGTTGAGAACAGAGGACTGGGCCCTTGAGGGAATATCCTCACCTGGGCCCCTTCTCTGTTCCCTCTCTTGGAAAATTAAAAAAAAAAAGTGAGAGGGGAGGATTTCCAGCCCCCCGCTCCCTCCCCTTTTAGTCGCCTTCTACGACACGCAGGGAATACGTGGGAAGTATTCTTTCTCCCCTATCCCCAGGGATAAATGTTGGTACCTATCTTGTGCTATATACCAACCTATCTGTATATTTTTTTATAACTGATTGCCATCTCCTGTGTCAGCAAGGTAGTGCCAGCAAACAGACAAAGAATGGCCCATCCACTCATATACACACATATAAACATAAGCACCCACACACGCATACATACATACATATACATATTAATATATTACATACATATACATATTAACATATATGCATAGATACAAACATATACATATGCACACATCCACACTTGCCCACCTTCATCCACTCCCAGTGCCACTCCACCCCACAGGAAACAGCACTGCCATCCCCCGCTTAAGCAAGGTAACACCAGGAAAACACAAAAAATGCCACATTTATTAACATCCAGTCTCCAGTTGTTATGTGCAATGCACATTATTCATTATCTATCTTTTCTATACAGTTCTCTCAAGTGGTTTTTCACCTCATGCAGTAACTAATAACTGCTGTGTTAGGGTAATATATGAATAAACAGTGTCGTGTTTGGAAGACATGTTTTGATAATTTTCCAACTAGCTCATTAAATGAAGTGCATGCATGACAGAAAAGTACATATAGATAAGGGAGATAAAGATATGATGTTAAGTTAATAATACCCAACTGAGAGATAGTACTGGAAGCTAATATTAATGTCTAAAAAATGCTCAGATTACTATTCTGTATTTTTGGTCCATAGTCCCTAACTCCATTTTACATGGAAATTAATTTCATGATATTGTACAAACTTAGCACAACCCTTCTTGATATCTGTCTTGATCCATTCCGAACCCATCTGTACCACTAGCTTTACAACATGATACCGTAGAAGAAATGCTGATTTTCCTATTAATGATATGATAAACATTTCAACCTAAACATGTTATATACATAAAAAAAATTCATAATATATTAAGTACTGTATGTGTTGAGCATAGTTACCGACCTGCTCTCCATAAACACGAAATGATCCACAGAGGGCCTAAAACAATGGTGAGCTGACAGTTGACATCTGCCTGCACAAATGCTACAGTAATGTACCTACAGGCCTTAGCACACCAAAAGGCTGTTTACCTAATGCAATCACACTGCTGCAGTTCCTACACATCAACAAACAAACATACAAACAAACATCAAATGAAAGGACAACTAAAACTTCTAATAAGCGTCAAGATTTGTCTTCAAAATGTAAATAATCAAGACAGTTGTACTTCTTTCTAGGATATAATAAGAAAAAAAGTTCCAAGTTCAGTACTATTCACAGGTAGTTTGAATAACAGTACATTTTGAATCATTTCATATCACTATCCTTCTATTTCTTTATCTTCTTCGCAAAAAGTCTGTTAAACAGATACAACACAAATTCTAATTTCTGATCTTTAAACATGTCACAATTCTTACAAAGAAGGGCATCTGTTTTACAGAGCTGGTAAACACACACATATATATATATATATATATATATATATATATATATATATATATATATATATATATATATATATATATATATATATATATATATATATATATATATATATATATATATATATATATATATATATATATGTCGCATAGCACAGGCGTTTATTGATAAGGGTGCTGGTTCTGACACATACTTTTCCTTCCCCTTTGGATGTATGTCTTGGTGCAGCCCATCCCGTCAACAGGAGACTGCTCTAATCCCTATATCACCCATTGCTCTTACTTCTGCTACCCCTAGAGGGTTTGAAAATACCCTTAAGCCTCACTCTTTTCATCATTTAGAATCCCATTCCCTTTTTTTCTGACTAACAGTATGGAATTCGCAGTCCTTGGTCAACTGGTGGTTTTCTTTCCAACGTAATTCACCATCTGGTCGTCTTTTCTCGGCGATTTTGGCACAACTTTTGTCGTAGCCTTTGTCATATCCAAAGCATAAGACAAAGTTTGACATAAGTCTCTGAGCTTTATACTTCCTTTGTTTCTTCGGCCTCTTTCAGTTACTTGATGCAGAGTTTCTTCTTTGACTGATTTATTGCAGTAGACGTTGATGGATAGACTTCCCCCTCGTACCATGTCAACCTCAGGGTTCTGTGCTATCACCTATCCTCTTCTAACCCTATTCATACTTCTATTCTTATGTTAGCTGAGACGGCACAGGCAACTGAAGCCACAGTCAACATATGTTGATTTCATCCTACAAACTTCAACTCACTTTCCATCTCTTTCTCCTAATACTTGTTTTTTCTCCCACTGAACATATTTCCCCTCTCAGTTTAGACTTGTGGAGCATCTCAGTGAAGGGAAGCAGTAACCCGGCTAAATGTGATAGCGCTACTAAGTAATCCTTCGTACTAAGTATCTCTGTCTTAAAGTCATTCGTCTTTATTCAGTTTCGAAACACAACACTTCATCGCAGTAATTACATACACATGTTGGGTGTAGCCATATCCTTCACGACATTCTGGAAACCACACATGATTCACATCAAATAATCTTCTCAAATGCCGTTTCATTGATTCTACTATATTGATACTGATACACATTATCCCTGAGGATAAAGGAGAAAGAATACTTCCTAAGTATTCCCTGCGTGTCGCAAAAGGCGACATAAAGGGATGGGAGCCGGAGGCTGGAAGTCCTCCCCTCCTGTTTTACTATTCCAAAAGAGGGAACAGAGGAGGGGACCAAATGAGGATTTCTCCTTCTATGGCTAAGTCTTCTGTTTTTGGCGCTACTTCCCTAGCGCGGGAAATGACGAACATGTATAAGAAAAAATATACATATTCGGTGTTCTCTGTTCTCTGACCTGTTGACGCTTAAGTTATCTGTACTGACTTGCCTTTACATGATATGATCTTATGAACTCGCCTCTTGTTCTGTGACCTCATTTCTGTTTCGTTAGTTTTCTTCTTCCTTATACTGTGACCTGACTCCGGATGCCACGACCTTTATCTCCGAGTTGGATCGAGTCTCTCCAAGCCTACTCGCATCATTAATTCTGCCCTGAAGCTGCTGTTCTCGATACCGGGGGCGGCTACTTGCATAGTGATGTCGGTGTGCTCCAGCTGTCTCATGTCAACAATACTCCAGCTGTGTCGGCTCGATGTCCACGGATCCGAGCTGGCTGGTGGCACTGCAGCTGTGGGTGCACTTTTGTCTGATGATAGCTGGACGAGGCACAGCTGCTCATAAGTGGTAGCGGCTTGATAGGCCAGATCATATGTGAGTGTGGGTGGGCTGGGATGGTAGTCAGAGCCCACGCGAGAGTAATGCTTTTGGTTATGACTTGGTGAACCATGATTGCTGACAGGGTCGTCGGGTGTTAAGGTGATAGCTGAAAATTTTAGTTTATGGGGTAAGAGCCGGTGTAACCAGAAGCTACGGGTGCCATAGGTGTTGGAGTTACTGTTGGCGATGTAACGGATGATATAAAACAGATTTTGATGACACGGGTGCTCAAGCCATGGAAAGGTCACAAATCTAGATGGAGACACATTTCATGGGGGACAAGAGAAGGTGGGTTGTAAATAATGCGATGTCAAAGATGGTAAGGATCCTGGTGTTGGACTCATGCATGAGTGATGAGGTTACAGGTGATGGAGATAGGAGCTCTGAGCCACAGTTGCGTGTGTCACAGCTGTTTGGGTCACAAGCGACGGTTTCAGAGGAGGTAACAAAAGTGAGTTAGGGTGGTTGGAATGACGGGTGCTAGAATCACAGATGGTGGGTCATAGGAGGCTGGGTCTCCAGTGGTGATGTCTTGTATACCGGAACTAGATACTTTTGGCTGAAAAAAATATTGAAGAAAAAGGTGATAGAGTCCCTTATAATGGGCTTAATAGATGTTTGGGTCACACATCCGGTTACTTGTTTGCGGGACTTATCATAGGTACACAGACGGTGCAGTGAGGTCATAGGTGACTGGGGGTCGCAAGTGGTAAAGCGAATGGTACCGGGGTCACTGATGAGAGGACATATGCAGTGAGTCAGAGGCTCTGTGATCACAAACGGAAGGATTATATGTGGTCGGGTCACACACACACTCACACATAGTTGGTTAGGTTACCTTTCCTATGATCATAGATAACAGATCACAGGCGACTGGCTCTCAATAGAAGGGTATCAGGTAGACAGATAGCAGGCAGTGAAAAAATACTAGATTTCGGCGGGAAGGAATCAGAAAAGCAGGGATTTCAAGTGAGGATAACCCAGATGGCGCAGTCACGGATGCAGCTCGCGAGTAATGGTGCCACAGATGGTGGAGGCACAGATGGCTGGGGTCAGTGAGAAAGGGATTCGCCAGTTGATGTAAATCTGTACGTAACTCTGCATTCCTGATGGCTATGTGGGGGAAATGGAAACGTAATGCCCACGCAGAGATACCTTGTCAGTCGCCCTTCACAGGGGAAGAACTGTGTAAAGAGCTCCACGATGTGGGTCAAGCATGACAGCCGGGAAAGCAACTAGTGGCGAGTAAATTTGTGTGGGAGATATTTACCAGGCTCGAAGGAGCTCCTCAGTCCGTCCTCCTATGCCATCGTCCGGCTAACAAGTTCTTGTTAGAGAAGCAAAAGCCACAGAGCTCTGACGGAAGCCATGAAATTAACGATTGACTCTTGTGGTAATTCCGCACTATTTTCAGCATTTGCCACGATAAGACCGCCACTGTTCACTGTCTGAAACAGGTACAGAATTTCTGTGTTATGTGTATTGGTACATTAGCTTACACCGTCTCTACACCCCATAAGGACGCTAAATCATCCACATGCAAATTATTCCATCAAAACCAACCTTAACTTCAAGTACACGGACATAAACTCGACTCAACACATCATCGAACAGTAAGACGAACATCAAATACTCACGAACTGCGCTTCAGTATCATTCTAGTTAGTAAAGGATATACCAGTTTTCACCTAATGTAAGGTCAAGGAGAAGCTGGTGCATGATAGCGTTCTCTCTCTTATATGCCACCAACCCATCGCCTACAAGCAAAATATCCAGCCCCCGCGCCCGCCACACACACATAATACACATTATAACCATGATCAGTGAAGGTTACGGCCGCCGAGGTGGCAAGGTGCGCCACCCTCTCGTCCTCTGGCAGAAAAAGACACATTTATCAAACCAAATTCCTGGGGAAGCGCTGCCCCTGTGTCAGGAGATGGTTGCTTATGCGAGCCACAAATTGCAAAATCCCTACAAGAGGATAATGCCGCTTAAAGGCTGCCAGGAAACATTTTTTTTCCTCACATTACCATAAGACTGCAAAACAAATACGTATGCAAAAGACTCGTAACGAAATAATGTTTTCCGTTTGCAGTTTTTTTTGCAGTTTTTTTTTTGCAGCTTTTTTTTATTCGTCCCAGATAAAAACAGACTACTTCGTTTTAGGAGAAGGATGAGTCCAATATTACTCCCTTCTTTCCACTAAAAGATATTTTTTTCAAGATGGTTGTAAATCACGTAAACCGAAAGGTGGGGAAGGCATACGCCTATTCCCGTCAGGTTATTACGCTAGAATTTTTCAGTATCTGCTCCTACACCTAGCAAGGGCTTTCGCACACGTCCATGTTTTAATGTTGACTCGCCCTTTGAATACGCTGGTACATAAATTGTCCTGACGAATCCGCCAGCAACGTTACCAGAAGTGCTTCAAAAGCTTAACACAAATACGCATAAAATATTTTCTCAAAACACTACAGTCGCTACAACATGTTCTAAAAACAAAAAGAAAAAGAAATATATATATATATATATATATATATATATATATATATATATATATATATATATATATATATATATATATATATTTTTTTTTTTTTTTTTTATACTTTGTCGCTGTCTCCCGCGTTTGCGAGGTAGCGCAAGGAAACAGACGAAAGAAATGGCCCAACCCCCCCCCCCCCATACACATGTACATACACACGTCCACACACGCAAATATACATACCTACACAGCTTTCCATGGTTTACCCCAGACGCTTCACATGCCTTGATTCAATCCACTGACAGCACGTCAACCCCTGTATACCACATCGCTCCAATTCACTCTATTCCTTGCCCTCCTTTCACCCTCCTGCATGTTCAGGCCCCGATCACTCAAAATCTTTTTCACTCCATCTTTCCACCTCCAATTTGGTCTCCCTCTTCTCCTCGTTCCCTCCACCTCCGACACATATATCCTCTTGGTCAATCTTTCCTCACTCATTCTCTCCATGTGCCCAAACCATTTCAAAACACCCTCTTCTGCTCTCTCAACCACGCTCTTTTTATTTCCACACATCTCTCTTACCCTTACGTTACTTACTCGATCAAACCACCTCACACCACACATTTTCCTCAAACATCTCATTTCCAGCACATCCATCCTCCTGCGCACATCTCTATCCATAGCCCACGCCTCGCAACCATACAACATTGTTGGAACCACTATTCCTTCAAACATACCCATTTTTGCTTTCCGAGATAATGTTCTCGACTTCCACACATTTTTCAAGGCTCCCAAAATTTTCGCCCCCTCCCCCACCCTATGATCCACTTCCGCTTCCATGGTTCCATCCGCTGACAGATCCACTCCCAGATATCTAAAACACTTCACTTCCTCCAGTTTTTCTCAATTCAAACTCACCTCCCAATTGACTTGACCCTCACCCCTACTGTACCTAATAACCTTGCTCTTATTCACATTTACTCTTAACTTTCTTCTTCCACACACTTTACCAAACTCAGTCACCAGCTTCTGCAGTTTCTCACATGAATCAGCCACCAGCGCTGTATCATCAGCGAACAACAACTGACTCACTTCCCAAGCTCTCTCATCCCCAACAGACTTCATACTTGCCCCTCTTTCCAGGACTCTTGCATTTACCTCCCTAACAACCCCATCCATAAACAAATTAAACAACCATGGAGACATCACACACCCCTGCCGCAAACCTACATTCACTGAGAACCAATCACTTTCCTCTCTTCCTACACGTACACATGCCTTACATCCTCGATAAAAACTTTTCACTGCTTCTAACAACTTGCCTCCCACACCATATATTCTTAATACCTTCCACAGAGCATCTCTATCAACTCTATCATATGCCTTCTCCAGATCCATAAATGCTACATACAAATCCATTTGCTTTTCTAAGTATTTCTCACATACATTCTTCAAAGCAAACACCTGATCCACACATCCTCTATATATATATATATATATATATATATATATATATATATATATATATATATATATATATATATATATATCAATAAGGAAATTTCTTAGGGAAAAAAATCGAATAAGAATATATACATAGATGTCCAAATAGAATCTTGCAGACACCCGGGTGTAAGTGTACGTACATTTTTCTCTTTTGAAATGCACCCATGATCATATGTTGGCCTACAAACAAAATTAATTGGTCATTGGACTGCAGAAATGTGCGTAATTATCTTACCCTAATGTTCCATAATTCGTGGGAGTGAGTTCTTGTGGGTGTTCCTCGACCCCCGCTGAGGCAGACTGCAAGCCGCAGCCTAGAGCAGATGACTTAGCTACCAACCATAAATGTCATGAGGACAATAGCGGCCATGAGACACAACCCGGCCATGAAATCTTACGTAGAGCCATGAAGCCCAAAGTCCTTTCCAATGGCAGTAAAAGACCCCGACGAGTGGTCGATTACCCCAGGCGGCCCTGTTGTGGTACCCTGGGCCGCAGAGTTAAGTAAAGACAACAATAAAGACGGCGAAGGAGTCTCGGGTATGGGACTGGGGAGGATGCAGAAGAGCGAAGAGAGGACATGGAAAGTGAGAAGTGTATAAAGATGAAGGATGATGTAATGGGAGGTCAAAAGATGAGGATGTGGTGAAAAGCAGGCTAAGAAAAGAAGGAGAACTTTCAGGTTGAAAAATATCATTTGTAATAGAGAACAGATGAGCGTGGAGAGCCTCTCTAGTTAAGGGAGATGGAGCGCCAGAATGAGAACGAAAACGAAGAAACGGGAAATAGTTGAAGAGCCGAGAGCGAGGGAATCGTAGCCATATCGTGAGTGGAAGTGGTTCTCATGCCTCCTGACATATCCCCTGGAGCCACTACCTGACATAACACCCAAGCTATCACCTTCGGGTCGATACCCAGTACACGGAAGGCAAGTGGGAGGTGCTGTTGGCGTGAGGCGTGCGGTGAGGGGCGTGGGATGAGGCTTATGTAGTGAGGAGCGTGGGACGAAGGGTGTTGGGCGAGGGGAGTGGGGCGAAGGGCAAGAAGCGTGGGACGTGGAGCGTACGGTCAAGGGCTTGAGACGCTGAGCGTGGGGTTTCTTGCAAGTGGCGTGGGGCGAGGGGTGTGCGTGGTAGCGTGGGGTGAGGGTGTGTGGGATAGGAGTGTGGGGTGAGGGATGTGTGCGTGGGAGCGTGGGGTAAGGTGTGTGTGGGGTGGGAGCGTGCACGTTAGTCAACTTGGGGCTAGGGAGAAGGCTTAAACTACGATAACTGTTCAAGTACGCAAGGGTAGGAGGAAAGAGGTTGAATCATGAAAGAAATGAGTGACTTGCTGGGATTTGGCTCAGAGGAAGGTTAGATCAGGAAAGTGCTACGGTAACGTGGAAGAGAAGGTCGCTACTTGGTTATTCGTGTGGGTCCATGGTTGCTAGGGGTGCATTATGACACGGTTGGTTGTGAGTAATGATAGAACCATTGTTGTTGGGTTGAGGATAAAGAGAGATTGGTGGGTGTGGGGTCGGTGGTGGAGTCATGGTTGTTGGTGTGAAGAACAAGGGAGTAGACTGAAGAGGAGTGATTCAGATGTAGAAGTGAGTATGAACGGTTGCTACTACCGGAGGTATTAGCAGAGAGAGAGAGAGAGAGAGAGAGAGAGAGATAGAGAGAGAGAGTATGTGGGCATGTAAGCACCTGTTTCTAATTACCTATATGTGCTGTACAAGAAAGGACAATTATTGGGCACCATATTTTGAAGACTATATCAAGTAGATTTTCATTATCTGTACGTCGTGTGCGCGTGTGTGAATTTGTGTGTGTGTGTGTGTGTGTGTGTGTGTGTGTGTGGTTTTAACACCCAAAGGTGTTAAAAGATTTTCCTGTACGTGGATGTAGCTTGATGTTAACGGCCTTAAAGACCCTGGCAGCTGATAGGTCCAAACAACCACCCAACCACCTCTAAGGTTATTTCTCTTTATCCAGACGACACATAAAAGTTAAGGGAAATGGCGAGGGAAATTTGTGGGTAATTTTCTGGCACTTAATGTCCTCCTCAGCCTTGCGTGGGGACTCTCTCTCTTGACGGACTGCAAGAGGTAGGACCCTGGGAAATCCTCTCCCCTGGGCGACTAATTTTTCTGACCACGGGAACTGCTGAGCACCGACCTTAATGCGCATTAAATTCTCCGGCCACTCATAAAGCTGTGGTATTGTAGAAAAAGAAAATCTGTTTTACTGAATGTCATCCATATTCTTTAGGAGAAAATTCGCTAGTTTCCTCACGAATGATCAAGGGGTTGAAAAAATACAATTGACTTCACTGAAAATTCATATATATATATATATATATACAAACCTCCAACTGCCAGGATCGAACCCGGGACCCCTGTGCAAGAGGCAGGAATGCTAACCGCTAGACTATGGGCCTGGCAATAACCTGGCCCATAGCCTTTATTCGTTTATATATATATATATATATATATATATATATATATATATATATATATATATATATATATATATATATATATATATAATTTTGAGTGTGTTAGTATTCATAAACTTTTGCTATGGACGAGATACCTTGTCACAACACGGATATGATGCAGCACTGGATGAAACTGAGAGAGAGAGAGAGAGAGAGAGAGAGAGAGAGAGAGAGAGAGAGAGAGAGAGAGAGAGAGAGAGAGAGAGAGAAGATAGCGGACTAAATGATGACTGAGCACCGAGTAACCCCCGTGTTACTGGAGAACTATTCGTTTATCTGAAATATACAGCTAAATACCTATATCTTTATATTTTTCTAGATATATCATCGTCTTCATTAACCGTTTGATTGAAACTTACTAGGTAAAAGATTCACACCATTTGACATAATCATATTCAACTTTCTATGTGTTTAACATTACTTTAAAATCATTTCCTTACTTGTTGTCATTTCTTTTTACCCGGCATTACTTACCCGCTGTATAGGAATAACGGTCCACATAAACTGAACCAAAGAAATAAAGAATAAAAGAAAAATATATATATATTGGAGGGAACCAAGATGGAAGGTAAGTCATTTAAAACTTTGACCATATTTATGGAACATAAACTTTTACGATATTTAGCTTCAAAACTAATGGCCAATTGCCATCAGTGTGATGTCGTTAGTGTGAGGGGTTGCTGGGTTACACCCACTTTGCTGTCTCACACTCAGCTCTCGTGATTTGATTTCTCATTTTTTTCTTTCTGTGGATATTTATATCTATATCTATCTATCTATCTATCTATCTATCTATCTATCTATCTATCTATATATATATATATATATATATATATATATATATATATACAATTCAACGAGGTGTAGGGAGGTATATGATCATTAGACACGTGTATTTATCGAGTTCTGTACCTGTGTACACACTATGTCCTCTCTCTGAGTCTTCATACCAGCGAAGTTCTACACGTAGCCTGGCAGCGGAGTTATCAGGGACTGCATCTATATTTCTTTCCAAATACAGACATTTAGGGATAGTCACGATAAACCCAGCCATTACAGAAACTGAAATACGACAATAGGTATCAACAATCTATCTAGATACACACTGTATATATAATCTACAGGGCAAACAATTTTCTGTATCTTGATTGCTGATAGACACATATTGGTATAATTTTGTTGACATTGACGATAGGTTTCGTAATGATCCACCATATTTTTCTTGGAGTAAAGGAGTTCTTCATGACACTGTCTGTGTATCTGATATATATATATATATATATATATATATATATATATATATATATATATATATATATATATATATATATATATATATATATATATATATATATTCATTATTTACTTCTCTATTTATTTTGCTTTGTCGCTGTCTCCCGCGTTAGCGAGGTAGCGCAAGAAAACAGACGAAAGAATGGCCCAACCGACCCACATACACATGTATATACATACAAGTCCACACACGCAAATATACATACCTATACATCTCAACGTACACCTAACTATATATACATACAGACATATACATATATACACATGTACATAATTCATACTGTCTGCCTTTATTCATTCCCATGGCCACCTCGCCACATATCAAATAACAACCCCCTCCCCCCTTATATGTACGAGGTAGCGCTAGGAAAAAGACAACTAAGGCCACATTCGTTCACACTCAGTCTCTAGCTGTCATGTAATAATGCACTGAAACCACAGCTCCCTTTCCACATCCAAGCCCCACAGAAATTTCCTTGGTTTACTCCAGACGCTTCACATGCCCTGGTCCAATCCACTGACAGCACGTCGACCCAGGTATACCACATCGTTCAAATTCACTCTATTCCTTGCACGCCTTTCACCCTCCTGCCTGTTCAGGCCCCGATCACTCAAAATCTTTTTCACTCCATCTTTCCACCTCCAATTTGGTCTCCCACTTCTCCTCGTTCCCTCCAACTCTGACACGTACATCCTCTTGGTCAATCTTTCCTCACTCATTGCTCTCCATGTGACCAAAACATTTCAAAACACCCTCATCTGCTCTCTCAACAACACTCTTTTTATTACCACACATCTCTCTTACCCTATCATTACTTACTCGATCGAACCACCTCACACCACATATTGTCAT
This sequence comes from Panulirus ornatus, assembly GCF_036320965.1. NCBI lineage: Eukaryota > Metazoa > Arthropoda > Malacostraca > Decapoda > Palinuridae > Panulirus > Panulirus ornatus. The sequence continues at coordinate 46,048,909 of NC_092238.1, read as the reverse complement.
CAAACATCTCATTTCCAGCACATCCACCCTCCTCCTCACAACTATATCCATAGCCCACGCCTTGCAAATATATAACATTGTTGGAACCACAATTCCTTCAAACATACCCATTTTCGCTTTCCGAGATAATGTTCTCGACTTCCACACATTCTTCAACGCTCCCAGAATTTTCGCCCCCTCCCCCACCATATGATTCACTTCCGCTTCCATGGATCCATCTGCTGCCAAAACCACTCCCAGATATCTAAAACATTTCACTTCCTCCAGTTTTTCTCCATTCAAACTTACCTCCCAATTGACTTGACCCTCAACCCTACTGTACCGAATAACCTTGCTCTTATTCACATTTACTCTCAGCTTTCTTCTTTCACACACTTTAACAAACTCAGTCACCAGCTTCTGCAGTTTCTCACATGATTCAGCCAACAGCGCTGCATCATCAGCGAACAACAACTGACTCACTTCCCAAGCTCTCTCATCCACAACAGACTGCATACTTGCCCCTCTTTCTAAAACTCTTGCATTCACCTCCCTAACAACCCGATCTATAAACAAATTAAACAACCATGGAGACATCACACACCCCTGCCGCAAACCTACGTCAACTGAGAACCAATAACGTTCCTCTCTTCCTAGACGTACACATGCTTACATGATCGATAAAATCTTTTCATTGCTTCTAAAAACTTACCTCCCACATTATATATTCTTAATACCTTCCACAGAGCATCTCTATCAACTCTATCATACGCCTTCTCCAGATCCATAAATGCTACATACAAATCCATTTGCTTCACCCTCTCAATCAATACCCTCCCATATAATTTACCAGGAATACTCAACAAATTTATACCTCTCTAATTTGAGCACTCACTTTTATCACCTTTGCCTTTGTACAATGGCACTATGCAAGCATTCCGCCAGTCCTCAGGCACCTCACCATGAGTCATACATACATTAAATAACCTTACCAACCAGTCAACAATACATTCACCACCATTTTTAATAAATTCCACTGCAATACCATCCAAACCCGCTGACTTGCCGGCTTTCATCTTCCGCAAAGCTTTCACTACCTCTTCTCTGTTTACCAAATAATTTTCCCTAACCCTCTCACTTTGCACACCACCTCGACCAAAACACCCTATATCTGCCACTCTAGCAGCAAACACGTTCAACAAACCTTCAAAATAATCACTCAATCTCCTCACATCACCACTACTTGTTCTCACCTCCCCATTAGCCCCCTTCACTGAAGTTCCCATTTGCTCCCTTGTCTTACGCACTTTATTTACCTCCCTCCAAAACATCTTTTTATTCTATCAATAATTTAATGATATTCTCTCACCCCCAACTCTCATTTGCCCTCTTTTTCACCTCTTGCACCTTTCGCTTGACCTCCTGCCCCTTTTTTATATACATCTCACAGTCATTTGCATTATTTAACTACAAAAATCGTCCAAATGCCTCTCTCTTCTCTTTAACTAATAATGTTATCTCATCCCACCACTCATTACACTTTCTAATCTGCCCACCTCCCACGGTTCTCATGCCACAAGCATCTTTTGCGCAAGCCATCACTGCTACCCTAAATACAACCCATTCCTCCCCCACTCCCCGTACCTTCTCTGCTTTCACCTTTTTCCATTCTATACTCCATCCCTCCTGGTACTTCCTCACACAAGTCTCCTTCCCAAGCTCACTTACTCTCACCACTCTTTTCACCCCAACATTCTCTCTTCTTTTCTGAAAACCTCTGCAAATCTTCACCTTCGCCTCCACAAGATAATGATCAGATATCCCTCCAGTTGCACCTCTCAGCACATTAACATCCAACAGTCTCTCTCGCACGCCTATCAATTCACACGTAATCCAATAACGCTCTCTGGCCATCTCTCCTACATACATATGCATACTTAGGTATATCTCTCTTTTTAAACCAGATATTCCCAATCACCAGTCCTTTTTCAGCACATAAATCTACAAGCTCTTCACCATTTCCATTTACAACACTGAACACAACATGTACACCAAATATTCCCTCAACTGCCACATTAGTCACCTTGCATTCAACTCACCTATCACCATAACCCGGTCTCGTGCATCGAACCTACTAACACATTCACTCATCTCCTCCCGAAACACTTGCCTCTCATGATCTTTCTTCTCATGCCCTGGTGCATATGCACTAATAATCACCCATCTCTCTCCATCCACCTTTAGTTTTACCCATATCATTCTAGTTTACTTTCTTACACTCTATCACATACTCCCACCACTCTTGTTTCAGGAGTAGTGCTATTCCTTCCCTTTCTCTTCTCCTCTCACGAACCCCGGACTTTCCTCCGATGACATTCCCAAGCCACTCTTCCCCATTACCCTTGAGCTTCGTTTCGCTCACTGCCAAAACATCCAGGCTCCTTTCGTCAAATATACTACCTATCTCTACTTTTTTCATCTTGGCTACATCCACACACATTCAGACATCCCAATCTGAGCCTTTGAGGAGGATAAGCACTCCCCGCGTGACTTCCTCTGTTTCCCTTTTAGAAAGTCAATACATATATATATATATATATATATATACATATATATATATATATATATATATATATATATATATATATATATATATATATATATATATATATATATATATATATATATATATATGTATATATATATATATATATATATATATATATATATATATATATATATTTAGATATCTGGGAGTGGATCTGGCAGCGGATGGAACCATGGAAGCGGAAGTGAATCATAGGGTGGGGGAGGGGGCCAAAATCCTGGGAGCCTTGAAGAATGTGTGAAAGTCGAGAACACTATCTCGGAAAGCAAAAATGGGTATGTTTGAAGGAATAGTGGTTCCAACAATGTTGTATGGTTGCGAGGCGTGGGCTATGGATAGAGTTGTGCGCAGGAGGGTGGATGTGCTGGAAATGAGATGTTTGAGGACAATGTGTGGTGTGAGGTGGTTCGGTCGAGTAAGTAATGTAAGGGAAAGAGAGATGTGTGGAAATAAAAAGAGCGTGGTTGAGAGAGCAGAAGAGCGTGTTTTGAGAGGGTTTGGGCACATGGAGAGAATGAGTGAGGAAAGATTGACCAAGAGGATATATGTGTCGGAGGTGGAGGGAACGAGGAGAAGTAGGAGACCAAATTGGAGGTGGAAAGATGGAGTGAAAAAGATTTTGAGTGATCGGGGCCTGAACATGCAGGAGGGTGAAAGGCGGGCAAGGAATAGAGTGAATTGGATCGATGTGGTATTCCGGGGTTGACGTGCTGTCAGTGGATTGAATCAGGGCATGTGAAGCGTCTGGGGTAAATCATGGAAAGCTGTGTGGGGCCTGGATGTGGAAAGGGAGCTGTGGTTTCGGGCATTATTGCATGACAGCTAGAGTCTGAGTGTGAAGGAATGAGGCCTTTGTTGTCTTTTCCTAGCGCTACCCCGCATACATGAGGTGGGAGGGGGATGGTATTCCATGTGTGGCGAGGTGGCGATGGGAATGAATAAAGGCAGACAGTGTAAATTGTGTGCATGGGTATATATGTATGTGTCTGTATGTGCATATATATGTGTACATTGAGATGTATAGGTATGTATATTTGCGTGTGTGGACGTGTGTGTATATACATGTGTATGGGGTGGGTTTGGCCATTTCTTTCGTCTGTTTCCTTGCGCTACCTCGCAAAACGCGGGAGACAGCGACAAAGCAAAATATATAAATATATAAATAATATACATATATATATATATATATATATATATATATATATATATATATATACATATATATATATATATATATATATATATATATATGATGAAAGCCGGCAAGGCAGCAGGTTTGGATGGTATTGCAGTGGAATTTATTAAAAAAGGGGGTGACTGTATTATTGGCCGGTTGGTAAGGTTATCTAATGTATGTATGACTCATGGTGAGGTGCCTGAGGATTGGCGGAATACGTGCATAGTGCCATTGTACAAAGGCAAAGGGGATAAGAGTGAGTGCTCAAATTACAGAGGTATAAGTTTGTTGAGTATTCCTGGTAAATTATATGGGAGGGTATTGACTGAGAGGGTGAAGGCATGTACAGAGCATCAGATTGGGGAAGAGCAGTGTGGTTTCAGAAGTGGTAGAGGATGTGTGGATCAGGTGTTTGCTTTGAAGAATGTATGTGAGAAATACTTAGAAAATCAAATGGATTTGTATGTAACATTTATAGATCTGGAGAAGGCATATGATAGAGTTGATAGAAATGCTCTGTGGAAGGTATTAAGAATATATGGTGTGGGAGGCAAGTTGTTAGAAGCAGTGAAAAGTTTTTATCGAGGATGTAAGGCATGTGTACGTGTAGGAAGAGAGGAAAGTGATTGGTTCTCAGTGAATGTAGGTTTGCGGCAGGGGTGTGATGCCTCCATGGTTGTTTAATTTGCTTATGGATGGGGTTGTTAGGGAGGTAAATGCAAGAGTTTTGGAAAGAGGGGCAAGTATGAAGTCTCTTGGGGATGAGAGAGCTTGGGAAGTGAGTCAGTTGTTGTTCGCTGATAATATAGCGCTGGTGGCTGATACATGTGAGAAACTGCAGAAGCTGGTGACTGAGTTTGGTAAAGTGTGTGAAAGAAGAAAGTTAAGAGTAAATATGAATAAGAGCAAGGTAATTAGGTACAGTAGGGTTGTGGGTCAAGTCAATTGGGAGGTAAGTTTGAATGGAGAAAAACTGGAGGAAGTAAAGTGTTTTAGATATCTGGGAGTGGATCTGGCAGCGGATGGAACCATGGAAGCGGAAGTAGATCATAGGGTGGGGGAGGGGGCGAAAATCCTGGGAGCCTTGAAGAATGTGTGGAAGTCGAGAACACTATCTCGGAAAGCAAAAATGGGTATGTTTGAAGGAATAGTGGTTCCAACAATGTTGTATGGTTACGAGGCGTGGGCTATGGATAGAGTTGTGCGCAGGAGGATGGATGTGCTAGAAATGAGATGTTTGAGGACAATGTGTGGTGTGAGGTGGTTTGATCGAGTAAGTAACGTAAGGGTAAGAGAGATGTGTGGAAATAAAAAGAGCGTGGCTGAGAGAGCAGAAGAGGGTGTTTTGAAATGGTTTGGGCACATGGAGAGAATGAGTGAGGAAAGATTGACCAGGAGGATATATGTGTCGGAGGTGGAGGGAACGAGAAGTGGGAGACCAAATCTGAGGTGGAAAGATGGAGTGAAAAAGATTTTGTGTGATCGGGGCCTGAACAAGAAGGAGGGTGAAAGGAGGGCAAGGAATAGAGTGAATTGGATCGATGTGGTATACCGGGGTTGACGTGCTGTCAGTGTGGATTGAATCAGGGCATGTGAAGCGTCTGGGGTGAACCATGGAAAGCTGTGTAGGTATGTATATTTGCGTGTGTGGACGTATGTATATACATGTGTATGGGGGTGGGTTGGGCCATTTCTTTCGCCTGTTTCCTGCGCTACCTCGCAAACGCGGGAGACAGCGACAAAGCAAAAAAAAAAAAAAATATATTTATATATATATATATATATATATATATATATATATATATATATATATATATATATATATATATATATATATATATATATATATATATATATATATATATATATATATGTATATATATATCTTGTGAGGAAGTACCAGGAGAGAATGAGTACAGAATGGAAAAAGGTGAGAACAAAGGAGGTGAGGGGAGTGGGTCAGGAATGGGATGTATTTAGGGGAGCAGTGATGGCTTGCGCAGAAGATGCTTGTGGCAAGAGAAGCGTGGGAGGTGGACAGATTAGAAAGGGTAGTGAGTGGTGGGATAAAGAAATAAGACTATTAGTGAAAGAGAAGAGATAGGCATTTGGACGATTTTTGCAGGGAAATAATGCAAATGAGTGGGAGAAGTATAAAAGAAAGAGGCTGGAGGTCAAGAGAAAGGTGCAAGAGGTGAAAAAATGGGCAAATGAGAGTTGGGGTGTGAGAGTATCATTAAATTTCAGGGAGAAGAAAAAGATGTTTTGGAAGGAGGTAAATAAAGTGCGTAAGACAAGGGAACAAATGGGAACTTCAGTGAAGGGGGCTAATGGAATGGTGATAACAAGTAGTGGTGATGTGGGAAGGAGATGGAGTGAGTATTTTGAAGGTCTGTTGAATGTGTTTGATGATAGAGAAGCAGATATAATGCGTTTTGGTCGAGGTGGTGTGCAAAGTGACAGGGTTAGGGAAAATTATTTGGTAAACAGAGAAGAGATAGTAAAAGCTTTGTGGAAGATGAAAGCCGGCAAGGCAGCGGGTTTGGATGGTATTGCAGTGGATTTTATTAAAAATGGGGGTGAGTGTATTGTTGACTGGTTGGTAAGGTTATTTGATGTATGTATGACTCATGGTTAGGTGCCTGAGGATTGGCGGAATGCTTGCAAAGTGTCATTGTACAAAGGCAAAGGGAATAAGAGTGAGTGCTCAAATTACAGAGATATAAGTTTTTTGAGTTTTACTGAGAAATTATATTGGAGGCTATTGATTGAGAGGGTGAAGGCATGTACAGAGCGTCAGATTGGGGAAGAGCAATGTGGTTTCAGAATTGGTAGAGGATGTGTGGATCAGGCGTTTGCTTTGAAGAATGTATGTAAGAAAAAAGAAGCAAATAGATTTGCATGTAGCATTTATAGATCTAGAGAAAGTAAATGATAGAGTTGATAGAGATGCTCTGTGGAAGGTATTAAGAACATATTGTCTGGGAGGTAAGTTGTTAGAAGCAGTGAAAAGTTTTTATCGAGGATGTAAGGCATGTGTACGTCTAGGAAGAGGAAAGTGATTGGTTCTCAGTGAATCTAGGTTTGCGACATTGGTGTGTGATGTCTCCATGGCTGTTTGATTTGTTTATGGATGGGGTTATTAGGGAGGTGAATCCAAGAGTTTTGGAAAGAGAGGCAAGTATGCAGTCTATTATGGATGAAAGAGATTGGGAAGTGAGTTGTTCGCTGATGATACAGCGCTGGTGGCTGATTCGCGTGAAAAACTGCAGAAGCTGGTGACTGTGTTTGGTAGAGTTTGTGAAAGAAGAAAGTTGAGAGTAAATATGAATATGAGGAATGTTGTTAGGTACAGTAGGGTTGAGGGACAAGTCAACTGGGAAGTAAGTTTGAGTGGAGAAAAAACTGAAGGAACTGAAGTGTTTTATATATCTGGGAGTGGATTTGGCAGCGGATGGAACTATGGAAGTGGAAGCGAATCATAGGGTGGGGGAGGGGGCGAAAGTTCTGGGAGCGTTGGAGAATGTGTGGAAGTCGAGAACATTGTCGTGGAAAGCAAGAATGGGTATGTTTGAAGGAATAGTGATTCCAACAATGTTATATGGTTGCGAGGCGTGGGCTATGAAAAGAGTTGTGCGCAGGAGGGTGGCTGTGTTGGAAATGAAATGTTTGCGGACAATATGCGGTGTGAGGTAGTTTGATCAAGTAAGTAATAATAGGGTAAGAGAGATGTGTGATAATAAAATGAGTGTGGTTGAGAGAGCAGAAGAGTGAGTTTTAAAATGGTTTGGTCACATGGAGAGAATGAGTGAGGAAAGATTGACCAAGAGAATATGTTTGTCAGAGGTGAAGGGAACGAGAAGTGGAAGACCAAATTGGAAGTGGAAAGATGGAGTGAAGAACATGTTAAGTGATCGGGGCCTGAACATACAGGAGGGTGAAAGGCGTGCAAGGAATAGAGTGAATTGGAACGATGTGGTACACCGGGGTCAACGTGCTGTCAATAGATTGAACCAGGAAATGTGAAGCCTCTGTGGTTTCAGTGCATTATTACATGATAGCTAGAGACTGAGTGTGAGGGAATGTCGCCTTTGTTGTCTTTTCCTAGCGCTACCTCGCGCACATGAGGGAGGAGGGGGTTGTTATTTCATATGTGGAGGGGTGGCAATAGGAATGAATAAAGGCAGACAGTATGAGTTACGTACATGTGCATATATGTATATGTCTGTGTGTGTATATATATGTAAACGTTGAGATGTATAGCTATGTATATGTGCATGTGTGGACTTATATGTACATACATGTGTATATGGGGGGGTTGCCCATTCTTTCGTCTGTTTGCTTGCGGTACCTCGCTAACGCGGGAGACAGCGACAAAGCAAAAGTAATATATATATATATATATATATATATATATATATATATATATATATATATATATATATATATATATATATATATATATATTTATATATTTTTTTTTTTTTTTTGCTTTGTCGCTGTCTCCCGCGTTTGCGAGGTAGCGCAAGGAAACAGACTAAAGAAATGGACCAACCCACCCCCATACACATGTATATACATACGTCCACACACGCAAATATACATACCTACACAGCTTTCCATGGTTTACCCCAGACGCTTCACATGCCCTGATTCAATCCACTGACAGCACGTCAACCCCGGTATACCACATCGATCCAATTCACTCTATTCCTTGCCCTCCTTTCACCCTCCTGCATGTTCAGGCCCCGATCACACAAAATCTTTTTCACTCCATCTTTCCACCTCCAATTTGGTCTCCCACTTCTCCTCGTTCCCTCCACCTCCGACACATATATCCTCTTGGTCAATCTTTCCTCACTCATTCTCTCCATGTGCCCAAACCATTTCAAAACACCCTCTTCTGCTCTCTCAACCACGCTCTTTTTATTTCCACACATCTCTCTTACCCTTACGTTACTTACTCGATCAAACCACCTCACACCACACATTGTCCTCAAACATCTCATTTCCAGCACATCCATCCTCCTGCGCACAACTCTATCCATAGCCCACGCCTCGCAACCATACAACATTGTTGGAACCACTATTCCTTCAAACATACCCATTTTTGCTTTCCGAGATAATGTTCTCGACTTCCACACATTCTTCAAGGCTCCCAAGATTTTCGCCCCCTCCCCCACCCTATGATCCACTTCCGCTTCCATGGTTCCATCCGCTGCCAGATCCACTCCCAGATATCTAAAACACTTTACTTCCTCCAGTTTTTCTCCATATATATATATATATATATATATATATATATATATATATATATATATATATATATATATATATATATATATATATATATATATATATATATATATATATATATATATATATATATTTATTTATTTATTTATATCTATTCTATTTTATCTTACTTTGTCGCCGTCTGTGTGAAAGTGTGTGAAAGGAGAAAGTTGAGAGTATATGTGAATAAGAGCAAGGTTATTAGGTACAGTTGGGTTGAGGGACAAGTCAGTTTTGAGGTAAGTTTGATTTGAGAAAAACTGGAGGAAGTGAAGTGTTCTACATTTCTGGGAGTGGATTTGGCAGCGGATGGAACCATGAAAGTGGAAGTGAATCACAGGGTGGGGGAGAGGGTGAAAGTTCTGGGAGCGTTGAAAAATTTTTGGAAGGCGAGAACATTATCTCGAAAAACAAAAGTAGGTATGTTTGAAGGAATAGTGGTTCCAACAATGTTATATTGTATCGAGGCGTGGGCTATAGATTGAGTTGTGCGAAGGAGGGTGGTTGTGTTGGAAATGAGATGTTTGAGGACAATATGTGGTGTGAGGTTGTTTGATCGAGTAAGTAATGAAAGGATAAGAGAGATGTGTGGTAATAGAGTGACAAAGATTGACAAAGAGGGTATATGTGTCAGTGGTGGAGGGAACGAGGAGAATTGGGATACTAAATTGGAGGTGGAAGGATGGAGAGAAAAAGATTTTGAGCGATCCGGGCCTGAACATGCAGGAGGGTGAAAGACGTGCAAGGAATATAGTGAATTGGAACGATGTGGTATACCGTGGTCGATGTGTTGTTAATGAATTGAACCAGGGCATGTGAAGCGTCTGGAGTAAACCATGGAAAATTTCGTGCGTTCTGGATGTGGAAAGGGAGTTGTGGTTTCGGTGCACTATACATGACAGCTAGAGACTGAGTGTGTACGATTGTGGCCTTTGTTGTCTTTTCCTATCGCTACCTATGGGGTTGTCATTTCATGTGTGGCGGGGTGACGACGGGAATGAATAAAGGCGGCAAGTATGAATTATGTACTTGTGTGTGTATATATATATATATATATATATATATATATATATATATATATATATATATATATATATATATATATATATATATATATATATATATATATGTCTGTGTATGTATATGTATGTATGCGTTGAGATTTATAGGTATGCATAAGTGCGTGTGTGGACATGTATGTATATACATGTGTATATGGGTTGGTTGGGCCATTCCTTCGTCTGTTTCCTTCCGCTACCTCGCTAACGCGGGAGACAGCGACAAAGTATAATAAATGAATATATATATACATACATATATGCATAATATATATATATATATATATATATATATATATATATATATATATATATATATATATATATATGGGGGTGGGTTGGGCCATTTCTTTCGTCTGTTTCCTTGCGCTACCTCGCAAACGCGGGAGACAGCGACAGAGAAAAAAAAAAAAAAAAATATATAAATATATATATATATATATATATATATATATATATATATATATATATATATATATATATATATATATATATATATATATATATTTTCTTTCTTTCTCTTTTTTTTTGCTTTGTTGCTGTATCCCGCGTTTGCGAGGTAGCGCAAGGAAACAGACGAAAGAAATGGCCCAACCCACCCCCATACACATGTATATACATACGTCCACACACGCAAATATACATACCCACACAGCTTTCCATGGTTTACCCCAGACGCTTCACATTCCCTGATTCAACCCACTGACAGCACGTCAACCCCGGTATACCACATCGATCCAATTCACTCTATTGCTTGCCCTCCTTTCACCCTCCTGCACGTTCAGGCCCCGATCACACAAAATCTTTTTCACTCCATCATTCCACCTCAGATTTGGTCTCCCACTTCTCCTCGTTCCCTCCACCACCGACACATATATATTCTTGGTCAATCTTTCCTCACTCATTCTCTCCATGTGCCCAAACCATTTCAAAACACCCTCTTCTGCTCTCTGAACGACGCTCTTCTTATTTCCACACATCTCTCTTACCCTTACGTTACTTACTCGATCAAACCACCTCACACCACACATTGTCCTCAAACATCTCATTTCCAACACATCCATCCTCCTGCGCACAACTCTATCCATAGCCCACGCCTCGCAACCATACAACATTGTTGGAACCACTATTCCTTCAAACATACCCATTTTTGCTTTACGAGATAATGCTCTCGACTTCCACACATTCTTCAAGGCTCCAAGAATTTTCGCCCCATCCCCCAACCTATGAACCACTTCCGCTTCCATGGTTCCATCCGCTGCCAGATCCACTCCTAGATATCTAAAACACTTTACTTCCTCCAGTTTTTCTCCATTCAAACTTATCTCCCAATTGACTTGACCCTCAACCCTACTCTACCTAATAACCTTGCTCTTATTCACATTTACTATTAACTTTCTTCTTTCACACACTTTACCAAACTCAGTCACCAGCTTCTGCAGTTTCTTACATGAATCAGCCACCAGCGCTGTATCATCAGCGAACAACAACTGACTCACTTCCCAAGCTCTCTCATCCACAACAGACTTCATACTTACCCCTCTTTCCAAAACTCTTGCATTCACCTCCCTAACAACCCCATCCATAAACAAATTAAACAACCATGGAGACATCACACACCCCTGTCGCAAACCTACATTCACTGAGAAGCAATCACTTTCCTCTCTACCTACACGTACACATGCCTTACATCCTCGATAAAAACTTTTCACTGCTTCTAACAACTTGCCTCCCACACCATATATTCTTAATACCTTCCACAGAGCATCTCAATCAACTCTATCATATGCCTTCTCCAAATCCATAAATGCTACATACAAATCCATATGCATTTCTAAGTATTTCTCACATACATTCTTCAAAGCAAACACCTGATCCACACATCCTCTACCACTTCTGAAACCACCCAATCTGATGCTCTGTACATGCCTTCACCCTCTCAATCGATACCCTCCCATATAATTTACCAGGAATACTCAACAAACCTATACCTCTGTAATTTGAGCACTCACTCTTATCCCCTTTGCCTTTGTGCAATGGCACTATGCACGCATTCCGCCAATCCTCAGGCACCTCACCATGAGTCATACATACATTAAATAACCTTACCAACCAGTCAATAATACAGTCACCCCCTTTTTTGATAAATTCCACTGCAATACCATCCAAACCTGCTGCCTTGCCGGCTTTCATCTTCCGCAAAGCTTTTACTACCTCTTCTCTGTTTACCAAATAATTTTCCCTAACCATCTCACTTTGCACACCACCTCGACCAAAACACCCTATATCTGCCACTCTATCATCAAACACATTCAACAAACCTTCAAAATACTCACTCCATCTCCTTCTCACATCACCACTACTTGTTATTACCTCCACATTTGCGCCCTTCACTGAAGTTCCCATTTGCTCCCTTGTCTTACGCACTTTATTTACCTCCTTCCAGAACATCTTTTTATTCTCCCTAAAATTTGATGATACTCTTTCTCCCCAACTCTCATTTGCCCTCTTTTTCACCTCTTGCACCTTTCTCTTGACCTCCTGTCTCTTTCTTTTATACATCTCCCACTCAATTTCATTTTTTCCCTGCAAAAATCGTCCAAATGCCTCTCTCTTCTCTTTTACTAATAATCTTACTTCTTCATCCCGCCACTCACTACCCTTTCTAATCAACCCACCTCCCACTCTTCTCATGGCTCAAGCATCTTTTGCGCAATCAATCACTGATTCCCTAAATACGTCCCATTCCTCCCCCACTCCCCTTACTTCCATTGTTCTTACCTTTTTCCATTCTGTACTCAGTCTCTCCTGGTACTTCCTCACACAAGTCTCCCTCCCAAGCTCACTTACTCTCAACACCCTCTTCACCCCAACATTCACTCTTCTTTTCTGAAAACCCATATAAATCTTCACCTTAGCCTCCACAAGATAATGATCAGACGTCCCTCCAGGTGCACCTCTCAGCACATTAACATCGAAAAGTCTCTCTTTCGCGCGCCTGTCAATTAACACGTAATCCAATAACGCTCTCTGGCCATCTCTCTTACTTACATACGTATACTTATGTATATCTCGCTTTTTAAACCAGGTATTCCCAATCACCAGTCCTTTTTCAGCACATAAATCTACAAGCTCTTCACCATTTCCATTTACAACACTGAACACCCCATGTATACCAATTATTCCCTCAACTGCCACATTACTCACCTTTGCATTCAAATCACCCATCACTATAACCCGGTCTCGTGCATCAAAACCACTAACACACTCATTCAGCTGCTCCCAAAACACTTGCCTCTCATGATCTTTCTTCTCATGCCCAGGTGCATATGCACCAATGATCACCCATCTCTCTCCATCAACTTTCAGTTTTACCCATATTAATCGAGAATTTACTTTCTTACATTCTATCACATACTCCCACAACTCCTGTTTCAGGAGTATTGCTACTCCTTCCCTTGCTCTTGTCTTCTCACTAACCCCTGACTTTACTCCCAAGACATTCCAAAACCACTCTTCCCCTTTACCCTTGAGCTTCATTTCACTCAGAGCCAAAACATCCAGGTTCCTTTCCTCAAACATACTACCTATCTCTCCTTTTTTCACATCTTGGTTACATCCACACACATTTAGGCACCCCACTCTAAGCCTTCGAGGAGGATGAGCACTCCCCGCGTGACTCCTTCTTCTGTTTCCCATTTTAGAAAGTTAAAAAATACAAGGAGGGGAGGATTTCTGGCCCCCCGCTCCCGTCCCCTCTAGTCGCTTTCTACGACACGCGAGGAATGCGTGGGAAGTATTCTTTCACCCCTATCCCCAGGGATAATATATATATATACATATATATATATATATATATATATATATATATATATATATATATATATATATATATATATATATATATATATATATATATATATATATATATATATATATATATATATATATATATATATATACACACACACACACACATACACACGCACATATACACACACACACATACATATATATACATATGAAAAATGTAAGAAACAATGTAGAAAACTGAAAGTTCTAGCTTGAAATGAAATGAAAAAAATGGATGTCAGTGATGGATTGCGCAAAAGATGGTTGTGGCATGAGAAGAGTGGGAGGTGGGTTGATTAGAAAGGGTAGTGAGTGGTGGGATGAAGAAGTAAGAGTATTAGTGAAAGAGAAGAGAGAGGCATTTGGACGATTTTTGCAGGGAAAAAATGAAACTGAGTGGGAGATGTATAAAAGAAAGAGACAGGAGGTCAAGAGAAAGGTGCAAGAGGTGAAAAAAAGGGCAAATGAGAGTTGGGGTGAGAGAGTATCATTAAATTTTAGGGAGAATAAAAAGATGTTCTGGAAGGAGGTAAATAAAGTGCGTAAGACAAGGGAGCAAATGGGAACTTCAGTGAAGGGCGCAAATGGGGAGGTGATAACAAGTAGTGGTGATGTGAAAAGGAGATGGAGTGAGTATTTTGAAGGTTTGTTGAATGTGTTTGATGATAGAGTGGCAGATATAGGGTGTTTTGGTCGAGGTGGTGTGCAAAGTGAGAGGGTTAGGGAAGATGATTTGGTAAACAGAGAAGAGGTAGTAAAAGCTTTGCGGAAGATGAAAGCCGGCAAGGCAGCAGGTTTGGATGGTATTGCAGTGGAATTTATTAAAAAAGGGGGTGACTGTATTGTTGACTGGTTGGTAAGGTTATTTAATGTATGTATGACTCATGGTGAGGTACCTGAGGATTGGCAGAATGCGTGCATAGTGCCAATGTACAAAGGCAAAGGGGATAAGAGTGAGTGCTCAAATTACAGAGGTATAAGTTTGTTGAGCATTCCTGGTAAATTATATGGGAGGATATTGATTGAGAGGGTGAAGGAATGTACAGAGCTTCAGATTGGGGAAGAGCAGTGTGGTTTCAGAAGTGGTGGAGGATGTGTGGATCAGGTGTTTGCTTTGAAGAATGTATGTGAGAAATACCTAGAAAAGCAAATGGATTTGTATGTAGCATTTATGGATCTGGAGAAGGCATATGATAGAGTTGATAGAGATGCTCTGTGGAAGGTATTAAGAATATATGGTGTGGGAGGCAAGTTGTTAGAAGCAGTGAAAAGTTTTTATCGAGGATGTAAGGCATGTGTACGTGTAGGTAGAGAGGAAAGTGATTGGTTCTCAGTGAATGTAGGTTTGCGGCAGGGGTGTGTGATGTCTCCATGGTTGTTTAATTTGTTTATGGATGGGGTTGTTAGGGAGGTGAATGCAAAAGTTTTGGAAAGAGGGGCAAGTATGAAGTCTGTGCGGGATGAGAGAGCTTGGGAAGTGAGTCAGTTGTTGTTCGCTGATGATACAGCGCTGGTGGCTGATTCATGTGAGAAACTGCAGAAGCTGGTGACTGAGTTTGGTAAAGTGTGTGAAAGAAGAAAGTTAAGAGTAAATGTGAATAAGAGCAAGGTAATTAGGTACAGTAGGGTTGAGGGTCAAGTCAATTGGGAGGTGAGTTTGAATGGAGAAAAACTGTAGGAAGTGAAGTGTTTTAGATATCTGGGAGTGGATCTGGCAGCGGATGGAACCATGGAAGCGGAAGTGGATCATAGGGTGGGGGAGGGGGCGAAAATTCTGGGAGCCTTGAAGAATGTGTGGAAGTCGAGAACATTATCTCGGAAAGCAAAAATGGGTATGTTTGAAGGAATAGTGGTCTATGGATAGAGTTGTGCGCAGGAGGATGGATGTGCTGGAAATGAGATGTTTGACGACAATGTGTGGTGTGAGGTGGTTTGATCGAGTAAGTAACGTAAGGGTAAGAGAGATGTGTGGAAATAAAAAGAGCGTGGTTGAGAGAGCAGAAGAGGGTGTTTTGAAATGTTTTGGGCACATGGAGAGAATGAGTGAGGAAAGATTGACCAAGAGGATATATGTGTCGGAGGTGGAGGGAACGAGGAGAAGAGGGAGACCAAATTGGAGGTGGAAAGATGGAGTGAAAAAGATTTTGTGTGATCGGGGCCTGAACATGCAGGAGGGTGAAAGGAGGGCAAGGATTAGAGTGAATTGGAGCGATGTGGTATACCGGGGTTGACGTGCTGTCAGCGGATTGGATCGGGGCATGTGAAGCGTCTGGGGTAAACCATGGAAAGCTGTGTATGTATGTATATTTGCGTGTGTGGACGTATGTATATACATGTGTATGGGGGTGGGTTGGGCCATTTTCTTTCGTCTGTTTCCTTGCGCTACCTCGCAAACGCGGGAGACAGCGACAAAGAAAAAAAAAAAAATATATATATATATATATATATATATATATATATATATATATATATATATATATATATATATATATATATATATATATATCCCTGGGGATAGGAGAGAAAGATTTCACACGTATTCCCTGTGTGTCGTAAAACGCGACAAAAGGAGGTGGGAGCGGGGGGCTGGAAACCCTTCCTTCCTTGTATTTCAATTTCTGAAAAAGGAAACACGAGTCAAGAGAGGAGTGCTCATCCTCCTCGAAGGCTCAGATTGGGGTGTCAGAATGTGTGTGGATTTAACCATGATGAGAAGAAAGGAGAGATAGGTATTATGTTTGAGGAAATAAACCTGGATATTCTGGTTCTCAGTGAAACGAACCTCAAGGGTAAGGGGGAAAAATGGTTTGGACAAGTATTAGAAGTAAAGTCAGGGGTTGGTGAAAGAACAAGATCTAAGAAAAGAATAGCACTACTGAAGCAGCAGTGTTTGGTAGAATGTAAGAAAGTAAATTTTAGATTGATTTGGGTAGAACTGAAAGAGAATGGAGAGAGGTGGGTGATTATTGGTGCGTATGCACCTGGCCAGGAGAAGGAAGATCTTGAGAGGTAAATGTTTTGGGAGCAGCTGAGTGAGCGTATCAGCCGCTTTGGTGCACGAGACCGGTATTAGTGATGGGTGATTTAAATGCGAAGGTGACAAATGCGGCAGTTGAAGGTATAATTGGTGCACATGTGGTATTCAGTGTTGTGAATGGAAATGGTGAAGAGCTTGTGAACTTGCGTGCTGAAAGAAGACTGGTGATTAGAAATACCAGGAGAGATTGAGTGAAGAATGGCAAAAAGTGAGAGCAAATGACGTGAGGGAAGTGGGTGAGGAATAGATATATTTAGGCAAGAAGTGATGGCATATACAAAAGATGCATGTGGCATGAAAAAAGTTTCCTGGCGCTACTTCCCTAACGCAAGAAACGGCGATCAAGAGTAATAGATATATGAATAAGTATAGTCATTTATCTATCTTTACATATATTCATCTATTCATTCATTAATTTATCATACTTGAACGCCGTTCCTTGCGTTAGGGAAGTAGCGCCATGTAACTTCCACGAGTATCTCTATCAACCTTATCATATGCTTTCTCCATATCCATACATGCCACATATAAATCCATCTGTTTCGAAGGATTTCTCACACGTAATATTTAAAGCAAACACCTGATCTACACATTCCTTACACCACATTGTTTCTTCTTAGTCTGAAGCCTTCACCCTCTCAATCACAACTCTATTATAAAACTTACCATGTACAATCAGTGAGAGGGTTAGGGAAAATGATTTGGTAAATAGAGAAGAGGTAGTAAAAGCTTTACGGAAGATGAAAGCCGGCAAAGCAGCAGGTTTGGATGGCATTGCAGTGGAATTTATAAAAAAAGGGGGTGACTGTATTGTTGACTGGTTGGTAAGGTTATTTAATGTATGTATGATTCATGGTGAGGTGCCTGAGGATTGGCGGAATGCGTGCATAGTGCCATTGTACAAAGGCAAAGGGGATAAGAGTGAGTGCTCAAATTACAGAGGTATAAGTCTGTTGAGTATTCCTGGTAAATTATATGGGAGGGTATTGATTGAAAGGGTGAAGGCATGTACAGAGCATCAGATTGGGGAAGAGCAGTGTGGTTTCAGAAGTGGTAGAGGATGTGTGGATCAGGTGTTTGCTTTGAAGAATGTATGCGAGAAATACTTAGAAAAACAAATGGATTTGTATGTAGCATTTATGGATCTGGAGAAGGCATATGATAGAGTTGATAGAGATGCTCTGTGGAAGGTATTAAGAATATATGGTGTGGGAGGCAAGTTGTTAGAAGCAGTGAAAAGTTTTTATCGAGGATGTAAGGCATGTGTACGTGTAGGAAGAGAAGAAAGTGATTGGTTCTCAGTGAATGTAGGTTTATGGCAGGGGTGTGTGATGTCTCCATGGTTGTTTAATTTGTTTATGGATGGGGTTGTCAGGGAGGTGAATGCAAGAGTTTTGGAAAGAGGGGTAAGTATGCAATCTGTTGTGGATGAGAGAGCTTGGGAAGTGAGTCAGTTGTTGTTCGCTGATGATAAAGCGCTGGTGGCTGATTCATGTAAGAAACTGCAGAAGCTGGTGACTGAGTTTGGTAAAGTGTGTGAAAGAAGAAAGTTAAGAGTAAATGTGAATAAGAGCAAGGTTATTAGGTACAGTAGGGTTGAGGGTCAAGTCAATTGGGAGGTAAGTTTGAATGGAGAAAAGCTGGAGGAAGTGAAGTGTTTTAGATATCTGGGAGTGGATCTGGCAGCGGATGGAACCATGGAAGCGGAAGTGAATCATAGGGTGGGGGAGGGGGCGAAAATTCTGGGAGCCTTGAAGAATGTTTGGAAGTCGAGAACATTATCTCGGAAAGCAAAAATGGGTATGTTTGAAGGAATAGTGGTTCCAACAATGTTATATGGTTGCGAGGCGTGGGCTATGGATAGAGTTGTGCGCAGGAGGGTGGATGTGCTGGAAATGAGATGTTTGAGGACTATATGTGGTGTGAGGTGGTTTGATCGAGTAAGTAATGTAAGGGTGAGAGAGATGTGTGAAAATAAAAAGAGTGTGGTTGAGAGAGCAGAAGAGGGTGTTTTGAAATGGTTTGGTCACATGGAGAGAATGAGTAGGGAAAGATTGACTAAGAGGATATAAGTGTCAGAGGTGGAGGGAACGAGGAGAAGTGGGAGACCAAATTGGAGGTGGAAAGATGGAGTGAAAAAGATTTTGAGTGATCGGGGCCTGAATATGCAGGAGGGTGAAAGGCGGGCAAGGAATAGAGTGAATTGGAACGATGTGGTATACCGGGGTCGACGTGCTGTCAATGGATTGAACCAGGGCATGTGAAGCGTCTGGGGTAAACCATGGAAATTTTGTGGTGCCTGGAAGTGGAAAGGGAGCTGTGGTTTCGGTGCATTATTACATGACAGATAGAGACTGATTGTGAACGAATGGGGCCTTTGGTGTTTTTCCTAGCGCTACCTCGCACACATGAGGGGGGAGAGGGTTGTTATTCCATGTGTGGCGAGGTGGCGATGGGAACAAATAAAGGCAGACAGTATGAATTATGTACATGTATATATATGTATATGTCTGTGTGTGTATATATATGTGTACATTGAGATGTATAGGTATGTACATTGTGCATGGGTGGACATGTATGTATATACATGTATGTATATACATGTGTATGTGGGCGGGTTGGGCCATTCTTTCGTCTGTTTCCTTGCGCTACCTCGCTAACGCGGGAGACAGCGACAAAGCAAAATGAATAATAAATAAATAAATAACCATGTACAATCAATAAACTAATAACTCTGTAGTTTAAACACTCACCTTTATCTCCCTTGCTTTTATAAAGAGGAATTATACAAGCATTACGCCAATCCCTAGGCACCTCACCATGATTCATACACGCAGTAAAGTGCTAACTAATGCACAACTCACTCACTCCCTTTCTTAGGACATTCAATTGGAATACCATCCGCTTCAGCCACCTTGTCACATTTCATGGTAAGGAAGACTTTCATCATATCTTCTGTCTTTACCAAACCATACTTCATGACTTACTTTTACTTCACATATCAGTCCTGACACCCAAACACCCTACATTTCCCACCCTATCATTAAACATTCCTTCAAAATCCTCACTTCATCTCCTTCTTACTCCATCACCACCTGTTACTACTTCCCCCATTTACCCCCCTTTACTGTTGTTCCCATTTTTCATTTTGTTTTCCGCACACGATTGACTTCCATCCATAGCATATTATTGTCTCCGAAGTTTACTGGTACTCGTTCACTCCAGCTCTCATTTTCCCTCTCTTCGAACCCTTGCTCCTTCCTCCTAACCTCCAGCCTCTTTTTCTTATACTTCAAATCACTTGCACTTCTCTGTAAACACCATCCGCCCAAATACATATCTTCTGTCATTATCTAAAAACTTTACTTTGTCACACACACATCTCTTTTCCATGACATCATTGTTATACTATATACAGTAAGTTCTGTAAAATTGCTGACTACTGTTATTGTGAGCCTCATGGGATCTGACCTGTCTAAATCCCTTTGTTCATGGACGTGAGACGAGAGGTATTCGATAAATAGTAATCGAATAGGGATCCCCACATCCTCTACCACTTCTGAAACCACATAGCTCCTCCCCAATCTGATGCTCTCTACATTCTTTCACCCTCTGAATCACTATTTCGAGTTAGTTTTGTGGCATCTAAGATGGAAACCATAGGAGAGTGACGTCCAAAACGGAGTAGAGGGCTCCGGTCTGTGAAGTGAGTTTTGTCGAGTTGGGAGGGGAGGGAGGGAATCAAAAACTTGAGGAACACTTCTTCGAATGTCCTTGAATGTCTGAGGAGGATTGAATATAACAAGAGACATGGCTTCTGCTTAGCCTTTGGGAGGAAGCATTACAGGGAGGTGTCATGAAAAAAAGAGTTTTCTTGAAGCAAGATTTGCTCATATGCGAAGCTAAAAAGGAATATTGTAAATCTTATCATACTTATATAGGAAACAAAATATGATTGCAGTATTGCTCTAGAGAATATATGGATCAAGATATTATATTGTCTGGAGAATCGCACAGTTGTAGTAATTCGCCAACGCTGTGGGGGTGAGAGTCTGAGCGGGCATTTCTCACAACCAGTCTCGAGGGAGATAAGCTCAAGCCTCATCATTAAAGCAATATGCAAAAACTATTATTTAGGATTGCCGTCGCCTGCCTACGACTTTGTATTGTTTGCATATCTTCAGCGGTCCTTTGATATGTAAAATAAGAAGGGCAACACTGAGAACAAAGCCTCTTGCCAGTACAGCACTAATGGGAAAGAAGTCTCTGATCTACCGACTACTGCCCTGGATGCTGGGTTTGGAAAGAGAAAGAGAGAAAAAACAGGAGATTCGGAGATGTTGACATATAAAGGAAATTTAGCCAAAGAAGCCAATTTGAGATAGTCTAAGGACAATACCAGATGGTTTGAAGCGGTGTCGATACCCCTGAGATGACTGGGATCAGAATGTGAAAATATCTGCCAAAGACCTAGAGAAGAGATGATACGCTATGGATGGAGAAATTTTCCGCTGCACCGGAATATCTCGGGTAAAACGTATGCGGCATAGTGGATATATGCAAATTTTTCTCTTTATCAACGAAATCTACATGATTTCTAAGGGTTAAGGAAAGCGAAGACTGTTGGTCTGTGACTGAACAGAGAAATTCACCAACTTCGAAGGCTTGGGATGCTACGTTAGTCAATTTGCCAGACTTAAGAAAAGCACAAGGCGAAAGGGAAAAGTTTGAAAGTCTTGAAAAAGGATTACGATTAGATCTAGGGCAGGTTTCTTCAGAGGTGTTCGAGGAACACCATCCATACTGGGAGCTTTTGTTCAGATCTAGGTGTCGGGAAGTAGACCTGACTACGCAGTCGTAGAATTTAGGAGTAGCCATAAAGAGAGAGTCAAGTTCTCTGGGCTATGGGAAGAAATGACTACCTGCAACAAGGACTGATATTTCTTCTTTTCAATATGGAGTCAAGACATCATTTTGTTTTTTCGTCGAATATGGATACATTGCTCATGATGGGACAAAAAAAGGTGACAAAGTGGACTAATTTAGCTTAGGTTCGGAAATGTTTGTAAAAACTATATCGTATTAGGTTTTGAGGGTGTTTGTGAATGAATATACTACTGTGTTACGTAAGTGAATGTATTGCTGTGTTGTACAGATGATGCAGTGTTTGTACTTTGCATATTTAGGTCCTAAAAGAGAGACATGCGTCGTACAGGTAAAGTGGAGGGAGGAAGGGCGAAGAACAATAACTTCATCTATAAATTCTGGACAAAGAGAGACACCAGAGGACTGATGAAAGGAGCTCACCCAGTCCAGAGCACGAAGCTGCCGTACTGTAGTGGCCAATGGTGTGAGACTGGCAGGCGAGCGTCCGAGGAAAGCTAAAGGACAGGCTGCGGAGATAGAGCACTGAATAGGCCCCCAGAGGAGGGAGAGACTGTAATGGTGTGAAAGTCTGCGTCAGTGGAAACGAGAGGACCAGGAGTATTTCTTGTTTACTTTTTGCCGTGTCTCTCTCTACAACAGTCAGGAACACACGCTGGTTCACTGCCAGGCTGTCTGGGATAACTGAATATGACAAGTAGTTCGACTGTGTCCTCTTCGTTCACGAAAACTAATTGAATCGTTGAACGTAACATAAAAGTGAAAATTATCCGCAAAATTGTATATACCCTGTGATCCAAATTAAATGGAAAGTGAAAGAAAAAAAAAAATAGGTGGGCTTTCCCTGGTTTGGAGGGTAACAGAGAAAGCAAATAATGTCTTTTTTTTCGGAAGAGAATCGCTTGAACCAGACGGAATCATTATCCGGTGATTCAATGGGCGTTTGGTGGCAGCGTGGGAAGTCCAAATGGACGTAAGTGAAGATATCTCCTTCCCTCGCTAGGGAAAAAGGCTGAGCAAGAAGCCAAGAGTAGGAGAGACCGATTGTATTTCTGGTTTGAGGAAATTTCAACATCACTAAGAAAAATGTCATAGCTGCACAGGATAAAGAAAATTAACTCACGATATATATATATATATATATATATATATATATATATATATATATATATTACTATTATTATTATTATTATTATCATTATTATTATTATCCTTAATATACTTTGTCGCTGTCTCCAGCGCTAGCGAGGTACCCCAAGGAAACAGACGAAAGAATAGCACAACTCACCCCATACGCATGTATATATATATATATATATATATATATATATATATATATATATATATATATATATATATATATATATATATATATATATATATATATGTATATATATATACGCCCACATACACACTTATACATACCTGTGCATTTCAACGTACACATATATATACATACACAGACATTACATATAACACATGTACATATTCATACATGCTGCCCTCATCCATTCTAGTCGCTACCCTACCCAAAAAAACATGTATATACCTATACGCCCACATACACACATATACACATACGCCCACATACACACATATACATACCTATACATTTCAACGTATACATACCTATACATACAGAGAAACATACATATATATACACAACCATTCTCGTCGCCACGCCGCCACACATGAAATGCCAGCCTTCCTCCCAACACACACACACACCCACCCACCCATCCACGTC
Source organism: Panulirus ornatus (assembly GCF_036320965.1). Taxonomy (NCBI): domain Eukaryota; kingdom Metazoa; phylum Arthropoda; class Malacostraca; order Decapoda; family Palinuridae; genus Panulirus; species Panulirus ornatus. The sequence continues at coordinate 46,025,272 of NC_092238.1, read as the reverse complement.
CGCGAGGTAGCGCTAGGAAAAGACAACAAAGGCCACATTCGTTCACACTCCGTCTTTAGCGCTCATATGTAATGCACAAAAATCACGGCTCCCTTTCCACATTCAGGCCCCACAAACCCTTCCATGGTTTTCCCCAGACGCTTCACATGCCCTTGTTCAATCCATTGACAGCACGTCGACCCCGGTATACCACATCGTTCCAATTCACTCTATTCCTTGCACGCCTGTCACCCTCCTGCATGTTCAGGCCCCGATCGCTCAAAATCTTTTTCACTCTATCATTCCACCTCCAATTTGCTCTCCTAATTCTCTTCGTTCACTCCACCTCTCTCAACCACATCCTTTTAACTGCCACACATCTTTCGTACCCTTTCATTACTTATTCGATTAAACCACCTCACATCACATATTGTCCTCAAACATCTCATTTCTAAAAAATCTATCCTCCTCCGCACAACCCTATATATAGCCCATGCCTCGCAACCATATAACATTGTTGGAACCATTATTCTTTCAAGCATACCCATTTTTGCTCTCCGAGATAACGTTCTCGCCTTCCACACATTCTTCAACGCTCCCCAGAACCTTCGCCTCTCCCCCACCAACCCCCACCCAACCTTGTGACACACTTCCGCTTCCATGGTTCCATCCGCTGATAAATCCACTCCCAGATATCTAAAACACTTCACCTCCTCCAGTTTCTCCATTAAAACCTACCTCCCATTTGACTTGTCGCTCAACCCTACTGAACCTAATAACCTTGCTCTTATTCACATTTACTCTCAGCGTTCTTCTTTTACACACTTTACCAAACTCAGTCACCAGCTTCAGCAGTTTCTCACCCGAATCAGCCATCAGCGCCTTATCATCAGCGAAGAACAACTGACTCACTTCCCGAGCCCTCTCATCCACAACAGCGTACATGCTCGCCCCTCTCTCCAAAACTCTTCCATTCACCTCACAAACCACCCCATCCATAAACAAATTAAACAACCATGGAGACATCACGCACCCCTACCGACATTCACTGGGAACCAATCACTTTCCTCTCTTCCTACTCGTACACATGCCTTACGTCCTCGATAAAAACTTTTCACTGCTTCTAACAACTTGCCTCCTACACCATATACTCAAACTTTCCACAGAGCATCTCTATCAACTCCATAATATGCCTTCTCCAGATCCATAAATACTACAAATCCACTCGTTTTTCTAAGTATTTCTCACATACACTCTTCAAAGCAAACACCTGATCCACACATCCTCGACAACTTCTGAAACCATACTACCCTTCCCCAAACTGAGCGAGGACAGGAAATCCGCTCCTCGGGTTTTTTAATTTTCCAAAAGAAGGAACAGAGAAGGGGGTCAAGTGAGGATATTCCCTCAAAGGCTCAGTCCTCTGTTCTTATTGCTATCTCGCTGACGCAGGAAATGGCGTATAACATGAAAAAATTACATATATATATGTAAGCAAAAATGGGTATGTTTGAAGGAATAGTGGTTCCAACAATGTTGTATGGTTGCGAGGCGTGGGCTATGGATAGAGTTGTGCGCAGGAGGATGGGTGTGCTGGAAATGAGATGTCTGAGGACAATGTGTGGTGTGAGGTGGTTTGATCGAGTAAGTAACGTAAGGGTAAGAGAGATGTGTGGAAATAAAAAGAGCGTGGTTGAGAGAGCAGAAGAGGGTGTTTTGAAATGGTTTGGGCACATGGAGAGAATGAGTGAGGAAAGATTGACTAAGAGGATATATATGTCGGAGGTGGAGGGAACGAGGAGAAGAGGGAGACCAAATTGGAGGTGGAAAGATGGAGTGAAAAAGATTTTGTGTGATCGGGGCCTGAACATGCAGGAGGGTGAAAGGAGGGCAAGGAATAGAGTGAATTGGAGCGATGTGAAGCGTCTGGGGTAAACCATGGAAAGCTGTGTAGGTATGTATATTTGCGTGTGTGAACGTATGTATATACATGTGTATGGGGGGGGGTTGGGCCATTTCTTTCGTCTGTTTCCTTGCGCTACCTCGCAAACGCGGGAGACAGCGACAAAGTATAAAAAAAAAAAAAAAAAATATATATATATATATATATATATATATATATATATATATATATATATATATAAATTTAGATAGATATATGTATATATACATATATCTTATTTATTATTTTGCTTTGTGGCTGTGTGCCGCGTTAGCGAGGTAGCGCAAGGAAACAGACGAAAGAATAGCACAACTCACCCCACAGCGCATGATAATATAATACTATATATATATATATATATATAAAAATATATATATATATATAATATATATATTATATATATATATATAATATATATATATATAATATATATGTATATATATATACGCCCACATACACACTTATACATACCTGTGCATTTCAACGTACACATATATATACATACACAGACATTACATATAACACATGTACATATTCATACATGCTGCCCTCATCCATTCTAGTCGCTACCCTACCCAAAAAATACATGTATATACCTATACGCCCACATACACACATATACACATTACGCCCACATACACACATATACATACCTATACATTTCAACGTATACATACCTATACATACAGAGAAACATACATATATATACACAACCATTCTCGTCGCCACGCCGCCACACATGAAATGCCAGCCTTCCTCCCAACACACACACACACCCACCCACCCATCCACGTCCGCGAGGTAGCGCTAGGAAAAGACAACAAAGGCCACATTCGTTCACACTCCGTCTTTAGCGCTCATATGTAATGCACAAAAATCACGGCTCCCTTTCCACATTCAGGCCCCACAAACCCTTCCATGGTTTTCCCCAGACGCTTCACATGCCCTTGTTCAATCCATTGACAGCACGTCGACCCCGGTATACCACATCGTTCCAATTCACTCTATTCCTTGCACGCCTGTCACCCTCCTGCATGTTCAGGCCCCGATCGCTCAAAATCTTTTTCACTCTATCATTCCACCTCCAATTTGCTCTCCTAATTCTCTTCGTTCACTCCACCTCTCTCAACCACATCCTTTTAACTGCCACACATCTTTCGTACCCTTTCATTACTTATTCGATTAAACCACCTCACATCACATATTGTCCTCAAACATCTCATTTCTAAAAAATCTATCCTCCTCCGCACAACCCTATATATAGCCCATGCCTCGCAACCATATAACATTGTTGGAACCATTATTCTTTCAAGCATACCCATTTTTGCTCTCCGAGATAACGTTCTCGCCTTCCACACATTCTTCAACGCTCCCCAGAACCTTCGCCTCTCCCCCACCAACCCCCACCCAACCTTGTGACACACTTCCGCTTCCATGGTTCCATCCGCTGATAAATCCACTCCCAGATATCTAAAACACTTCACCTCCTCCAGTTTCTCCATTAAAACCTACCTCCCATTTGACTTGTCGCTCAACCCTACTGAACCTAATAACCTTGCTCTTATTCACATTTACTCTCAGCGTTCTTCTTTTACACACTTTACCAAACTCAGTCACCAGCTTCAGCAGTTTCTCACCCGAATCAGCCATCAGCGCCTTCTCATCAGCGAAGAACAACTGACTCACTTCCCGAGCCCTCTCATCCACAACAGCGTACATGCTCGCCCCTCTCTCCAAAACTCTTCCATTCACCTCACAAACCACCCCATCCATAAACAAATTAAACAACCATGGAGACATCACGCACCCCTACCGACATTCACTGGGAACCAATCACTTTCCTCTCTTCCTACTCGTACACATGCCTTACGTCCTCGATAAAAACTTTTCACTGCTTCTAACAACTTGCCTCCTACACCATATACTCAAACTTTCCACAGAGCATCTCTATCAACTCCATAATATGCCTTCTCCAGATCCATAAATGCTACATACAAATCCACTCGTTTTTCTAAGTATTTCTCACATACACTCTTCAAAGCAAACACCTGATCCACACATCCTCGACAACTTCTGAAACCATACTACCCTTCCCCAAACTGAGCGAGGACAGGAAATCCGCTCCTCGGGTTTTTTAATTTTCCAAAAGAAGGAACAGAGAAGGGGGTCAAGTGAGGATATTCCCTCAAAGGCTCAGTCCTCTGTTCTTATTGCTATCTCGCTGACGCAGGAAATGGCGTATAACATGAAAAAATTACATATATATATGTAAGCAAAAATGGGTATGTTTGAAGGAATAGTGGTTCCAACAATGTTGTATGGTTGCGAGGCGTGGGCTATGGATAGAGTTGTGCGCAGGAGGATGGATGTGCTGGAAATGAGATGTCTGAGGACAATGTGTGGTGTGAGGTGGTTTGATCGAGTAAGTAACGTAAGGGTAAGAGAGATGTGTGGAAATAAAAAGAGCGTGGTTGAGAGAGCAGAAGAGGGTGTTTTGAAATGGTTTGGGCACATGGAGAGAATGAGTGAGGAAAGGTTGACTAAGAGGATATATATGTCGGAGGTGTAGGGAACGAGGAGAAGAGGGAGACCAAATTGGAGGTGGAAAGATGGAGTGAAAAAGATTTTGTGTGATCGGGGCCTGAACATGCAGGAGGGTGAAAGGAGGGCAAGGAATAGAGTGAATTGGAGCGATGTGAAGCGTCTGGGGTAAACCATGGAAAGCTGTGTAGGTATGTATATTTGCGTGTATGAACGTATGTATATACATGTGTATGGGGGGGGGTTGGGCCATTTCTTTCGTCTGTTTCCTTGCGCTACCTCGCAAACGCGGGAGACAGCGACAAAGTATAAAAAAAAAAAAAAAAAAATATATATATATATATATATATATATATATATATATATATATATATATATATAAATTTAGATAGATATATGTATATATACATATATCTTATTTATTATTTTGCTTTGTGGCTGTGTGCCGCGTTAGCGAGGTAGCGCAAGGAAACAGACGAAAGAATGGCCCAACCCACCCACATACACATGTATATACATACACGTCCACACACGCAATTATACATACCTATAGATCTCAACGTATACATATATATACACATACAGACATATACATATATACACATGTACATAATTCATACTCTCTGCCTTTATTCATTCCTATCGCCACCTCGCCACACGTGAAATAACAACACCTCACTCCTCATGTGTGTGAGGTAGCGCTAGGAAAAGACAACAATGACCACATTCGTTCACACTCAGTCTCTAGCTGTTATATATATATATATATATATATATATATATATATATATATATATATATATATATATATATATATATATATATATATATATATCTTGTGGAGATGAACGTGAAGATTTGTAAAGGTTTTCAGAAAAGAAGAGAGAATGTTAGGGTAAAGAGAGTGGTGAGAGTAAGTGAGCTTGGGAAGGAGACTTGTGTGAGGAAGTAACAGGAGAGACTGAGTACAGAATGGAAAAAGGTGAGAACAAAGAAGGTAAGGGGAGTGGGGATGAATGGGATATATTTAGGGAAGCAGTGATGGCTTGCGTAAAAGATGCTTGTGGCATGAGAAGCATGGGAGGTGGGCAGATTAGAGAGGGTAGTAAGTGGTGGGATGAAGAAGAAAGATTATTAGTGAAAAAGAAGAGAAAGACATTTGGATGATTTTTGCAGGGAAATAATGCAAATGACTGGGGGATGTATAAAAGAAAGAGGCAGGAGGTCAAGAGAAAGGTGCAAGAGGTGAAAAAAAGGGCAAATGAGAGCTGGGGTGAGAGAGTATCATTAAATTTTAGGGAGAATGAAAAGATGTTTTGGCAGGAGGTAAATAAAGTGCCTAAGACAAGGAAACAAATGGGAACTTCAGTGAAGGGGGCTAACGGGGAGGTGGTAACAAGTAGTCGTGATGTGAGACGGAGATGGAGCGAGTATTATGAAGGTTTGTTGAATGTGTTTGATGATAGAGTGGAAGATATAGGGTGTTTTGGTCGAGGTGGTGTGCAAAGTGACAGGGTGAGAGAAGATGATTTGGTAAACAGAGAAGAGGTAGTAAAAGCTTTGCGGAAGATGAAAACCGGCAAGGCAGCGGGTTTGGACGGCATTGCAATAGAATTTAGCAAGAAAGAGGGTGACTGTGTTATTGACTGGTTGGTAATGTTCTTTTAATGCATGTATGACTCATGGTGAGGTGCCTGAGGATTGGCGGAATGCTTGCATAGTGCCATTGTACATAGGCAAAGGGGATAAAAGTGAGTGCTCAAATTACAAAGGTATAAGTTTGTTGGGCATTCCTAGGAAATTATATGGGAGGGTATTGATTGAGAGGGTGAACGCATGTACAGAGCATCAGATTAGGGAAGAGCAGTGTGGTTTCAGAAGTGGTAGAGGATGTGTGGATCAGGTGTTTGAAGAATGTGTGTGAGAAATACTTAGAAAAGCAAATGAATTTGTATGTAGCATTTATGAATCTGGAGAAGGCATATGATAGAGTTGATAGAGATGCTCTGTGGAAGGTATTAAGAATATATGGTGTGGGAGGCAAGTTGTTAGAAGCAGTGAAAAGTTTTTTCGAGGATGTAAGGCATGTGTACAAGTAGGAAGAGAGGAAAGTGATTGGTTCTCGGTAAATGTAGGTTTCGGCAGGGGTGTGTGATGTCTCCATGGTTGTTTGATTTGTTTATGGATGGGGTTCTTAGGGAGGTGAATGCAAGAGTTTTGGAAAGAGGGGCAAGTATGCAGGTTGTTGTGGATGAGAGAGCTTGGGAAATAAGTCAGTTGTTGTTCGCTGATGATACAGCGCTGGTGGCTAATTTGTGTGAGAAAATGGAGAAAGCTGAGAGTAAATGTGAATAAGAGGAAGGCTATTAATAGGTACAGTAGGGTTGAGGAACAAGTCAATTGTGAGGTAAGATTGAATGGAGAAAATCTGGGAGTGGATTTGACAGCGGATTGAACTATAGAAGCGGAAGTGAATCATAGGGTGGGGAAGGGGGCAAATGTTCTGGTAGCGTTGAAGAATGTATGGAAGTCGAGAACATTTCTCGGAAAGCAAAAATGGGTATGTTTGAAGGAATAGTGGTTCCAACAATGTTATATGGTTGCGAGGCGTGGGCTATGGATAGAGTTGTGCGGAGGAGAGTGAATGTGTTGGAAATGAGATGTTTGACGACAATGTGTGGTGTGAGATGGTTTGATCGAGTAAGTAATAATAGGGTAAGAGAGATGTGTGGTAATAAAAAGAGTGTGGTTAAGAGAGCAGACGAGGGTGTTTTTAAATGGTTTGGTCACATGGAGAGAATGAGTGAGGAAAGATTGACCAGGAGGATATATGTGTCAGAGGTGGAGGGAACGAGGAGAAGTGGGAGACCAAATTGGAGGTGGAAAGATGGAGTGAAAAAGATTTTGAGTGATCGGGGCCTGAACATGCTGGAGGGTGAAAGGTGTGCAAGGAATAGAGTGAATTGGAACGATGTGGTATACCGGGGTCGACGTTCTGTCAATGGATTGAACCAGGGCATGTGAAGCGTCTGAGGTAAACCATGGAAAGTTCTGTGATGCCTGAACGTGGAAAGGGAGCTGTGGTTTCGATGCATTATTACATGACAGGTAGAGACTGAGTGTGAACGAATGTGGCCTTTGTTATCTTTTCCTAGCGCTGCTTCGCGCCCATGTGTGGCGGGGTGACGATGGGAATGAATAAAGGCAGACAGTATAAAATATGTACATGTGTATATATGTATATGTCTGTGTGTATGTATATATATGTATACTGTGAGATGTATAGGTATGTATATTTGCGTGTGTGGACGTGTATGTATATACATGTGTATGAGGGTGGGTTGGGCCTTTCTTTCGTCTGTTTCCTTGCGCTACCTCGCTAACAGCGACAAAGCAAAATAAATGAAAATGAATAAATAAACATATATATATATATATATATATATATATATATATATATATATATATATATATATATATATATATATATATATTTATTATATTTTATTTTGCTTTGTCGCTGTCTCCCGCGTTTGCGAGGTAGCGCAAGGAAACAGACGAAAGAAATGGCACAACCCACACCCATACACAATGTACACATACACACGCGCACACACGCAAATATACATACCTATATATCTCAATGTACACATATATATACACACACAGACACATACATATATACCCATGCACACAATTCACACTGTCTGCCCCTATTCATTCCCATCGCCACCTCGCCACACATGGAATACCATCCCCCTCTCCCCCTCATGTGTGCGAGGTAGCACTAGGAAAAGACAACAAAGGCCTCATTCGTTCACACTCAGTCTCCAGCTGTCACGCAATAATGCCCCAAACCACAGCTCCCTTTCCACATCCAGGCCCCACACAACTTTCCATGGTTTACCCCAGACGCTTCACATGCCCTAATTCAATCCACTGACAGCACGTCAACCCCGGTATACCACATCGATCCAATTCACTCTATTCCTTGCCCTCCTTTCACCCTCCTGCATGTTCAGGCCCCGATCACACAAAATCTTTTTCATTCCATCTTTCCACCTCCAATTTGGTCTCCCACTTCTCGTTCCCTCCACCTCCGACACATATATCCTCTTGGTCAATCTTTCCTCACTCATTCTCTCCATGTGCCCAAACCATTTCAAAACACCCTCTTCTGCTCTCTCAACCACACTCTTTTTATTTCCACGCATCTCTCTTACCCTTACATTACTTACTCGATCAAACCACCTCACACCACACATTGTCCTCAAACATCTCATTTCCAGCACATCCACCCTCCTGCGCACAACTCTATACATAGCCCACGCCTCGCAACCATACAACATTGTTGGAACCACTATTCCTTCAAGCATACAGATTTTTGCTTTCCGAGATAACGTTCTCGACTTCCACACATTCTTCAAGGCTCCTAGGATTTTCGCCCCCTCCCCCACCCTATGATTCACTTCCGCTTCCATTGTTCCATCCGCTGCCAGATCCACTCCCAGATATCTAAAACACTTTACTTCCTCTAGTTTTTCTCCATTCAAACTTACCTCCCAATTGACTTGACCCTCAACCCTACTATACCTAATATATATATATATATATATATATATATATATATATATATATATATATATATATATATATATATATATATATATATATATATATATATATATATATATATATATATATATATATATATATATATATATATATATAAATATATATATATATATAAGGTTATATATATATATATATATATGTATATATATATATATATATATATATATATATATATATATATATATATATATATATATATATATATATATATATGTAAGGTTATTTAATGTATGTATGACTCATGGTGAGGTGCCTGAGGATTGGCGGAATGCGTGCATAGTGCCATTGTACAAAGGCAAAGGGGATAAGAGTGAGTGCTCAAATTACAGAGGTATAAGTTTGTTGAGTATTCCTGGTAAATTATATGGGAGGGTATTGATTGAGAGGGTGAAGGCATGTACAAAGCATCAGATTGGGGAAGAGCAGTGTGGTTTCAGAAGTGGTAGAGGATGTGTGGATCAGGTGTTTGCTTTGAAGAATGTATGTGAGAAATACTTAGAAAAGCAAATGGATTTGTATGTAGCATTTATGGATCTGGAGAAGGCATATGATAGAGTTGATAGAGATGCTCTGTGGAAGGTATTAAGAATATATGGTGTGGGATTAAAGTTGTTAGAAGCAGTGAAAAGTTTTTATCGAGGATGTAAGGCATGTGTACGTGTAGGAAGAGAGGAAAGTGATTGGTTCTCAGTGAATGTAGGTTTGCGGCAGGGGTGTGTGATGTCTCCATTGTTGTTTAATTTGTTTATGGATGGGGTTGTTAGGGAGGTAAATGCAAGAGTTTTGGAAAGAGGGGCAAGTATGAAGTCTGTTGGGGATGAGAGAGCTTGGGAAGTGAGTCAGTTGTTGTTCGCTGATGATACAGCGCTGGTGGCGGATTCATGTGAGAAACTGCAGAAGCTGGTGACTGAGTCTGGTAAAGTGTGTGGAAGAAGAAAGTTAAGAGTAAATGTGAATAAGAGCAAGGTTATTAGGTACAGTACGGTTGAGGGTCAAGTCAATTGGGAGGTGAGTTTGAATTGAGAAAAACTGGAGGAGGTGAAGTGTTTTAGATATCTGGGAGTGGATCTGGCAGCGGATGGAACCATGGAAGCGGAAGTGGATCATAGGGTGGGGGAGGGGGCGAAAATTCTGGGGGCCTTGAAGAATGTGTGGAAGTCGAGAACATTATCTCGGAAAGCAAAAATGGGTATGTTTGAAGGAATAGTGGTTCCAACAATGTTGTATGGTTGCGAAGCGTGGGCTATGGATAGAGTTGTGCGCAGGAGGATGGATGTGCTGGAAATGAGATGTTTGAGGACAATGTGTGGTGTGAGGTGGTTTGATCGAGTAAGTAACGTAAGGGTAAGAGAGATGTGTGGAAATAAAAAGAGCGTGGTTGAGAGAGCAGAAGAGGGTGTTTTGAAGTGGTTTGGGCACATGGAGAGGATGAGTGAGGAAAGATTGACCAAGAGGATATATGTGTCGGAGGTGGAGGGAGCAAGGAGAAAAGGGAGACCAAATTGGAGGTGGAAAGATGGAGTGAAAAAGATTTTGTGTGATCGGGGCCTGAACATGCAGGAGGGTGAAAGGAGGGCAAGGAATAGAGTGAATTGGAGCGATGTGGTATACCGGGGTTGACGTGCTGTCAGTGGATTGAATCAAGGCATGTGAAGCGTCTGGGGTAAACCATGGAAAGCTGTGTAGGTATGTATATTTGCGTGTGTGGACGTATGTATATACATGTGTATGGGGGGGGGGCCATTTCTTTCGTCTGTTTCCTTGCGCTACCTCGCAAACACGGGAGACAGCGACAAAGTAAAAAAAAAAAAAAAAAAAATATATATATATATATATATATATATATATATATATATATATATATATATATATATATATATATATATATATGTATATACATGTGTATGGGGGTGGGTTGGGCCATTTCTTTCGTCTGTTTGCTTACGCTACCTCGCAAACGCGGGAGACAGCGAAAAAAAAAAAAATATATATATATATACATATATATATATATTTATACAGTCCCTTAGCCTAGCGGTTAGCATGCCTGCCTCTTGCACAAGGGGTCCCAGTTTCGATCCTGGCTGATGGAGCTTTGTATGTTCTATGAAGGTGCGCGTTCATAAACACTTTATTCGTAAATATATATATATATATATATATATATATATATATATATATATATATATATATATATATATATATATATATATATATATATATATATTTTTTTTTTTTTTTGCTTAGTCGCTGTCTCCCGCGTTTGCGAGGTAGCGCAAGGAAACAGACGAAAGAAATGGCCCAACCCACCCCCATACACATGAGTATACATATGTCCACACACGCAAATATACATACCTACACAGCTTTCCATGGTTTACCCCAGTCGCTTCACATGCCTTGATTCAATCCACTGACAGCACGTCAACCCCGGTATACCACATCGCTCCAATTCACTCTATTCCTTGCCCTCCTTTCACCCTCCTGCATGTTCAGGCCCCGATCACACAAAATCTTTTTCATTCCATCTTTCCACCTCCAATTTGGTCTCCCTCTTCTCCTCGTTCCCTCCACCTCCGACACATATATCCTCTTGGTCAATCTTTCCTCACTCATTCTCTCCATGTGCCCGAACCATTTCAAAACACCCTCTTCTGCTCTCTCAACCACGCTCTTTTTATTTCCACACATCTCTCTTACCCTTACGTTACTTACTCGACCAAACCACCTCACACCACACATTGTCCTCAAACATCTCATTTCCAGCACATCCATCCTCCTGCGCACAACTCTATCCATAGCCCACGCCTCGCAACCATACAACATTGTTGGAACCACTATTCCTTCAAACATACCCATTTTTGCTTTCCGAGATAATGTTCTCGACTTCCACACATTCTTCAAGGCCCCCAGAATTTTCGCCCCCTCCCCCACCCTATGATCCACTTCCGCTTCCATGGTTCCATCCGCTGCCAGATCCACTCCCAGATATCTAAAACACTTCACTTCCTCCAGTTTTTCTCCATTCAAACTCACCTCCCAATTGACTTGACCCTCAACCGTACTGTACCTAATAACCTTGCTCTTATTCACATTTACTCTTAACTTTCTTCTTTCACACACTTTACCAAACTGTCACCAGCTTCTGCAGTTTCTCACATGAATCAGCCACCAGCGCTTTATCATCAGCGAACAACAACTGACTCACTTCCCAAGCTCTCTCATCCACAACAGACTCCATACTTGCCCCTCTTTCCAAAACTCTTGCATTCACCTCCCTAACAACCCCATCCATAAACAAATTAAACAACCATGGAGACATCACACACCCCTGCCGCAAGCCTACATTCACTGAGAACCAATCACTTTCCTCTCTTCCTACACGTACACATGCCTTACATCCTCGATAAAAACTTTTCACTGCTTCTAACAACTTGCCTCCCACACCATATATTCTTAATACCTTCCACAGAGCATCTCTATCAACTCTATCATATGCCTTCTCCAGATCCATAAATGCTACATACAAATCCATTTGCTTTTCTAAGTATTTCTCAGTATTTCTAAGTATTTCTAAGTGTGTGTGTGCGCGTGTGTGTGTGTGTGTGTGTGTGTGTGTATGTGTGTGTGTGTGTGTGCGTGTGTGTGTGCCGATAACCACGAGGAAAATGAAACACGATAAACCAAGTGCACTATCATGTTTAGTCATATCGTCAAGGGGGATACAAAAATGTGATAGAAGACGTAAAACGGTCAATTTATATAAGAATGAGAAGCGACGGAGATAAGACACCGTTGGTGCACAAGTGTCTCCGGAGACACTTGTGCATCAGTAGTTCCGCCTCTCTTGTACGTATATACTGACTGTTACAAGTTTTCTATCCATTCTTGTATCTCCCCTGCCGATATGATTATACACAAAAGTGCACTCGGCTTATCATTTTTCATTTTCCTTGTGATTATCCGCAAATACTGTCTGGCGCATAAGTGACCTATCGCAATATATTGAATAAGGCGTGCAAGGAATAAAGTGAATTGGAATTATGTAGTATACCGGGGTCGACGCGCTGTCAATGGATTGAACCAGGGCATGTGAAGCGTCTGACGTAAAATCATGGAGAGGTCTGTCGGGCCTAGATTTGGAAAGGGAGCTGTGGTTGCGGTGCATTACACATGACAGCTAGAGGCTGAGTGTGAACAAATGTGGCCTTTGTTGTCTTTTCCTGGCGCTACCTCGCTGGAGGGTCGGGGGGATGTTATTTCCTGAAGGCAGCAAGTATGAATGTGTACATGTGTTTATATGTACATGTCTGTGTATGTATATGCATGAATATTTTGACAGTAAGTGGGGAGAAATTTGAGACTTTTGTGATAATCCTGTATTCCTTAAGGGGAAAAAAATAAAGATTTACAGAAGTGAAAGTCATGTGTCGTCTGGGTCACCTCACTGGGAGGGAGGGAGGCTGCTGTGGCGTAGATGGATGGGAGGGAAGGAGGAGGATTACTTCCTCCCATAAGTTAGTGAGAGGCCCCACTATACTCTCCCCAGCTGGCATTACCACTACCACCAATATCAAGCACCTGCTCCCTGGTCGGCCTCGCCAGCCGCTCCTGGGGTTTGGGTTCGAAACCATCAAGCGGTCGTGCCTCTGTGTGACGCGTCTCTTACCTGCAACGTATCTTCGTGGCCGTCAGTGTAAGGTAGATGAGGCGACAAAGGAAAGGAGAAAAATGGGAATGAGAAGGAAAGGCAGCATGAAAAGATTGGGGAAAGAATTGTGAGAGAGCAGGAGACTGGCCCACAGCTAGGATAGGTTGTGCTCAATAGGGATGTATGTCATGAGACTGGCTCACAGCTGGGATAGGTTGAGTGGCATGGGAATGTCTGACACAGGATTGGCCCGCAGCTGGGATAGGTTTTCCGCCAAGGGGATGCGTCATGGAACTGACCCACAGCTGGGAAAGCATGTGTGCCTTAGAGATGTATGAATAACTCCCGGGGGAAGAGAGTGTGAAGAATAAGAATACATGTATGAATTAAAGGGTGATACATCCTACACCACTCTCGTAAGCAGTCGCTCCTGTCATTTATTTTCCTTGTTATGAAATCTTCACTCTACTAGGGGACACATGAGCCGTGTAGTACGAGGATAGCCAGTTACACCAAAGTGAATGCTACATTTATATAATAACAGTGAGAGTCAGGTGAATTGAGGATAAGAACGTTTTTCTATAATTTCCCAGTTATGATCCTTCGGTAATGCGTTCTCGGATGACGCTATATCCTGTGGTTGTCCATTACTACCGTGGACCAGGTGTCACCCGGCTGCCCAGGCGTAGGTATATACATACGTAGCGTTAATATCGCTAGCCTGTTGCACTTGTAGTTGATGCACATGTAAGGAAAAGTTACCATTACCCCCAAAAGAGGATAATTAATTGCCATTCCGATGATTCAACCGACGCGCAGCCAAGGATGACAGTCCTTTAGGAAGAATTAGCCAGCATTAGGTGTTACAATACTAAATAAATAAACGAAAATCATATGAATATCAAATTAATGATGAAACTAACTAATGTGTAACTGAAGAAAAGGGCTAATATAATGAAATCTCATTCGATATATATATATATATATATCCCTGGGGATAGGGGAGAAAGAATACTTCCCACGTATTCCCTGCGTGTCGTAGAAGGCGACTAAAAGGGGAGGGAGCGGGTGGCTGGAAATCCTCCCCTCTCGTTTTTTTTTTTTTTTTTTTTTTTTTTTTTTTTTTTTTTTTTTTTTTTCCAAAAGAAGGAACAGAGAAGGGGGCCAGGTGAGGATATTCCCTCTAAGGTCCAGTCCTCTGTTCTTAACGCTACCTCGCTAATGCGGGAAATGGCGAATAGTATGAAAAAAAAAAAAAAAAAAAAAAAAAAAAAAAAAATATATATATATATATATATATATATATATATATATATATATATATATATATGTATATATATATATATTATCATTTTATTATTATACTTTCTCGCTGTCTCCCGCGTTAGCGAGGTAGCACAAGGAGACAGACGAAAGAATGGCCCAACCCACCCGCATACACATTTATATACATAAATATCCACACACGCACATATAAATACCTATACATATCAACGTATACATATATATAAACACACAGACATATACCTATATACACATGTACATGATTCATACTGTCTGCCCTTATTTATTCCCGTCGCCACCTCGCCATACATGAAATGACAACACCCTCCCCCCCGCAGGTGCGCGAGGTAGCGCTAGGAAAAGACAACAAAGGCCACATTCGTTCACACTTGGTCTATTGCTGTCATGTATAATGCACTGAAACCACAGCTCCCTTTAAAAATCAAGGCTCCACGAAACTTTCCATTGTTTACCCCAGACGCTTCACATGCCCTGGTTCAATCCATTGACAGCACGTCGACCCCGGTATACCACATAGTTCCAATTCACTCTATTCCTTGCAAGCCTTTCTCCCTCATGCATGTTCAGGTCCCGATCAATCAAAATATTTTTTACACCATCTCTCCACCTCCAATTTGGTCTCCCACTTCTCCTCGTTCCTCTAATTCTGACACATATATCCTCTTTGTCAATCTTTCCTCACTCATTCTCTCCATGTGACCAAACCATTTCAAAATACCATCTCTGCTCTCTCAACCATACTCTTTTTATTACCACACATCTCTCTTACACTTTCATTACTTACTCGATCAAACTACCTCACACCACATATTGTCCTCAAACGTCTAACTTCCATCAAATCCACTCTCCTCCTCACAACTCTATCTATAGCCCACGCCTTGCAACCATATAACATTGTAAAAACCACTATTCCTTCAATCATACCCATTTTTGCTTTCCAAGATAACGTTCTCAACTTCCATACATATTCCAACGCTCCCAGAACTTTCGCCCCCTCCCCCACCCTATGATTCATTTCCGCTTCCATGGTTCCATCCGCTGCCAGATCCACTCCCAGATATCTAAAACACCTTACTTCCTCCATTTTTCTCCATTCAAACTTACCTCCCAATTGACTTGTTCCTCAACCCTACTGTACCTAATATCCTTGCTCTTATTCACATTTACTCTCAGCTTTCTTCTTTCACACACTTTACCAAACTCTGTCACCAGCTTCTGCAGTTTCTCACCCGAATCAGCCACCAGCGCTGTATCATCAGCGAACAACAACTGACTCACTTCCCAAGCTCTTTCATCCACAACAGGCTGCATACTTGCCCCTCTTTCCAAAACTCTTGCATTCACCTCCCTAACAGCCCCATCCATAAAGAAATCAAACAACCATGGAGACATCACGCACCCCTGCCGCATACCAAACTTTCACTGAGAACCAATAACTTTCCTTTCTTCCTACTCGTACACATGCCTTACATCCTCGATAAAAACTTTTCACTGCTTCTAACAACTTGCCTCCCACACCATATATTCTTAATACCTTCCACAGAGCATCTCTATCAACTCTATTGTATGCCTTTCCAGATCCATAAATGCCGAATACAAATCCATTTGTTTTTCTAAGTATTTCTCACATACATTCTTGAAAGCAAACACCTGATCCACACATCCTCTACCACTTCTGAAACCACACTGCTCTTCCCCAATCTGATTCTCTGTACATGCCTTCACCCTCTCAATCAATACCCTCCCATATGATTTCCATGGAATACTCAAACTTATACCTCTGTAATTTGAGCACTCACTTTTATCCCCTTTCCCTTTCTACAATGGCACTATGCAAGCATTCCGCCAATCCTCCTATATATATTTTTTTTCATTATCATCATTTTGCTTTATCTCTGTCTCCCGCGTTAGCGAGGCAGCGCAAGGAAACAGACGAAAGAATGACCCAACCCACCCACATACACATGTATATACATAAATGTCAACACACGCAAATATACATACCTATACCTCTCAATGTACACATATATATACACACACAGACATATACATATATATATATGTACATAATTCATACTGTCTGCCTTTATTTTTTGCCATCGCCACCCCGCCACACATGGAATAACAACCCCCTCCCCCCTCAGGTGTGCGAGGTAGCGCTAGGAAAAGACAACAAAGGCCACATTCATTCACACTCAGTCTCTAGTTGTCATGTAATAATGCACCGAAACCACAGCTCCCTCTCAACATCCAGGCCCCACAGAACTTTCCATGGTTTACCCCAGACGCTTCACATGCCCTAGTTCAATCCATTGACAGCACGTCAATATATATATATATATATATATATATATATATATATATATATATATATATATATATATATATATATATATATATATTTTATTTTCTATTTTGCTTTGTCGCTGTCTCCCGCGTTTGCGAGGTAGCGCAAGGAAACAGACGAAAGAAATGGCACAACCCACCCCATACACATGTACATACATACACGTCCACACACGCAAATATACATACCTATACATCTCAATGTACACATATATATACACACGCAGACACTTACATATATACCCATGCACACAATTCACACTGTCTGCCTTTATTCATTCCCATCGCCACCTCGCCACACATGGAATACCATCCCCCTCCCCCCTCACGTGTGCGAGGTAGCGCTAGGAAAAGACAACAAAGGCCTCATTCGTTCACACTCAGTCTCTAGCTGTCATGCAATAATGCCCAAAACCACAGCTCCCTTTCCACATCCAGGCCCCACAAAACTTTCCATGGTTTACCCCAGACGCTTCACAAGCCCTGATTCAATTCACTGACAGCACGTCAACCCCGGTATACCACATCGATCCAATTCACTCTATTCCTTGCACGCCTTTCACCCTCTTGCATGTTCAGGCCCCGATCACTCAAAATCTTTTTCACTCCATCCTTCCACCTCCAATTTGGTCTCCCACTTCTCCTCGTTCCCTCCACCTCCGACACATATATCCTCTTGGTCAATCTTTCCTCACTCATTCTCTCCATGTGCCCAAAACATTTCAAAACACCCTCTTCTGCTCTCTCAACCACGCTCTTTTTATTTCCACACATCTCTCTCACCCTTACATTACTTACTCGATCAAACCACCTCACACCACACATTGTCCTCAAACATCTCATTTCCAGCACATCCATCCTCCTGCGCACAACTCTATCCATAGCCCACGCCTCGCAACCATACAACATTGTTGGAACCACTATTCCTTCAAACATACCCATTTTTGCTTTCCGAGATAATGTTCTCGACTTCCACACATTTTTCAAGGCTCCCAAAATTTTCGCCCCCTCCCCCACCCTATGATCCACTTCCGCTTCCATGGTTCCATCCGCTGACAGATCCACTCCCAGATATCTAAAACACTTCACTTCCTCCAGTTTTTCTCCATTCAAACTCACCTCCCAATTGACTTGACCCTCAACCCTACTGTACCTAATAACCTTGCTCTTATTCACATTTACTCTTAACTTTCTTCTTCCACACACTTTACCAAACTCAGTCACCAGCTTCTGCAGTTTCTCACATGAATCAGCCACCAGCGCTGTATCATCAGCGAACAACAACTGACTCACTTCCTAAGCTCTCTCATCCACAACAGACTTCATTTTTGCCCCTCTTTCCAAAACTCTTGCATTCACCTCCCTAACAACCCCATCCATAAACAAATTAAACAACCATGGAGACATCACACACCCCTGCCGCAAACACACCCCTACCGCAAACCTACATTCACTGAGAACCAATCACTTTCCTCTCTTCCTACACGTATATATATATATATATATATATATATATATATATATATATATATATATATATATATATATATATATATATATATATATATATATATATATGTTTATATATATATACATATATATATATATATATATATATATATATATATATATATATATATATATATATATATATATATATATATATATATATATATATATATATATATATATATATATATATATCCCTGGGGATAGGGGAGAAAGAATACTTTCCACGTATTCCCTGCATGTCGTAGAAGGCGACTAAAAGGGAAGGGAGCGGGGGGCTGGAAATCTTCCCCTCTCATTTTCCTTTTTTTTTTTTTTCCAAAAGGAGGAACAGAGAAGGGGGCCAGGTGAGGAAATTCCCTCAAAGGCCCAGTCCTCTGTTCTTAACGCTACCTCGCTAAAGCGGGAAATGGCGAATAGTATGAAAAAATATATATATATATATATATATATATATATATATATATATATATATATATATATATATATATATATATATATATATATATATAATTTCACTGTATAATTTCTTTCTTCAGTTACCCATCAGTGAGTTTTATCATTACTTTTCTACATGTGAAAATTCAGTGCACTGTTGGTAGTATATGAACGCCATTCACTAATCCATTTATGTTTTGTTATGTAAAGTACTTTACTACTTCGAATGTTACATAAACATGAAGGTACACGATTGCTTCCTGTAGACGTTGCTGTAGGTGAAGTATAGGCTCGTCAGAAAACCCAAATGTACAAAGACTGGTTCTTAGGTAAAGCAGAGACACATCCTCATGAACTGGTTAATTTCAATTCTTTCACCACACTTGGTTTTAACATGATTTAATTTTCTTTAGTTTCTTTCTCCCACCTAGAAAATGGACGTTGAAATTCTTTTGAAACACAGGTTACACGAATTACTAACATTATATGAAACATTACTGGCTAAAAAGTTCTCCCTGGGTCGTCCAGAGCTCGGGTCATGACCCCCACTGACAGACCCCCACTGTGGCAGTAGGGTAATGCTTAATTCCCCCCCCCCCCCCCTCCCCCGTCTCTCTCTCTCTCTCTCTCTCTCTCTCTCTCTCTCTCTCTCTCTCTCTCTCTCTCTCTCTCTCTCTCTCTCTCTCTCTCTCTCTCTCTTAAATATATATATATATATATATATATATATATATATATATATATATATATATATATATATATATATATATATATATATATATATATATATATATATATATATATATAATCTTTGAGTTAACTGTACAGCAAAGTGTAACACGGTCATTTTTTGCTGAGTATAACCCAGGAAAACTGAGCACTAGCATTGTACTGACTTAACATCAAAGCTTACGTATTAAGCTCTTGTTAACGAGAATACCTGGTAATTCGACCTTGTGGCACCTGCGGTATGGCTGATTTTGTGGAGAAAAAAGTTTTCCCTAAACTCATCAAATTACTTATTGTCTTCCCCTCCTCCTCCTCCACCTTCCTTGATCCTCGACGCAGCAGGTGGCAGGGGCTCACGAAGCGTATTATATTCTGGATATTACTCACAACAATAACCAGCTGTGAAGGAGAGAAGAAAATATATTACCATCTGTAATAATCTACCCCTCACGACTACCATCCACGAATATTTTTCTCATTTAAGGTCTGGGAGAATATCTCTTTTATTCACTCCCTAATTTTCTTGCTCAATGATATTCTCACCCTCCCTTCTCTCTCTCCTCTTGTCTCGAGATACAAAAGGGCTGCAACATCCAGCCCCTCAGGCCTAGAGGGTGGTAGGGACGGCGTCTTTCAGTGTCTGCGGATTATTATCGCCCACAGTGTCGGTGGGGGCTTCATCCCGCGCCCGTATATCTCGGCCCAGCCTCCTTCTCCGACGCCCCAGCCGCCCAACCCACTCTCTTACGTCTCTTAGATTCCCTGACAACGACAACGACGCGCGCCTTAAAGTGTCCCTTCTCCTCCTGCCGGCTCCAGCCTCAAGCGATTCGCCGCAATTTCTCTCTTTTTTTTTCCTTCACTCGGGACAATAAGGCGCGTCTTAGCGGTTCCGAGAAAAAAAAGGAAATCATGTGGCTAAATTACAGAGGCCAAAAAGTTAACTAAAAAGCACATTAAAAAGAGGTTAGGGTTTATCTGGGTTTGGTGAGTCGCTCTTGGTATTTCTAGGAAACGTATCTACCGCTGTCCTGGAATATTCTAGGTGAGGGAATGACCGTATATACCATTGTCTTGGATCACCTGAGGGTGGAAATGAACGTATCTACTGTTGTCCTTGACCGTGCTGAGGGAGAGGATGAATGTATCTACCACTGTCCTGATTATCATGAACTATATTTCAGAACATCATCCATACATATGAAGAGTTCACAAAAATGGCATGTATGAAAGGAAAAACTGTGCGTATATGTGAACAGAGACAAAAAGAACCTAGTCAGAATAAGCATTGATGTGTACTTGAGGAGAAGAGATAAATCATCGAGGCGTCCGAGATGTGCTGCCCCGAAGGACCGCTAATTAAACTCAAGAAAAAGGCTATTGGGATTTGGGAAGGTGCAGGCAGAATGTTGAGAGCAACACAGTTAAAAATAGAAGCATATAACAATCCCCAGTTCAAGGAAAGTCTCAGGTTTAATCGTTTATTCTTTTACTCCCGTCTTTTGTAATAAGACGTATCGATGAAGACAGTTTGGTATATGGTATTCTATGTACTGAATGTCCGGCAATGCTCTATATGGAAACAGGGCGAAGTATGGCCAAAAGGATGAGCGAGCATAGGGTTGATACTCGCTTTTATAGAGCATCGATTGCATATATTTTCCACATAGACTTGTACGGACAGGGGGCTAAAATAATGTGTAAGGGACTGAATAAGCAAATGAAGAAAAGTCATGGAAGCAGCGTACATATGCGCAGATGATGAACAATCACGAGGGCTTTCTACTATAGGCTGGACCAGCGGCAAAAATACCGCAGCAGCGAAATATGGACGACGGCCGTTGGGGATTAAGGAACACAACGTAGCATCCTGCGAGGTAGGACTTCCTAGCAGGGATATATAGACTTGTATGTCTGTAACTTACTCGGTGTCTCTGAGAGTTTCTTCGCAAGCCGTAACATTAGAAAAATAAAACAAGAAAGCTTTGACCCGTGCGTACTTACCATCCTAATTCATCTATTAGTTATAATAGATTATATATATATATATATATATATATATATATATATATATATATATATATATATATATATATATTTATATATATATATATATATATATAGATATATAGATATATATAAATAATTTGTCGTTGTCTCCCGCTTTAGCGAGGTAGCGCAAGGAAACAGACGAAAGAATGGCCCAACCCACCCACATACACATGTATATACATACACATCCACACATACCACACATACACATATATTCAACGTATACATACATATATACATACACAGATATATACATATATAAACATGTACATAATTCATACTTGCTGCCTATATTCATTCCCGTCGCAATCCCACAACTCATGAAATGACAACCCTCCTCCCTCGCGCGCGAGCGAGGTAGCGCTAGGAAAAGACAACAAAGGCCACATTCGTTCACACTCAGTCTCTAGCTGTCATGTGTAATGCATCGAAACCACAGCTCCCTTTCCACATCCAGGCTCCACAAAACTTTCCATGGTTTACCCCAGACTCTTCACATGCCCTTGTTCAATCCATTGACAGCACGTGGACCTCACTATACCACATCGTTCCAATATCACTCTATTCCTTGCACGCCTTTCACCCTCCTGCATGCTCAGGCCCCGATCGCTCAAAATCTTTTTCACTCTATCCTTCCACTTCCAATTTGGTCTCCCACTTCTCCTCGTTCCCTCCACCTCTGACACATATATCCTCTTTCTCAATTCTTCCTCACTCATTCTCTCCATGTGACCAAACCATTTCAATACATTATCTTCTGCTCTCTCAACCACACTCTTTTTATTACCACACATCTCTCTTACCCTTTCCTTACTTACTCGATCAAACCACCTCACACCACATATTGTCATCAACCATCTCATTTCCAACACATCCACTCTCCTCTGCATAACCCTATCTACAGCCCATGCCTCGCAACCATATAAAATTGTTGGAACCACTATTCCTTCAAAAATACCCATTTTTGCTCTCCGAGATAACGTTCTCGCCTTCCACACATTCCTCAACACACCAAGAACCTTCGCCCCCTCCCCCACCCAGTGACTCACTTCCGCTTCCATGGTTCCATCCGCAGCTAAATCCACTCCCAGATATCTAAAAGACCACTTCCTCCAGTTTTTCTCCACTCAAACTTACCTCCCAATTCACTTGTCCCTCAACTCTACTGAACCTAACAACCTGGCTCTTATTCACATTTACTCTCAGCATTCTTCTTTCACACACTTTACCAAACTCAGTCACCAGCTCCTGCAGTTTCTCACCCGAATCAGCCACCAGCGCTCACTTTTCAAGCCCTCTCATCCACAACAGACTGCATACTTGCCCCACTCTCCAAATCTCTTGCATTCACCTCCCTAGCAACCCCATCCATAAACAAATTAAATAACCATGGAGACATCACTCACCCTTGTCGCAAACAGGCACTCACTGGGAACCAATCACTTTCCTCTCTTCCTACTCGTACACATGCCATACATCCTTGATTAAAACTTTTTACTTCCTCTGGCAACTTACCTCTCACACCATATATGCTTAATATCTTCCACAGAGCATCTCTATCCACTCTATCATATGCCTTCTCCAGATCCATAAATGCTACATACAAATCCATCTGCTTTTCTGAGTATCTCTCACATACATCGTCCAAAGCAAATACCTGATCCACACATCCTCTACCACTTCTGAAACCACACTGCTCCCCCAATCTGATGCTCTGTACATGCCTTTACCCTCTTAGTCAATACCCCCTCATATAATTTCCATACAATTTTGTTAGGTTCATGAGGGTTAAAGGACAAACTGATTGGGAGGTAAGTTTGAATGGAGAAAAACTGGAGGAAGGGAAGTGTTTCAGATATCTGGGAGTGGATTTAGCAGTGGATGGAACCATGGAAGCAGAGGTGAATCACAGGTTGGGGGAGGGGTCGAAGGTTCTGGGAGCGACGAAGAATGTGTGGAAGGTGAGAACGTTACCTCGGAGAGCAAAAATGGGTATGTTTGAAGGAATAGTGGTTCCAGCAATGTTATGTATTTGCGAAGCGTGGGCTATAGATAGGGTTGTGCGGAGTAGGGTGGATGTGTTGGAAATGAAATGTTTGAGGACATTATGTGGTGTGAGGTGGTTTGATCGAATAAGTAATGAAAGGGTAAAAAAGATGTGTGTTAACAAAAAGAGTGTGGTTGAGAGAGCAGAGGAGGTTGTATTGAAATGGTTTCATCAAATGGAGAGAATGAGTGAGAAAAGATTGAGAAAGAGGATATATGTGCCAGAGGTGGAGGGAACGAGGGGAAGGGGAAGACCAAATTGGAGGTGGAAGGATGGAGTGAGAAAGATCTTGAGTGATCGGGGCCTGAACATACAGGAGGATGAAAGACGTGCAAAGAACAGAGTGAACTGAAACGATGTGGTATACCGGGGTCGACGTGCAGTCAATGGATTGAACCAGGGAATGTGAAGCGTCTGGGGTAAACCATGGAAGGTTTAGTAGGGCCTGGATGTGGAAAGGGAGCTGTGGTTTCGGTGCATTATACATGACAGCTAGAGACTGAGTGCGAACGAATGTGGCCTTTGTTTTTTCTTAAGGCTACGTCGCGCGCGCGCGGAGGGAAGGGGGTGCCATTTTCATGGGTGGCGGAGTGGCGACGAGAATGGATGAAGGAAGCAAGTACGGATACTTACATGTGTATACATGTATATGTCTGTGTATATTTATGTATACGTTGAGATGTATAGGTATGCATATGTGATGTGTGGGCGTTTATGTATAAACATGTGTATGTGGGTGGGTTGGGCCATTCTTTCGTCTGTTTCCTTGGGCTACCTTGCTAACGCGGGAGACAGGGACTATGTATAATAATAATGATAATAATAACATATATATATATATATATATATGTGTGTGTGTGTGTGTGTGTGTGTGTGTGTGTGTGTGAGTGTGTGCAGAGAAAGGGAGAGAGAATCCGTCTGCTGCTCACAGAAGTGTTGGTAGCCTCACTGTCCACACCGTCGGTGACCAGTTACATATACAAAAGTTAGTAGATTTCTCGGAAAGTTTAACTAGAGTTTTTTTTTCCGCTCCGGAGCCTAGAATTTCTTGTTTTCCAGTCCACTTCTTTTTAGTGTCTCGAAAAGTGCCTTCAGGATCAAATGGAGCTCCCTATTGTTAATTCTCCATTCAGGGTTATTGGGTTTACCGGCTATTTTTTTTTTTATTTATTTGAACATTCATAAAATTCGTAGAACTTTGGAAGAGATTTGGAACCGCCCAAGTGGTCAAAGGAGACTTCTTCGTCAATGGTGGACACATTACCGATCGACTTCTGTGGAAAAAAGTTGTGAGAGTTAAGTTTCGAGAGGCGGAGACAGAAAATTGAAGGCGACACTTGGGAAACGGCTGATCGCGAGTGAGCGCGTTTTCTATAAACTTCTGTATCACGTACGGTTGGTTTGCTACATCAGTGGTACACTTCACTTGGTGTGCTACGATGTAGATAGTGTGGTACGCTGCCTTTGGTGTGTTACACTGTATGTGGTGTCACTCACTGTGGGTAATGTTATACATTGTATTTGTGGTTTGGTTCACTGTGGGTAACGTGGTATAGAGTATCTGTGGTGTGGTTATATTTTCGTGAACAGGGTACAGTGTACGTAGGGTGGTTCACTCTGAGTAATGTGGTACAGGGTACGTGGGATGGTTCAGTGTGCATAATGTGGTAGTGTGTTTGGTGTGGTTCACTGTGAATGTTGTGGTACACTATATCTGTTGCGCTATGGCAGAGTCTGTGTGGCAGATCTAAGACCGTGTAGTCCATCATGATTTATATTGATGAAATGCACCAAACAAGCTCTTCTGTGTTGCAGGTTCCATGTAACGCTACATATGGTTACAGACTGTGGCTGGTATGCTACATTACAGCCAGTGTTACAGCCTGTACGTGGTGGTGTTACAGTACTGCTAGTTTTACAGGCTGCAAGTGGCATGGTACACTTCAGATCGCGTAGTATACCTATGAGGGTGTGATGCAGGGCAGCTTGTGTTGTTCACATTAATTCGCACGGTATGGTATGCTACAGCTGCTGGGTTATGCTAAGGCTACTGTAATATACACAAGTAGCATCATAAAGTAACACTACAACTGATGTTATATACAGAGGCTGATGCACTACACTGCAGGTGTTGTGGTAAGCAACATCTGGTGTGTTGCGACGCATCTAGTGCGATACGATAAGACGTATTGGACCTGTTCAAGTCATACGCTTTAGTGACCTTCATTAACTCTACCTAGAAGAGCAAAGAGATGTTATGGGAAAACATTAAATTGACAACTGGGGTTCGAACTCTAACTTCCGGCACATCTTGTAGTTTACAGGAGAGTTGTTACCCTCGCCAACAGGAAGTCACATCAGAGCAGAAGCGTCTATTTCATACGGCTGCCTCGAAGGAGGCCATCTGTTGGCAACCTTTACTAGGTTCATCGAAGTGCCCTGCAACACCGAACTAGAGGCCTTGGTCTGAAAAATGGGCAGGGAACTTTGAACACTGTGGGTCCGGGTAATTCTTGAAAAGCCACCAAGTTATTTGCTAGCCGAAAAGACCAACATAGTTTCGCCTTTATGAAATTTATTAAAAAAAACGAGACATAATTTTGTTGGAACAAATCAGAGAGAAATATTACCCCGTCACTTGCATGATTGTGATATATAATGAGTCTAAAAGCCTTTTAGCTCGGCATCAGATGCTCGTCGAGTCTGTCAGGAATAATGATGGCCCTTACTGACCTCCTAATATACTCCTGCATCACACAAGCGGGTTTTATTATCATATTAACAGTGTCCTCCCAACCACCTCCCACGTTCCCTGGTTAAACTTTGCCTGTCAGGTTAGATTAGTTTCCAAAGTGGCATTTTGCCTCGCTCACTTCCTAGCTGAAGTTATTCACTTATTCTTAATGACTTTCATTACCTGCTTTTGAAGAGAATTTAGGTCGTCTGTCAACCAGATTTCTCGATGGTACTATACAGAATCACGTGACGTTATGTTTTAGGAAAAATGCTTTTGGAACTCGTGTATGTGCCATACCAACTGCAGTACGAACAATAGCCCTCCATCTCATTAATTTTCCAGGTATTACATCTCTCCAACCATCCATTTCTGTATGCCGTGATGCTGTTGTCCTCTTCCTGTACGACCACTGCTCTCATGAGCTGTCTGCGTATGTCCCTGCCACCAAGGAAAGGACATACGTATCATACGTTTAGCTGCTGCTTCCCGTGGTCTCTGTATAGAAATAGGCGGCATGAGGATTTATCGTTATGATCTCTCCTTTCCACGAGGATCAAAGATGTGCAATTCTCTTCCTTCTTCGCGTCTTTCCATCTACTTTCCTGCCTTGAAGAGTCAAGATTTTAAGATATTTATTGAGCTAATTCATTTTCTCGCATTTTTTCTTTCTTTCACCTGAGATGGCCATGATTGGGTATGCATGCTTGTGCTATGTCAGTCACAAAAAACAAAAGGTTATAAACATAACTTTTATGAGCTTAATTATTGTACTGTACTATGTGTGAAGTGGTCAGTGTAAACATCATAAAGAAATATGTAAACTGAATTGCAAGAGGACATTAACTTCTTGCCAGTACTCATGTAATTCTCTCTATATATATGAAGACATGTTTTATGTAATTTTATGTTTATACAGTATGAGAGGAATTCTTCACAAGTACTTGTGTGTGTGTGTGTGTGTGTGTGTGTGTGTGTGTGTGTGTGTGTGTGTGTGTGTGTGTGTGTGTGTGTTTCACAGAATTACGTCTGCGTGTGATTACAAAGCGAGTGACAATTCAAATTTCAGCGACGTGGTATCACTATCACTGAACGAAAAAGTACTCCGTCTCGTCGAGGGACGTCTAATTCCAAACGGGTCCACCATTTCCCTGCTCCTTATTGAAGTGCAATCTCAAAGCAGCAGTAGCCTCTAAAGTGGGTTATGGGGTTGTATAGTATAACACAGATTAGGGCAGTTGAAAAAGTTTTCGTGGGCGACAAGCCAAACATAGTGAGATGAAGGACATCGTCTACAAAAGTCTTGCGTTGATCAATGGATGAGGCAGGGGGCCGTACGGCGTAGCACCAGTCCCCTGGAGTAGAGGCAGGTATATGGTATGAAACTACACCTACGGCTCTACCTTGGTTGACATCTACCTGAAGAGAACTTCAGGAAACTTATGAAAAAAACAAAATACTTGGGTCTGGACCCACAACATCTCTTCGTTCCTACTGGTTCATTAACGCCAGCTGGGACCCTAGGGGTTCAAGGTTCATGACTTACTCAGCTACATAGGATTCCAGCTGATACAAGCAACTAAAGGTGAGTGGCCTTACCTGCCTGATCATCCAACCCCTCAAAGGAAAAGACAACAAAGCCGCAAGCCACACGAAATAAAGCAAGCGGGCAAATAAATGAAAATATAAAGGAAGCTGATTTCATTATATTGCCGCATTCAAAGACAGCTGGGTGTTGGACGGGCTCTACAGAAAGCAAGTGTGAGAATAGCGTGTGTCAGGCATGAAAATTATAAACTTGGTGAACAAGAAAAACATAAGCGCAATTATTGATGAAAAAACTGCTGTATTTTCGCTTATATGTAGAAGGCTTCAGTCACGGACAAAGTCCACATAAGCCCGGGCCTTAATTGAAATATAGAGAGAATTATGAAACCGAAAAAGAAAAGACAAGGGAAAGTATCTTAGAATTTTTTGAGAAAGTGAAAAACCTGTCTTTTGTAATGTGCCAGGTCAAAGTTACTGGGAAATATGAAATTGCTTGCAATAACTGCTCAGTTACTTATCTTGTAAAAAAAACTCACGTGGGTTAGATATAAGAATAAACGAACGCAAACCAATAACGTGAGATGATAATGAGAATCAAACTCAGTAGTGGTCCACATCGGCAAACACAGCCACCTACCAAGTGGTAGGACGTTGAACTGATGCACAAAGGATGAGAGAAGAAGACAGGACGAACAACTGAAGCTGTATGCACGGCAACAGAGATCGCATCCTCGAAGCTGGGTCGTTGGTAGTTAGGGCAGCGTTGCTCAGTTGTTCGTCCTGTCTTCTTCTCCCATATATATATATATATATATATATATATATATATATATATATATATATATATATATATATATATATATATATATATATATATATATTTTTTATACTATTCGCCATTTCCCGCAATAGCGAGGTAGCGTTAAGAGCAGAGGACTGGGCCTTTGAGGGAATATCCTCACCTGGCCCCCTTCTCTGTTCCTTTTCTGGAAAAAAAAAAAAAAAAAAAAAATATATATATATTATATATATTATATATATATTATATATATATATATATATATATATATATATATATATATATATATATATATATATATATATATATATTATATTATATTATTATTTGCTTTGTCGCTGTCTCCCGCGTTTGCGAGGTAGCGCAAGGAAACAGACGAAAGAAATGGCACAACCCACCCCATACACAATGTACACACACACACACGCCCACACACACCCACACACGCAAGTATACATACCTATACATCTCAATGTACACATATATATACACACACAGACACATACATATATACCCATGCACACAATTCACACTGTCTGCCCCTATTCATTCCCATCGCCACCTCGCCACACAGGGAATACCATCCCCCTCCCCCCTCATGTGTGCGAGGTAGCACTAGGAAAAGACAACAAAGGCCCCATTCGTTCACACTCAGTCTCCAGCTGTCACGCAATAATGCCCGAAACCACAGCTCCCTATCCACATCCAGGCCCCACACAACTTTCCATGCTTTCCTCCAGACGCTTCACATGCCCTGATTCAATCCACTGACAGCACGTCAACCCCGGTATACCACATCGATCCAATTCACTCTATTCCTTGTACGCCTTTCACCCTCCTGCATGTTCAGGCCCCGATCACACAAAATCTTTTTCACTCCATCTTTCCACCTCCAATTTGGTCTACCACTTCTCCTCGTTCCCTCCACCTCCGACACATATATCCTCTTGGTCAATCTTTCCTCACTCATTCTCTCCATGTGCCCAAACCAATTCAAAACACCCTCTTCTGCTCTCTCAACCACGCTCTTTTTATTTCCACACATCTCTCTTACCCTTACATTACTTACTCGATCAAACCACCTCACACCACACATTGTCCTCAAACATCTCATTTCCAGCACATCCACCCTCCTGCGCACAACTCTATCCATAGCCCACGCCTCGCAACCATACAACATTGATGGAACCACTATTCCTTCAAACATAGCCATTTTTGCTTTCCGAGATAATGTTCTCGACTTCCACACATTCTTCAAGGTTCCCAGGATTTTCGCCCCCTACCCCACCCTATGATTCACTTCCGCTTCCATGGTTCCATCCGCTGCCAGATCCACTCCCAGATATCTAAAACACTTTACTTCCTCCAGTTTTTCTCCATTCAAACTTACCTCCCAGTTGGCTTGACCCTCAACCCTACTGTACCTAATAACCTTGCTCTTATTCACATTTACTTTTAACTTTCTTCTTTCACACACTTTACCAAACTCAGTCACCAGCTTCTGCAGTTTCTCACATGAATCAGCCACCAGCGCTGTATCATCAGCGAACAACAACTGACTCACTTCCCAAGCTCTCTCATCCCCAACAGACTTCATACTTGCCCCTCTTTCCAAAACTCTTGCATTCACCTCCCTAACAACCCCATCCATAAACAAATTAAACAACCATGGAGACATCACACACCCCTGCCGCAAACCTACATTCACTGGGAACCAATCACTTTCCTCTCTTCCTACACGTACACATGCCTTACATCCTCGATAAAAACTTTTCACTGCTTCTAACAACTTGCCTCCCACACCCTATATTCTTAATACCTTCCACAGAGCATCTCTATCAACTCTATCATATGCCTTCTCCAGATCCATAAATGCTACATACAAATCCATTTGCTTTTCTAAGTATTTCTCGAATACATTCTTCAAAGCAAACACCTGATCCACACATCCTCTACCACTTCTGAAACCACACTGCTCTTCCCCAAACTGATGCTCTGTACATGCCTTCACCCTCTCAATCAATACCCATATAATTTACCCTCCCAAAAGAAGGAACAGAGAAGAGGGCCAGGTGAGGATATTCCCCCAAAGACCCAGTCCTCTGTTCTTAATGCTACCTCGCTATCGCGGGAAATGGCAAATAGTATGAAAGAAAAAAGAAAGAATATATATATATATATATATATATATATATATATATATATATATATATATATATATATATATATATATATATATATATATATATAAATATATATACATATATATATATATATATATATATATATATATATATATATATATATATATATATATATATATATATATATATATATATATATATATATATATATATATATATATATATATATATATATATATATATATATATATATATATATATATATATATATATATATATATATATATATATATATATATATATATATATATATATATATATATATATATATATATATATATATATATATGTATATAAATATATATATATATATATATATATATATATATATATATATATATATATATATATATATATATATATATATATATATATATATATATATTTTCCCTCGGGATAGGGCATTAAGAATACTTCCCACGTATTCCCTGCGTGTCGTAGAAGGCGACTAAAAGGGGAGGGAGCAGGGGGCTGGAAATCCTCCCCTCTCATTTTTTTTTAATTTTCCAAGCTCTATATATATATATATATATATATATATATATATATATATATATATATATATCCCTGGGGATAGGGGAGCAAGAATACTTCCCACGTATTCCCTACGTGTCGTAGAAGGCGACTAAAAGGGGAGGGAACGGGGGGGCTGGAAATCCTCCCCTCTCGCTTTTTTTTTTTTTTTTTTTTTTTTTTTAATTTTCCAAAAGAAGGAACAGAGAATTAGGCCAGGTGAGGGTAGTCCCTCAAAGGCCCAGTCCTCTGTTCTTAACGCTACCTCGCTAATGCGGGAAATGGCGAATAGTTTGAAAAAAAGAAAAAGAAATATATATATATATATATATATATATATATATATATATATATATATATATATATATATATATATATATATATAATTTTAAATTATTTTGCTTTGTCGCTGTCTCCCGCGCTTGCGAGGTAGCGCGAGGAAACAGACGAAAGAAATGGCCCAACCCACCCCCACACACATGCACCCGCACACACGTCCACACACGCAAACATACACACCCACACATCCCAACGTACACACATATATACACACACAGACACACACATATACACACATGCACACAATTCACACTGTCTCCTCCTACTCACCCCTATCGCCAACCCGCCACACACGGAATAACATCCCCCTACCCTCTCATGTGCACGAGGCAGCGTAAGGAAAAAACAAAACCGGCCTCATTTGCTCACACTCAGTCTCCAGCTGTCATGCAATAATGCCCGAAACCACAGCTCCCTTTCCACACCCAGGCCCCACACAACTTTCCATGGCTTACCCCAGACGCTTTACATGCCCTGATTCAATCCATTGACAGCACGTCGACCCCGGTATACCACATCGATCCAATTCACTTTATTCCTTGCCCGCCTTTCACCCTCCTGCATGTTCAGGCCCCGATCATTCAAAATCTTTTTCACTCCATCTTTCCCCCTCCAATTTGGTCTCCCACTTCTCCTCGTTCCCTCCACCTCCGACACATATATCCTCTTGGTCAACCTTTCCTCACTCATTCTCTCTATGTGCCCAAACCATTTCAAAACACCCTCTTCTGCTCTCTCAACCACGCTCTTTTTATTTCCACACATCTCTCTTACCCTTACGTTACTTACTCGATCAAACCACCTCACACCACACATTGTCCTCAAACATCTCATTTCCAGCACATCCACCCTCCTGCGCACCACTCTATCCATAGCCCACGCCTCGCAACCATACAACATTGTTGGAACCACTATTCCTTCAAACATACCCATTTTTGCTTTCCGAGATAATGTTCTCGACTTCCACACATTCTTCAAGGCTCCCAGAATTTTCGCCCCCTCCCCCACCCTATGTTCCACTTCCGCTTCCATGGTTCCATCCGCTGCCAGATCCACTCCTAGATATCTAAAACACTTTACTTCCTCCTGTTTTTCTCCATTCAAACTCAACTCCCAATTGACTTGACCCTCAACCCTACTGTACCTAATAACCTTGCTCTTATTCACATTTACTCTTAACTTTCTTCTTTCACACACTTTACCAAACTCAGTCACCAGCTTCTGCAGTTTCTCACGTGAATCAGCCACCAGCGCTGTATCATCAGCGAACAACAACTGACTCACTTCCCAAGCTCTCTCATCCCCAACAGACTTCATACTTGCCCCTCTTTCCAAAACTTTTGCATTCACCTCCCTAACAACCCCATCCATAAACAAATTAAACAACCATGGAGACATCACACACCCCTGCCGCAAACCTACATTCACTGAGAACCAATCACTTTCCTCTCTTCCTACACGTACACATGCCTTACATCCTCGATAAAAACTTTTCACTGCTTCTAACAACTTGCCTCCCACACCCTATATTCTTAATACCTTCCACAGAGCATCTCTATCAACTCTATCATATGCCTTCTCCAGATCCATAAATGCTACATACAAATCCATTTGCTTTTCTAAGTATTTCTCACATACATTCTTCAAAGCAAACACCTGATCCACACATTCTCTACCACTTCTGAAACCACACTGCTCTTCCCCAATCTGATGCTCTGTACATGCCTTCACCCTCTCAATCAATACCCTCCCATATAATATATATATATATATATATATATATTTATTTATTTTTATTTATTTTGCTTTGTCGCTGTCTCCCGCGTTTGCGAGGTAGCGCAAGGAAACAGACGAAAGAAATGGCATAACCCACCCCCATGCACAATGTACACACACACACGGCCACACACGCAAATATACATACCTATACATTTCAATATACACATATATATACACACACAGACACATACATATATACCCATGCACACAATTCACACTGCCTGCCCCTATTCATTCCCATCGCCACCTCGCCACACATGGAATACCATCCCCCTCCCCCCTCATGTGTGCGAGGTAGCACTAGGAAAAGACAACAAAGGCCACATTCGTTCACACTCAGTCTCCAGCTGTCACGCAATAATGCCCGAAACCACAGCTCCCTTTCCACATCCAGGCCCCACACAACTTTCCATGGTTTACCCCAGACGCTTCACATGCCCTGATTCAATCCACTGACAGCACGTCAACCCCGGTATACCACATCGATCCAATTCACTCTATTCCTTGCCCGCCTTTCACCCTCCTGCATGTTCAGGCCCCGATCACTCAAAATCTTTTTCACTCCATCTTTCCACCTCCAATTTGGTCTCCCACTTCTCCTCGTTCCCTCCACCTCCGACACATATATCTTCTTGGTCAATCTTTCCTCACTCATTCTCTCATATATATATATATATATATATATATATATATATATATATATATATATATATATATATATATATATATATATATATATATATATATATACATATATATATATATATATATATATATATATATATATATATATATATATATATATATATATATATATATATATATATATATATATATATATATATTCTCTCATATATATATATATATATATATATATATATATATATATATATATATATATATATATATATATATATATATATAATTTTTTTTCTTTGAAACTATTCGCCATTTCCCGCGTTAGCAAGGTAGCGTTAAGAACAGAGGACTGGGCCTCTGAGGGAATATTCTCACCTGGCCCCCTTCTCTGTTCCTTCTTTTGGAAAGAAAAAAAAATATCCCATCCTTTGGGCATCTTCGGGAGTACACAATTATATGAAATATTCCACGATACTAGAATACCTAAAAAGAAATCAAGTTTAGACGAGAAGCTGACAGAAGAGGACTCCACTGGAGTCCGACAGTGTGAAGAGGATCTGTGAGTATAATGAGACTACAATTGCTACATGTTTATAAGTAATTACAATACGTTTGAGTACTTGCTTATCCAGAGTCTACACTCCAGGGGTAGAGGGAAGAGACTTGACTAGCCGGCTGTACGTGTGGCCATATGTTGTTGTGTGAGGTCATGACCCCCAGTCAAGGGCGGAGGAGGAGGGTTAGGCAGGCCTTAGCCTCTCTGACCTGCTTGATGATGGTCGTGAATACCTCATTGTTTCCTGTGACAAGATGCTGTTGTCACTTCTACCAGTAGGCGATGTATGTACTATCAAACATTGTGCTGTCGTGGAAAATCATGTTGTTGGCTTCCGAACTTATACAAGATACCCATTCATCGGGCAGCTCCAAGATGATGATGAGCAGCTGCTATGGCTATAAGCCACCTGCCCTATCTAGGATTTGATCCCCGACCCTCATGAATCATACACAACGACTACAACCACTGCACCACAGACTGGTATATGGGAGGAAGTTCTGTGCATCAGTGTGAGTGTGTGTGTGTGTGTGTGTGTGTGTGTGTGTGTGTGTGTGTGTGTGTGTGTGTGTGTGTGTGTGTGTGTGTGTCTGTATGTGTGTGTGTGCGTGTATTTGTGTGTGATAATGTTTAACTAAAATATCCTTTCTATATTCGTCGGTGTCTTCCCATTTTTCACTTGTCTTTACTTCCCTTCATTCAATTCGTGTTTTGTTTTACTGTTTACCGTTTACTCTCGCATCCTCGTTTCAAGAATCTCTCTCTCTCTCTCTCTCTCTCTCTCTCTCTCTCTCTCTCTCTCTCTCTCTCTCTCTCTCTCTCTTCCTCCTTCCCCGCTCTTGCGATCCCTTTTGATCCTGGGCAAATGAGAAGGCTGGGTGGAGCCTGGTTTCTTTACTCTACCCAACAACCTAATTGCTACATGACCCCTGACTAGTGGCGTTCATTATACTGCATAATTGATCGTCAGTCGAGTTCTTAATGGGACTGTAACTTAGGAGGCGATCGCAAACTTAATATTGGAGACTCTGTTGAAAGTTCTCTATTGCTGGAAGACGGCAATTTGTCATGTTCATTGATTTTGCAAGGGGAAGGGTTCCAGTCCATGGAGGTGTTTGGAATTACGTGGCTCCGTGGGATGATATCTTGTTTGCCTCGGCAACATTGCTGATGTCTTGTCTCCTCCAGTGGGCATCTAGGTCAGCTTCCTCATTAGTGAGGTACTGAAGTTATGCTGCCTCCTTTCCATGCGGCCGCTATATTACTCATCTAACATCCGTAGACATTATGTTGCCAAATTAACATTCGAGGATGGTATATAACTAGATTAACATCCACGGTAGATTAACATCCATGGTTGTTGTATTGCCAGACGTGATATTACGTGATATTATATAAGTAGCATTTATGGATGTTACATTATCAAACTAGCATCCATGGACTTAACATTATTAAACTAGTGAACGAGGAAGTTATACTACCAAAGTAGCATCTATGAACGTTGTATAACGAGACTAAGATCCGTGGGGGTTCTGTTACCAAACATGACCTGGCTTGTTCCTCTGAAATAGATAATCAACGATTTCCATCATAACACGCCAGATGTACTGTTTCAAGTACGTTCTTAATTAAGGGTCCAAAACAAACAGGCAATACTGCACATTGTCCATTGGTTACACGGTCCACGTTGTGTCTGGTAAATCTGCAGGTGTATTGCAGTTCTCCAGCGGTTTACTCCGTCTAGTAATGTTTGGTAAAACTCTAGTTTCACCTTGTCTTTTTCCTGTGCTTTACGGAGTCCAACTCATCCTCAGAGTCGGTGAATTTAGAGAAACGAAAAAGAGTTCTTTTTCATCAGCAAAGTTAACGCACGGAAATAGAAATATTAGGCCAAAAAATAAGAATGAAATATAAATACATAGATTCCTTCATTATCAATAAGACGGTATATCTAAATCCAGTGTCGAGATTAAGTCTCCCAAGGTAATAGTCTAAAGATTAGAGAAATTTCTATATTGATCAAAATGTCTGCCTGCAAGAGCACGGGAAAAAAGCCACAACCACGATTCAAAATAGTTGCCAGCAGCAAGGTTAAACAATCCTAACTGCAAGTCTAAAGTCCTTCGTGGAAATTTCTGCCAGCTCAGAATTTTAAATCCTCGCTGAAATTAAGTTTACGTTCCGGGAGAAAATCCCAACCAACAGGCAATTTCAAGTTTGTGCATCGTGGGCGGTGTTTGGAAATGGTCGAGGAGATGCAGTCTCCATCTTTGCAACCTTTTTATACCTCCTTACGTACGCTCGTGTTTCTTGCCCCTTATGCTGTAATAGATATTCAACGACACTTCTAAAACGGGGATTGAATTCGAGATAATTATTGTCTTTATCTTGGACGAGTTTCGGGCCCCCTGCTTCGATTATACTGGGAAATTGCAGAACCCTTGCTTCGATTTTCTTGAACGAGTTTCAGGTCCCCTGCTTGACTGTCTTAGACGAGCTCTGTACCCTTTGCTTCGATCATTTTGGATCAGCTTCGAAACCCTGCTTCAACAGAGTTTCAAAAATGTTTATACTCCCGAGGAAATCTAAATGCTTGTAGTACCTTAGAAATCATCCGCCACTTACAGAATCAGTGACCGAATTTTATTTCTCGTAGAAAATTACCAGCAAAACTAAAAGAAGTACTTAACAATCTGAACAGGTGTCAAATCATCCACCAGAGAGCAGTAAAATACATAAAGCTTGGAGGAAGAAATTATTCGCTATTGGGTTTTCAATTTGAGTTGTCCTTCAACGAACAGAATTCAGGAAATATCTTTGCAGCAACATATCAAATCAAGAGCTTATAATGGTATTTGCATTGCTTATGAATAACAATTAAGTAACTGATGAAAAAGGAAATCATGAATATGATACAAATTACACAAATGAAGTGATAGATGATCCACAAACCAAAAGAAATATTAACAGGTAAATTTTGCGATACCCATAACTCAAACGTGGGGATTTATGATCTAATTTACGATCGAACATAAATTTTATCCAGCCAAAGTTAGTCATACTCTCGTACCTTTATCAGGTATTAAATCACCATCTTATTGATCACATCGTGTGTAATCACACCAACCGAATTCTCGTCAGATTTGCGTCGAAAATGTCAAATTTGGAGCAGATCTGTGTCAAAGTATCACCTGTGTACAGGATTTTCACAATCGCTTTCTTTTTCACTTCAAATTTTCCTATAGTGACAGACATAGCACGGGCAAATAACATGCCCCAGTTAAAGTCATCTCGAGTGAAAGAAAGTAAGGTTCAAAAATGTAAAAATTAATCATGGCTCCGCACAGATTCATAGACTTGAACCTTAAATTTAAGAAGAAAGGTTATATGAGGGTGATAATACAGATGAAGGAAGAGAATTTCACAGTTTAGCAATTCTAGGGAAGAAGGAAGCATCATAGCAGCCAGTCCTAGTATGGCCGGTCTTTACACAGAAGTTATAGGACACAGGTCAACCCCAGAGTCCTGGCCGCCCAACCTCACCTAACAAAGGACAAGCCTCCGGGGTTAGGATTGGGAAACTCAATCACTGGAAGACAGACACCATCGAGAGGTTCTTTCCTGTATAACTTTGATTTATCACGATCATTTTAAGAAGGAATTGAGGAAATGATGATAGAGAGACAGTGGATATTTCGAACTTTTCGCCGGTGCCAAACTGTTAGCTCAGTATCAAATGCGCTGCAGCTCATCAAAATTAAACTATATATTTTGTAGTCATACCTGCTGTAAGTTATTTGATGTATTTCCCATTTTGAGAATATTCATGAGCTTAAAACTGTAAAACTGTAGCAGGGACAGGTGATTCCTATTTATGAACAAATCTGTATTAAAAGCTTGTGATCCTCCCCTACACAAAGTGCTATAGATAGCTCTGTAGCCCTATAGACAGACAGTTAGAAATAATGATTCACAACTAGAATGATAGGTTTGTGGATATAGAATTGAAAACTATTGAAATCATCTAAGCAATCACACAAGAGAGAGACTTATGCAGATTACGCAATACAACAATATGAACCACTGTTATTACTGTCTGATTGTTATCACTTCTGAACTCTTCCTAACGAAGGCAGATTAATTGTGTTAGTAAGTAGCGTTTGCAGATCCGATTGTCTGTGAATGTGACTGAGTTTATGGTGATAGCGATTATCTGCAGATGCACCTTCCTCCCCCTGCGATGTAAACAAAACGTCAATCTTCTCGTATTTACTACACGTATCGACGACTGTGCTGAGTATGAGTGATCAGAAGGATGAGTGCCCCTACGGATGAGTGACCCAGATAATGAGCATCCCCGAGGATGAGTGATTGCTCCACATCCAATGCACGTACTCAGAGAGGAAGGTCACCTAGCACTCCCTTCGCTCTGAAAGTTCTCAGATGATGAATGGATGAGTAACTTAGCCATGACGAGATCATTCCAGCAGTCTGAGCAGTACGAAACTACAGTAAGTTGGATGGAATTCTGTCTTGGAATTCAAACAGTGAGGAATAATTAAGCGAGCGGTGACTGCAAGATCGGCCGTACGTGTAGTTCCATTATCACAGCACATGACACATACTGGTCTGGTGTTCATGATGACTTCTCTTAAAGTCATGAGGAAGTCTTCCTGGTCATGCACTGGCATTATTCTTGGTGTCCCTGAGGAACTGCTTCTTGCCATAAAAGTCACCCTGTTTTCACACGTGCATGACGCACCGGTACTGCTATTGTCGTGCATGATGCGCTGCTCTTGTCGTGTTCCGCTCCTGTCTTACATGGCGTATCGTTCTTGCCATCCACGACGTACTGCTCTTGTCGTGCAGGACGTATTAATTTTGTCATGCATGACATATTTTTTCGTCGTGCACGACGTACTTATTTTTGTTGTACACAACGTTCTGCTCTTGTCGTGCATGACGTACTACCGCTTTCGACGAACTGATCCGCTCATTCTGATGTTCTTGAAGCAAACAAGGCTCACACATCACTCGACATCCTGACTGAAGAGGTACACAGTATATTTGGAGTGTGTGTAATTTTGTAAACTTTATTATCAAAACATAATGAATCTGTAGAGTCTATCTATCGACTTTTTCTGAGATATGACTTTAAATCAATCTGTTATTGAATACGCGTGAATCAGTGACGCGCAGATGTACATGTAATTTTCTGTTTAATGAAACTGACAAGTACATGAACGGTGAGACTCAGTCTAACACTTACGTGGTCACTGATGATAATAATAAGTCTTGCTCACAAAATATTCAACTGCGTCACGAATCACATCCTTTAGATTCCATTCATCATTACATTTACGTCAAGTCTTATTCACCAGAATTATCTCACTGATTTAGCACCAGTCATTATTCTTAGGATTTTAGATGCAAAGTTTGCCTTTATCGTATCCCATATTCGCCTGTTATCAGTTTACAATACACACACACACACACACACACACACACACACACACACACACACACACACACACACACACACAGTGAAGTGGCTCTCCTCATTCATAACTCTGAGCTCCCACCACGATAACGTGTATTCAAGCCCACATGTGTTACAGAAATGTCACTTTCCACGAGCAACATCCATCCATCTGATCCAAGGGCAAACTGAGAGTGGTGTTGCCTTCCTTACCCGAAGAGCTGCATCATGAATTATGACCAACCCCTTCAATCCACCAGCATAAATAGATTAGGAAGATTCGTCTCTGTCTTGGGATAAGATATGCAGCCAATAATGCATGAGCCGCCACTCCTCCCACAGGGAATGATGCCCAGGTATGAAGAATACATACATACTTACATACACACACACACACACACACACACACGCCCATATATATATATATATATATATATATATATATATATATATATATATATATATATATATATATATATATATATATATATATATATATATATATATATATATATATATATATATATATATATATATATATATATATATATATGTATATATATATTTCTTTCTTTCATACTATTCGCCATTTCCCGCGTCAGCGAGGTAGCGTTAAGAAC
This sequence comes from Panulirus ornatus, assembly GCF_036320965.1. NCBI lineage: Eukaryota > Metazoa > Arthropoda > Malacostraca > Decapoda > Palinuridae > Panulirus > Panulirus ornatus. The sequence goes on along the minus strand of NC_092238.1, from coordinate 45,983,888 downwards.
AGAGGACTGGGCCTCTGAGGAAACATCCTCATCCAGCCCCCTTCTCTGTTCCTTCCTTTGGGGGTGAAAAAAAAAAGAAAAAAAAAAGAGAGAGAGGGGAGGATTTCCAGCCCCCCGCTCCCTTCCCTTTTAGTCGCCTTCTACGACACGCAGGGAATATATATATATATATATATATATATATATATATATATATATATATATATATATATATATATATATATATATATATATATATATATATATATATATTCCTATGAGTCCACGGGGAAAATGAAACACGAAAATTTCCCAAGTGCACTTTCGTGTAATGATCACATCATCAGGGGAGACACAAGAGAGAAATATAACAGTCAGTTTATATACATCGAAGAGACGAAGCTAGGACGCCATTTGGTAAACAGGTGATTGTCCAAAACATGTTTTGGACAATCACATGTTTACCAAATGGAGTAAAACTGGAGAAAGTAAAGTGTTTTAGATATCTGGGAGTGGATCTGGCAGCGGATGGAACCATGGAAGCGGAAGTGAATCATAGGGTGGGGGAGGGGGCGAAAATCCTGGAAGCCTTGAAGAATGTGTGGAAGTCGAGAACATTATCTCGGAAAGCAAAAATGGGTATGTTTGAAGGAATAGTGGTTCCAACAATGTTGTATGGTTGCGAGGCGTGGGCTATGGATAGAGTTGTGCGCAGGAGGGTGGATGTGCTGGAAATGAGATGTTTGAGGACAATATGTGGTGTGAGGTGGTTTGATCGAGTTAGTGATGTAAGGGTAAGAGAGATGTGAGGAAATAAAAAAAGAGTGGTTGAGAGAGCAGAAGAGGGTGTTTTGAAATGGTTTGGGCACATGGAGAGAATGAGTGCGGAAAGATTGACTAAGAGGATATATGTGTCGGAGGTGGAGGGAACGAGGAGAAGTGGGAGACCAAATTGGAGGTGGAAAGATGGAGTGAAAAAGATTTTGAGTGATCGGGGCCTGAACATGCAGGAGGATGAAAGGCGGGCAAGGAATAGAGTGAATTGGATCGATGTGGTATATCCGGGTTCACGTGCTGTCAGTGGATTGAATCAGGGCATGTGAAGCGTCTGGGGTAAACCATGGAAAGCTGTGTTGGGCCTGGATGTGGAAAGGGAGCTGTGGTTTCGGGCATTATTGCATGACAGCTAGAGACTGAGTGTGAACGAATGTGGCCTTTGTTGTCTTTTCCTAGCGCTACCCCGCACACATGAGGGGGGAGGGGGATGGTATTCCATGTGTGGCGAGGTGGCGATGGGAATGAATAAAGGCAGACAGTGTGAATTGTGTGCATGGGTATATTTGCATGTGTCTGTGTGAGTATATATATGTGTACATTGAGATGTATAGGTATGTATATTTGCGTGTGTGGACGTGTGTGTATATACATGTGTATGGGGATGGGTTGGGCTATTTCTTTCGTCTGTTTCCTTGCGCTACCTCGCAAACGCGGGAGACAGCGACAAAGCAAAATAAATATAAAAAGAATATATGTATGTATGTATATATTCTTTTACCTCATCTGATTCCCTAGGAGGGTATCTTGTTCACATGACCCAACTCATTAAGTTCATCCAAGCATCGTAAAGCAGAGTGTCACACTTTCGCGAAGAGGCGTTAACCTAATCTACGTGGGCTGAGTTATGAGGCAATTGCATTCTTCCCCTAAGTCTTGAGAGAGAGAGAGAGAGAGAGAGAGAGAGAGAGAGAGAGAGAGAGAGAGAGAGAGAGAGAGAGATCTTTTTCCGCAGGGCGTTAGTAACATACTCGTAAAACCGGCCAATGTAAAATTCACGAGCAGTTTGTTTCTATAAGTAGTGCGTCTAACTGAGTCATTAGAGACATGCTGAGTGATCGTTACAGCTCAAAATCACAGGCCAGCTACCTGAAAAACAAATGACGTCTTTAAGAACTGCTTCCCCCACACCAGCTCTGTTCTTGCAGTAAGGGCAGTAGTATCTGTAATGGGTTAGAATATGCATGACGAGAAAGTATTGCATTTTATGATTGGAAATGGTGTGCTTAATGAAGAAGATATTACCCTTGAGTGGTGAGTCACCTCTGACATCGTGAAAATGAAGGTGTTTACTGCACGTGTGTCCGAGACAATATGATATTTAACATGTTGCCACGGTGTGTACAGTAGCTGAATGAGTAATGTCACCAAGAGAACTATTAGTCACTGGCCATGAATTCATAACTTAAATGGACGATCAATTGCGTATACATCGGTGAATTATCCTTGACAGTCAAGTGACGTGCTAGACGAAGAGAGTAGAGAGAGAGAGAGAGAGAGAGAGAGAGAGAGAGAGAGAGAGAGAGAGAGAGAGAGAGAGAGAGAGAGAGAGAGAGAGAGAGGTTGCAATCCAATTCACATGGAATTGGATTGCGTATATCGAATGATAGGGTTTAACTAGATGACCAGTTCAGTGCACAGGAGAAAAATCTAATCCCAGCGCTACTTGTGACAGGGGATCGAATCGAAATCCACGAGAGTTTTAAAAGGCAACTGGTACAAAAGTTCCTTCAAAAGGCACACGGTATTTGGCTGATTACAGGACTTAAAACAATGGTGGAATTTGGTGTCCGCAGACTTTAAAAACGCTTTGGAGTTGACCGAAAGTGCGCAGTGTTACACTTGGTTGTGTAGTACAGTCTTAATACTGAACAGGATTACTAATTTCATAAGTCCCATAAGTTTAGAGGAATCTTTTTTGTCTTACGATTACAAAATTTAGGACAAAAATTTTCTGTAATAAGAAAACAAAACTTGAAAGGGATGTCTCTTATGATAAGTTTACTAATCGTGAAAGAGAAGTGTTCCATCATATGATCAAAAAACATGAGAGGGAATTTCTCTATCAAACGACAATTAAACCTAAGAGGGAAGTGCTCTATCATAGGACCAGTAAACCTGAGAGGGAAGTGCTCGACCATAGGTCCAGTAAACGTGAGAGGGAGGTGCTCTATCATAGGACCAGTAAACCTGAGAGGGAAGTGCTCTATCATAGGACCAGTAAAACCTGACGGGGAAGTACTTCATGACGAGACCACTAAACTTGAGACGGAAGTGATCTATCGCATGATCACTAATCCTGAGAGGGAAGTTGTCTAACATAAGACTGCTAAATCTGAGAGGGAAGATGTCCATCAGCAGAGGATCAATAAACCTGAGAAGGAAGTTCTTCATAATTAAACCATTAAAGCTGAGAGGAAAGTGCTCCATCGTCATAGGACCAGTAAACCTGAGAGGGAAGTGCTCTATCATAGGTCCAGTAAACCTGAGAGGGAAGTGCTCTATCATAGGTCCAGTAAACCTGAGAGGGAAGTGCTCTATCATAGGTCCAGTAAACCTGAGAGGGAAGTGCTCTATCATAGGACCAGTAAACCTGAGAGGGAAGTGCTCTATCATAGGTCCAGTAAACCTGAGAGGGAAGTGCTCTATCATAGGTCCAGTAAACCTGAGAGGGAAGTGCTCTATCATAGGTCCAGTAAACCTGAGAGGCAAGTGCTCTATCATAGGTCCAGTAAACCTGAGAGGGAAGTGCTCTATCATAGGACCAGTAAACCTGAGAGGGAAGTGCTCTATCATAGGACCAGTAAACCTGAGAGGCAAGTGCTCTATCATAGGTCCAGTAAACCTGAGAGGCAAGTGCTCTATCCTGATTCCACCAAACTTGAGAAAGATTTGCTCTGTCGTACGACAAGACTTGACATGGTAGAAATTCAACTATAAATGGAAGTGCAAAGTAAGATTGAAAATCTGGGTCTTATCTCAGGATTTACAAAGTAAACATGTAAATAAGGTGTCACTCCAAGATAAACATATTTAACCTGGTTATCAGGATGCATGCACATTTGCTCAATCCTTCTGTAATCATAAAGTAAACATCAGAAAAACAGAAAAAATAATATCTTCGCAGCAAGGGATTTATTTACGAGAAATGCTTCATGCGGATTAGATATAAATCTGAATTCTCGCCCAAACAACTATTTCAACAGGAACACATATAGCAACAATTTTAGCTCGAAGAAGCCTGGCCGGAGATGTCAAGACGCTGAGAGACCTCTGGAGTGGCTCCAAAAGAACGGGTAAAATTCTTGTAATCATCATAAACGCCTGAAGGAAGGCTCTCCCACGAACGAACGTCTCATTCTCCTCCAGGTAGTGCAATATTCTAAGCGTTCTTTTAAAGAGGAGTTCATTTCAACAAATTGCTCAATAAGAGCAGCGCCAGCAATAACTTAAACATAAAATGGCAAGTGATGAAACTGGTCATAGCCATAGGAAGTGCATGAAAAGAATGACACGATTCCAAGGGGGCCATTAGTCCATTGTAGAAAATGATGTGAAGAATATTGTATGTCCCAGATGTATCAATAAGATGATGGGCACTGAGAATTAGGTAGTCATTCGTAATATGAGAACCATTGATAAACACATGATGACGTCGTGAATACCGAAGTAACTACTGATAAGTAGTGAGGATTCAATAATATTGAAAGACATTGATAACCTGTAAGGCATCAATAAATGAAAAATATCAATAAAAGATAACATGAGTAACGGATGAGTCATTGATAACTTAAAACGAAGCAGTAATGCATCAATATCATGACAACCACTAGAAATACGAGAGATATTAATACCAATGACATACGTAACAAGAAACCTCGTTATAGATTGAAACTGATCAACAGCATGAAAGTCAAAATTACCTGACACAGCATTACTTATACATAATGATTATTGTGTAAGAGATATCACGTCCTAAATAGCATTAATGACAGGGGTGTTTATGTAAGCTTGGTATCAATGGCACGAGAAGTATGACAGGCATAAATGACATCACTGACCTTGAAAACTGAAGTATCTGAAGTGATGACTGATAACATTACGGATCACCCAAGATATCACAGTAAAGAGACAGATTTAAGTATGAGAAGCAGGTAGAGTAGCGTGAAAGATATCAACAACAGTATAAGAAGCAGTTATAACAATATGTGAGACAGCTATAGTAGTGTGAGGGGCAGCTATCCTGGTGTGGAAAGCAGTTACAACAGTATGAGAGGCACTAATAAGAAGGGTGAGGGACTCAGTTACAAAAGTGTGGGAAAAATCTACAACAGTGTGAGAGTATCTACAATCGTCCATGTAAGACATCTACGGTCGTGTGAGAGCAGCTACAACACTGTGAGAAGCAGCCACATTAGTTCAAGTGACAGCTACAACAACCTAAATAAAGGTAATCTTATCGATAGATGTAAAGATAGATGCCACAGAGTAAATAAGGTGAGGATGCGCAGGAATATTCGAGGAAGCCATGACCTCCTTCCTACACACACCAGTGATAAACTGTGCAAACAGAATTGCAACAGTTTCTGCCATTAATCTTCATAAAGATTTACCTGGCGGGATCTAGAACAACAGTATTCTATCTCGCACACACGTCATTTTCCTTAATCTCTTCTTTTCCTCGGTTGTTACTGGCAAAGTAATGGAACCAAATGGTTGCTGTGGATGAGAAACATTTCTGTATGATCGTGTGTGTGTGTGACTCACTCTCTCTCTCTCTCTCTCTCTCTCTCTCTCTCTCTCTCTCTCTCTCTCTCTCTCTCTCTCTCTCTCTCTCTCTCTCTCTCTCTCTCTAATGATAATAATAATAATGATAATAATGATATTAATGATAATAATGATAATGATAATGATAATTATAATGATTATAATAATCATAATGAATAACAATGATGATAATAATAGAATAACATTAATGATGATAATATTAATAACAACGGTAATGATAATAATATTAATGATAATGTTAATAACAACAGTAATAATAATAATAATGATAATAATGATAATAATAATGATAGTGATAATAGTGATAATAACAATAATAATAATAATAATGATCATAGTAATGATAATCATCATTATTATTATCATTATCTAAATGCGAGTTTGACAGGAGACAAGGTGGAGGAGGTGGAGTGTTTTAGGTTAGTCGATATGGCAGTGAATGGAACCATGGAAGCTTAAGTGAGCCACTGATTGGGTGATGGGGCAGAGGTCCAAGGCGCGGTGAGGGAGGAATATGTAGAAATAGAAGCTACTGTTCTAAAGTGTAAGCATATATATATATATATATATATATATATATATATATATATATATATATATATATATATATATATATATATATATATATATATATATATATATATATATATATATATATACATATATATTCCTTGCCCGCCTTTCACCCTCCTGCATGTTCAGGCCCCGATCACTCAAAATCTTTTTCACTCCATCTTTCCACCTCCAATTTGATCTCCCACTTCTCCTCGTTCCCTCCAGCTCCGACACATATATCCTCTTGGTCAATCTTTCCTCACTCATTCTCTCCATGTGCCCAAACCATTTCAAAACACCCTTTTCTGCTCTCTCAACCACGCTCTTTTTATTTCCACACACCTCTCTTACCCTTACATTAATTACTCGATCAAACCACCTCACACCACACATTGTCCTCAAACAACTCATTTCCAGCACATCCACCCTCCTGCGCACAACTCTATCCATAGCCCACGGCTCGCAACCATACAACATTGCTGGAACCACTATTCCTTCAAACATACCCATTTTTGCTTTCCGAGATAATGTTCTCGACACATTCTTCAAGGCTCCCAGGATTTTCGCCCCCTCCCCCACCCTATGATCCACTTCCGCTTCCATGGTTCCATCCGCTGCCAGATCCACTCCCAGATATCTAAAACACTTTACTTCCTCCAGTTTTTCTCCATTCAAACTTACCTCCCAATTGACTTGACCCTCAACCCTACTGTACCTAATTACCTTGCTCTTATTCACATTTACTCTTAACTTTCTTCTTTCACACACTTTACCAAACTCAGTCACCAGCTTCTGCAGTTTCTCACATGAATCAGCCACCAGCGCTGTATCATCAGCGAACAAATACTGACTCACTTCCCAAGCTCTCTCATCCACAACAGACTTCATACTTGCCCCTCTTTCCAAAACTCTTGCATTCACCTCCCTAACAACCCCATCCATAAACAAATTAAACAACCATGGGGACATCACACACCCCTGCCGCAAACCTACATTCACTGAGAACCAATCACTTTCCTCTCTTCCTACACGTACACATGCCCTACATCCTCGATAAAAACTTTTCACTGCTTCTAACAACTTGCCTCCCACACCATATATTCTTAACACCTTCCACAGAGCATCTCTATCAACTCTATCATATGCCTTCTCCAGATCCATAGATGCTACATACAAATCCATTTGCTTTTCTAAGTATTTCTCACATACATTCTTCAAAGCAAACACCTGATCCACACATCCTCTACCACTTCTGAAACCACACTGCTCTTCCCCAATCTGATGCTCTGTACATGCCTTCACCCTCTCAATCAATACCCTCCCATATAATTTACCAGGAATACTCAACAAACTTATACTTCTGTAATTTGAGCACTCACTCTTATCCCCTTTTCCTTTGTGCAATGGCACTATGCACGAATTCCGCCAATCCTCAGGCACCTCACCATGAGTCATACATACATTAAATAACCTTACCAACCAGTCAATAATACAGCCACCCCCTTTTTTGATAAATTCCACTGCAATACCATCCAAACCTGCTGCCTTGCCGGCTTTCATCTTCCGCAAAGCTTTTACTACCTCTTCTCTGTTTACCAAAAGGTGAGAACAATGGAAGTAACGGGAGTGGGGGAGGAATAGGATGCATTTAGGGAATCAGTGATGGATTGCGCAAAAGATGCTTGTGGCATGAGAAGAGTGGGAGGTGGGTTGATTAGAAAGGGTAGTGAGTGGTGAGATGAAGAAGTAAGATTATTAGTGAAAGAGAAGAGAGAGGCATTTGGACGATTTTTTCAGGGAAAAAATGCAACTGAGTGGGAGATGTATAAAAGAAAGAGACAGGAGGTCAAGAGAAAGGTGCAAGAGGTGAAAAAGAGGGCAAATGAGAGTTGGGGTGAGAGAGTATCATTAAATTTTAGGGAGAATAAAAAGATGTTCTGGAAGGAGGTAAATAAAGTGCGTAAGACAAGGGAGCAAATGGGAACTTCAGTGAAGGGCGCAAATGGGGAGGTGATAACAAGTAGTGGTGATGTGAGAAGGAGATGGCAGTGAGTATTTTGAAGGTTTGTTGAATGTGTTTGATGATAGAGTGGCAGATATAGGGTGTTTTGGTCGAGGTGGTGTGCAAAGTGAGAGGGTTAGGGAAAATGATTTGGTAAACAGAGAAGAGGTAGTTATATATATATATAGATATATAGATATATATATATATATATATATATATATATATATATATATATATATATATATATATATATATATATATATATATATATATATATATATATATATATATATATATATATATATATATATATATATATATATATATATATATATATATATATATATATATATATATATATACATATATATACATATATATATATATATATATATATATATATATATATATATATATATATATATATATATATATATATATATATATATATATATATATATATATATATATATATATATACATATATATGCCGTCCGTAAAGGGATCATATCTAAAGAAGATAAGGAACGGTGTGGAACAATAAACATTATGTGGAGGACGTGGGAGGCAGTGCATTATACTTCCAGGCCACCTACATTATCATTTATGATATCAAAGCAGCACTCGAGAGAAGCACGTGCTAGTCATGAGATGTATGCTGCCTCTGGTGCCACGTTGTGTGTTGTCTGTTATACTGCGTTGTACACTGCAGGTTAGAGAGAGAGAGAGAGAGAGAGAGAGAGAGAGAGAGAGAGAGAGAGAGAGAGAGAGAGAGAGAGAGAGAGAGAGATTCTTGGGCATTTTGGTAATGTCTAAATATCAGAGCATGTAATGTTCACCTGCAAATAAATCTTAATCATTTTACCAATACTTGTCATAGAATCAACTACGACCAACGAGATGGAAAGTAGACAGCGTATCTGTGGGCCACCAATGAGCTAACAGTTATCTGTCCTAGGTTACTGCTGTGGGAGAGACATCTTCTGGCTGTAGTGAGGTACTGCATAATGTAAAGAGGAGTGAAGGATATGGGGTGTATGTTTGCATCATATGTGTTTTTCTTACGTTGGGAGTTCCAATCACGGGCAAGAGAAAACATCAAGGCCAGGTCATAAGTGAAATACAAATAGGTTAAGGAAAGGAAGAAAGAAGAGACATGGGAATGTATTAACGAATTTTGGAGGAAGTGAAAAACGTGTCTTTAGAAATGTGCTAGGTCAAAGTTATTGGGAAAGGCATGAGGGAGTACAGAGATGCAAAGCCTTGAGCTGTAGTGAAGAAGAAAGTCATCAAAACAGCCCACCCTTGAGTTGCCAACGGCCATACAGTAATCGTGTGACGCAGCAGCTTGCCGAGTATTGCATGGTCTAGCTAGTGGTGTGGACACAAGCAGCCAACTTTTGGGTGCAAAAACCAAAGTAATACCAATAGAAGGAAAGTGAACCAACGCTGCGGCACAGGGCAAATGGGTCAAGTCTTAAAGTTTCTACTCAACTCTGTCAAGTAATGATGAAGAGCTAGAATCACCCTATATATGAAAACTGCACTCTATACAAGGACGGATCAGTCCTTTTCATAAAAGGAACAACTGCTCAAAAGAAAATAAATTTCGACATCAAAACAGGATTCCAGTGTCTTAGAGGCAGACTCAGCTATTTCCTTAATATGGGGTTTCCAAGAAAAAGTGGATGTCACAGAAATAATAAGTACGTTCAGTGAGTCAAGAGGTGAAATATCAGAACTGTTGAAGGAGAGAGAAAAGTTATAGGAAAATTTTGATATAAAAAACTGGGTCGTGGAGGCAGTAAAATGAAATAGAATCGGCCTACCCCACTGAGATATATCCTATCTAAGTCTGAATTAATTAAGAAAGTCATATCGAAACGAGATGCAGATCGAGTTATAGAAGAACGAGCAGAATTGAAGAATGTAAAAGATTGCATTATAGAATCATCAGCGTATGAGTGCATTTGGTTTGGTTATTTGTAGAAGAAAGGAAATCGATGATGAAAAGGAGAAAAAATGTAGGACACGGGACAGAACCTTAAGGGACACCACTGTTTATGGAGAAAAGGGTAGAGGCTGATCCATCAACAACTACAGAGATAGATCGACCAGAGAAGCTAGATGTATGGGCGCAAAGTGAGGGAGGGAAATGAAAACAGAGAAGCTTAGAGATGAGACCCGATACCTCACCTTGTAAAAAGCTTTGGATGTATCAAAAACATCTCTATAGGATTTCCCAAAATCTTTCAGAGATGATGACCAGACATTATTAAGACAGGAAAGAATATCACCAGTGGGTCGCACCTTATGGAAGCCATACTGATAATAGAAGGAAAGATTGTGAGATTCAAGATGACTAAGGATATGGGAATTGGGGAAGGATTCAAAGACTTTGGAGAAGATAGATATCAAAGCAACAGGACAATAGTTAGAGAAAAAACGGTCACCCTTCTCAGGGAAGAGAAGTACGAAAACATGCTTCCAAACAGAAAAAAGTTCTATTTTTTGAAACAGAAACGGGACAGATGAGCAAACACAGGTGCAAGTTTAGAGACACATTCTTTCAGTGCACGGGGATGGATGCCATGAGGACCATAAGCTTTGCTTCTGTCTAGAGAGAGAATCGCTTTTTGGACAGGGGAGGAGCATGGAATGACTAAGAGGAGCATCAGTGGTGAAGGAATGTAAGAGTCGTCCGAGGTAGGGTTAGAGGAGAAAAGAGAACCAGAGTTGCTTTGTCTACGAGAGAGAAAGCTATAGTACCATCAGAAAGGAACAGTGAAGGACCAGAAGGACCTATCGGTGGATGAAGAGGAGAGGTTATCGTACTTCCTTTAATAAAAGAACGCTTTTCCTCACAGAATACGTACTTGCAATGGTTACGGGCAGTGGGAAATGCTGAATGGGAATCGGAGGATGGAGAGTTTTTCCAAGCCTGATCTTTTGCTGAACGGTTTCAGAACAGGAAGGGCTTCAGAACCATGGATTACAAGACGAGGTTGTCCTGAGGGGAAGGGAATCAATGCCTTCATTCCTTTCCGTTCCTGCAACAATAACTTCTACTATGCGTTTGGTGGAGACAGAAGCATCACCACATAAAAGACAATAAACTACCGTAGGAAAGTTAGGAAAGAATTTTCGTAAGTTATTCCACTCAACTTTGTTGAGGTGTTAATATCTACTTTTAGAAAGAGCTCCTGGAGGGAGAAGTGCCTTCAAGACTGATACATTTACGAAAGCATAGCCAGATGAACCAATATGGGGCGAGATTATGTACTACAGAGCAAAGGATTAGTGGTGAAAAAACAAACCCTGGATATTAGCAGTGTTCACAGCGGTCAAGAGTATGGGTTGAGTGTGTGAAAATTTGCTCTAGATCATTGATACAGGAGAATGTGATGGCTTCACTTCCCTCACCATCTGTATGGGAGGAATTCAATCATTTCCTATGGATGAGCGTTGAAATCCCCTAGCTTGTGGGCGAGAGGATGTCACGTCCTTATGGCGGGAGGTTAAATAGTCCAAGAAAGAATTAGGAGAGCAGACACAAGAATGTAGAATTAGGAGAGCAGTAGACAAAACAAAGGAAAGGCGTGGTAGCTATGAAACAGACCCTAGAGTCAGATAACATCAAAGTTTGGGGACTCGAGGTCCTCAAGATGTGTTGACGTTGGAATAAGCACAAAACACCGCCTTTGAACCGCAATCGTGAGTGGAGATGGTAGTTGGAGATGAGAAAGTAGCTAGTGAGAACATTATCAGACAACTTGAGTCTGAAGAGAAGTAAAGTATCAGCAGAGGTATGCGAGAGATGGTATTCAGCAGAGGTAAGGTTGCTAGAGACGCTACAAATGTTGGTAGCAGAGTACAGAAAACGAGAGAGGAAGGTCGTGGCACGGGGCAGGTACCATTAAAACTTGAGTCCTCCCTCTGGTTAAGCGTCCTGCGGAACCGGAGATTCTTAGCAGCCCATGATGCCGGGGACATGGGGGCCATATAGGTTGCTGAGTCAATCATGATTAGATTTAAAACCGATTGAGCAGACAGGAGAGGGCAAGATGATTTACGTGACGAAAATAAGTGAGGTTTGAGTAGGTGTATGGCACTTGTGAAGAGAAGTTGGTAGGACTAGCCCGGTAGTGCCGTTTTGATGAGGCAGAAAATAAGACCAACAGCCCTAACATTGAGGGTGTAAGAGGGTTCCGATCACCACTTTAATGCACCTCATTCAGGGCAGCTGCTGTCAACAGCCTACTAGCTGCGCTGTGTTCAGCAATACCGTTATGCAATAAGCTCATTCAACTAAATTGTCACCTTGCTTTTTGTATTCTTCATACAGGAGTACGAACAGCAACAGTCCAACGGGTCTTTTATGATACTATTCTTAGTGGTAGAGAAGATGAAAATACAGAAATAGAAGAGAATAGATAAGCAAGTCGATGATGACGGAGCCACAAACAGCATCAGATGTGGGAATGAAGCGAAGTATTCATCGAACCTATTTCTGAACGGAGGATTCATGTGGCCTTTAAGTTACTCCTTCTGGAATCTTGTTTCGCTTGCTGGCAGATTATTAAAGTAAACGCTGTTTGCCTTATTCGATATAAAATACGTACGAGCTTCCATCACCCACTGCACTATGAGCGACACCAGACTGATGTAATCTTACATATCTGTTCAAATCAAGTGTGTTAAAACCTTTCATGATAGTGAATATATGAAGCCAATATCTTTTTTAATCTTTCTCTTTTAGGATGCACAGTATGTCCCTGTCTAGATTTTTTTGGTATGTAAAGATCGTTTACACAACTCTCGTAAGGTTCGTTTTTGTCTTGGAATCAGCTTGATGGGTAACTGTTGGGTTCTTTCTATTACTAAGTACTTTCTCAGAGTTGAACGTTTATGGCCTAAAATAACCGAATATGATCGCCCTTTTCCATTGTTTCTAGGCTGATTATCTTTGTCTCAGTTACGTTACCGCGATGTAACATACACCTTCTTTCGACTTTACGTATGACTATTGAAACAGAGGATACGACATTGGTCGGTAACTAAACATTTTGAGAATAAACTTCCAAGAATCTTGTCAACTCCTCCCCCCCCCCCTCTCTCTCTCTCTCTCTCTCTCTCTCTCTCTCTCTCTCTCTCTCTCTCTCTCTCTCTCTCTCTCTCTCTCTCTCTCTCTCTCTCTCTCTCTATCTATCTATCTATCTATCTGTTTGTCTATCTATCTCTACTTTTTTTACACCTTCTAGATGTACAAATGTGATTGCAAGTTGACGTGGACCAACTTGAAACAAGCGAGCGTTCACCGTGTCCTGGTATGACCTGGTCAGGTCACATCACTCGAAATAGTCGCCGCCGCTGTTCCCAGAACGTCAGCGGAAGTGGACCATCACGAATATTTGATATGACTGTCTATTACCTGTTTGGATATCCAGGGAGTAAGTGTACTGGACCTTCACAACTTATCGAATGAGGAGTGACATTTCGAGCTCGCCTGTGCATAATGTGATGGTTCCAGGTAATGATCTTTATATAACCAAGAGATGACTCACGGAATGTTAAATGCTAAGTCCGCTAGACATTTTGTATTGCTTTACCACTTGCCTTTCACTAGGAATAAACCTAAGAATACCTAAGACTAAACCTCACCAACTTGTTTTCGCAGTCCATGATTGTCTCAGCAAGCATTAACATGATGTCGACGTCCTTTGATAGGAAATATTTCAAATTTGGTGTAGAATTATAAAAAAGACTTCTTTTCTAACTACATTTAACATTCCATGGCTTTCTTATGTAAGATCAAGGGTTGTAAGGGAAGAAAATGCGATGGTTTAAGGTTACTTAGTAAGAGATAGTCTACATGAATCCAAAGAAAATATATATAATCACTTCTCCGTCATCTTTGTCGGTACATCTACCGTCAGTTTGTAGTTCTTCAGCACGGGAAAATATAGAATAACTTAAGTAACACGACCACATCATCCCGAACGTTGATCCATAAAAATAAGGTCTTTGTGGACGGTACATATCTTAAATTGTATACATATAAACAACGCAATAATTAATCCATTTTATAGATCAGCTATAGAATCAACTTCACGTTTTATAATAACCACCTGGTATGGCAAGTAAACAGTAAAGATAGAAATAAACTTGAGAAAATTGTTAAGAAGGCTAGGAAACTAGGTGTAAACACTTAAACATTAGACATGCTGTATCAGGAAGTTGCAATGAAGCAGGTGGAGATCATGTAAGATGCAACCCATCCTCTACACCAATACTATTTATTTTTAAGGTCAGGAAGAAGACTGTCTCTGCTTACACCGATAGATTCAGGAAATCATTTGTACCAAAAATCTTTCTACTGTTTTACCATCTGAAGACGCTGTAACTCCTCTGTAATATAGCTTCTCAGTTCAACAGATAATTCTTTGTGTGATATCTCATGTGGTACTTTTATGTGATATTTCATAATTCATAATTTATAATTCTCATACTTTCTAACCTTGGATTGAGCTTCTAGCCATAAAGATTTTCATTTTGTATTACGTATACAATTTGACAATAAAGATATCTTATCTTATCTTATCTCATCTTATCTTATGATTTTCATTTTCTGCTGACGTCACGTACTGTCGTGGTGATGAGAGCTTGAGCCGCCTAAAAGACGGGTTGTGTGGCAGAGACATCTGAGACGAGGAGAAACACGTCGAGGTATTGCCAATCGCGCCGTCTCATTAGATCCAGGAGTGTAAAGCGCTGCCTTGTGTGGCTCGCCTTGCCCACAGTTTCCGTCCCTCCGTGTGTTGGTGTGATCAGATGTCGTCACATCTGACCCCTAGCGATAGGTCATTAGAGAGCCTTCACCCTTTCTCTGATCTGTGATGTGTGACTCTTGAAGATATAGGGAAGATTGGTTGCAGTGGAAATATGGATATAGAGAGGATGAAGGGGTAGTGAATTCTAGCACAGTAGACACAGAATGTTCCAAGCGAGATTCATGACAAACTAGTTCAGTGAAAATGAGATGGTGATGATTAAGGGGTACTGAAGAAGAGTACAACTAATGTCTTGTCTAGTTCCTGGTATGAACATCCCTTCCTCTAGTAACTGCAGTTCATATCTTTCCTGTATTAACATGTTACAGCAGTGCAGCTGTAATTTCAAGGTTCTTGTATCATTAAGACATAAGCATCATATTCTTTTGGGCTACTGCAAGGTTAGAAATCCCTTTAGAGGTAATGATATAGTAGCCTTCAAGTGCCTTCAAGGCTTATCTTCTCTGCATCCAGTAAATTTCAAACAGGTCACCGGAGTTCCTTGTTTTACCTTTTTTTCAGAGAGAGAGAGAGAGAGAGAGAGAGAGAGAGAGAGAGAGAGAGAGCAATACAGTTCCCTAGTGCAAGTGTATCTTCGTAACTGTAACGACTTCAGTAGTAGAGAACATTAACAGAGGCTGAACACGAAATTTACTCAGAATGAGACGTTGTCAGAGTTTAATAACACACTTTGACAGCCCCCTTGCTGTGTGGTAGACGTACCGAAAACACAAATACAAACAAATACATCACCAGCATCTTAGATTACATCGAAGTTATTATGTGTAAGTGACTTGCATGTAACGTACATCTTACTGGACGCAGGAATGTGGGGAAATATTAACCGTATTGATCTGAATGAGGCCATAAAATGAGATCACATCCAACTGTGTTGTCCCATTCATGAGACAACACAGAAGATGGTGTTTCCAGCTTATGTGCGAGTATTCTCGGCCCTGATGACCCACTTAGGGATGCAGCCGAACTGGCGGCTGGTGCGGTTCGGCGGAGGACATGACGACTTCATCCCCATCTATTATGACAGACGTCAGTACCGGACCAGATGCGCGAGCGCTTCGGCTAATCGCTTCTGGCTAGCGTGGGTATGATTTAGCCTGGCGGTCGTTTTCAGAGACCCCGGTGCAAGACTAAGACAAAGACTAATTACATGGCACAAATTACACCTCATGATGCTACGTTAGAGATTTTTTATAGGATGAGAGGAGAGTGAATGGTTCCAAGTTAACGTTGGTCAGCGGAAGAAGCGTGTGATGTCATCATGGTTGTCTGATTTATCTATGGATGAGTTGGTGAGGGAGGTTAAAGTGCGAGTCTTAGAGAAAGAGGCGAGTATGCAGTCTGTAGGGGAGAAGAGGGCCTAGAAAATGAATCAGCACTGGTAGCAGATTCGAATGAGGAACTGCAGAAGTTTGTGACTGTGTTTGGAAGAGTGTGTGAAAGGAGGAAGTTCAGAGTAAATGTGAATAAAAGCAAAGTTATTAGGCTCAGCAGGGTAGTTAGTGTGTGAGTTGAAAGGAGAAAAATTTATGAAACAGGTGTTCTTGATACCAGGGAGTGGACATAGCAGAGAACAGAACCATGAAAGCAAAAGTGGGTCATAGGTGGGTGAAGGTTCTGGGAGCTATGAATAACGTGCAAAAAGAGAGAACGTTATCAGGGAGGGCAAAAACAGGTGTGTTTGAAGATATAGTAGCTCCAACAATATTTCGTGAGTGCGAAGCATGAGAGATAGATAAGACTGTGACAAGGGTGGATGTGTTGGAAATGAAATGCTTGAGGACAATATGTGGTGTCAGGTGGTTTGATAAGATAATATGAAAGTAAGAGAAAGAGAGGTGTTGTAATAAATCAAGTGTGATTGATAGACCAGAGGATTGTGTGCTGATGTGATTTGTATGTTTGGAGAGAATGAGTGAAGAAAATCTGACAAAGGACGTATGTGTAAAATGTTGAGGGAAGAAGGAGATCGGGGAGACAAAACTGGAGATGGAGGGATAGAGCGAACTAGATTTTGAGCGACTGGGGCCTAAACATGCAGGATGGTTAAAGGCGTGCGCGGGATAGAATGAATGGGAACAATATGGTATACTGGGGTCGACGTGCTGTCAATGAACTGAACCAAGGCATGTTGAGCGTCCAAGGTAAACCATGGAAAGGTCTGTGAGGCCTGATTGTGTAAAGGAAACTGTGGTTTTGTGATGTAAGCGGCATTTCTTCATCTTGCTCCACCTTGCCAAGACAGGAAACGGCAATCAACTGCAATGTATATTAGACAGACAGAAAGATAACTAAACAAATAGATACATCCTGTTTCTATCTTTTGTTGAAAAGTGATTTCATTTTTTGTATTGTCTTTAATATCATTATTTATGCTATTGTTAAAGACCACTGCTGATATCTAGTCACACCAAAACATAGAAGAACGGAGCAACTGTGAGCAAGGTAAACCACACAGGGACTGAACATTCAGATGGATGTGAGCTAAGCATGCTATAGAATCAAATGGATCGGTAAGGTATAACGGTGGCGGCGGTGTGCTATCATTGGCCTGAACCAAGGCATATGAGGTGGCCAGAGAAAACCAAGGATTGGTCTGTGGGGCCTGGCTTGACTGTGTAAACGAGGCTCTTGTTCCAGTGGATTATGCCTGACAGCTAGAGATTGGATGTGAGCAAATGAGGCTGTTGATTATATCTTCCCGGCTCTAACTCGCAGATATCATCACCATCTTTATATTATTATTATCATGATTATCATTATTATTATCATTATCATTATTATCATTATTGCTATTGTCATTATTATTATTATCATTATTATTATCATTATTTTCATTATTATTATTACTATTACTATTATTATTATCATTATTATCATTATTATTATTATCATTATTATCATATCATTATCATCATATCATTATCATCATTATCATCATCATTTTCATTATCATTATTACTAATATTCTTATCCTTATAATCATTTTAATCATTAAATCACTACTATGATGATTATCATTACCATTACTATTTCTAGGAGTAGCAGTAGTAGTTTAAGTAGTGACAATATCATTAAGATTACTATCATTACCAGTGTTTGTTATTGATATTGTTCTTATTATCATTATCGTTGTAAGTGTTATCATGACTTATGATTACAGTTTACAAGTACAATACCTTTTAATGGAGCCAACCTCTTTGTTGCGTACTCCTACCTGCAACAGGAAAGGAAGGGACTGTTAAAAACTAACATATAAGTTAAAGATACAATGATAAAAGAGAGTTGCATGAATTTACTAGGTATACACTGCAGCTGGATGTGATATACAACATACTGAACTGCACTTGTCACACCTGTGAATAGTAGGCTTACAGATTATTCTTTCATTAATGAAATAAATGTGACCCTGTTTTTAGTCTGTAAATTCCAGTTCCACAGTATTCCAATTCGTCCAAAAGTTGTATACTTAAAGTAACAAGACTTACCAGAGGCGATGAAATCACAGAAAAATGCATGTGCTTCATGGAATGCTGGAAAAATAAAGTGAAATTTAGGCAACTGATGTGGAACGACAACTCCAAACCCTTCTCTCTCTCTCTCTCTCTCTCTCTCTCTCTCTCTCTCTCTCTCTCTATCTCTCTCTCTCTCTCTCTCTCTCTCTCTCTCTCTCTCTCTCTCTCTCTCTCTCTCTCTCTCTCTCTCTCTCTCTCTCTCTCTCTCGTTTGTTAACCAAACAACTTGCAAACTTTGAGCATGTAAGATTGCATGCACTTCCTGGCGACCTGCGATGCAAGTCGAAGGCATCATCGAATTTGGCCCCATTTCCAAGACTATAAGGATTTCTGGAACGACTTCTCAGTGAGTTTTGAAGTACAAACATCACCACAAATCACCATTTGTTTTGCCCCATTTATATTGGAACACGATAAGTCATCGGTATTGACACAGTTGTATGATCTTGATATCCATCCTCGTATGTCAAATGAAGTATACATACACTCTTTTTTAACCTTAACATTCGAGTTATGCAGCAAGTCACATAATTGTTTATCAAAGTGATACTTTCGGCGCGTAATTTTTTTTCTCCCCAGTAGAGGTCTCTAACATGGAGTAAAGATAACGTTCCTGTTGCTAGTTCAACATTGGGTTAAACTGTTGTATCATCACGGCGTAATATATCGTTGTTGTAACACTTCGTCATGGACGATAAGGTTGTATGAAGTCAGTTTTGCTCATTGTTTTTAACGTTCTCTCAGATAGATATAGTGGCGGACTTTCCAGTAAGGTGAAGGTTTTAGATATCTTGATACAAGTTTGGTTTTGGCTGATGTTGGCTTGGTGACTTTGGCTTTCTGTCTTTCTCTTGATGGCTTGAGTAAATACTATGATGACCTCTGTGACCTATATATTATTTTTCGGATGGATTGCGCCAACACGGTCGACACAAACTAATGAATTCTAATAAGGTGGTATCATATTTCAGTCATATCTAGTTTCCTTAATGTTATATATTTTGGTTGCAATATTTCCAATATATATATATATATATATATATATATATATATATATATATATATATATATATATATATATATATATATATATATATATATATATATATATATCTTTTTTTTTTTTTACCGGTGTCTCCCGCGTTTCCGAGGTAGCGCAAGGAAACAGACGAAAGAAATGGCCTAACCCACCCCCATACACATGTATATACATACGTCCACACACGCAAATATACATACCTACACAGCTTTCCATGGTTTACCCCAGACGCTTCACATGCACTGATTCAATCCACTGACAGCACGTCAACCCCGGTATACCACATCGATCCAATTCACTCTATTCCTTGCCCTCCTTTCACCCTCCTGCATGTTCAGGCCCCGATCACACAAAATCTTTTTCACTCCATCATTCCACCTCCAATTTGGTCTCCCACTTCTCCTCGTTCCCTCCACCTCCGACACATATATCCTCTTGGTCAATCTTTCCTCACTCATTCTCTCCATGTGCCCAAACCATTTCAAAACACCCTCTTCTGCTCTCTCAACCACGCTCTTTTTATTTCCACACATCTCTCTTACCCTTACCTTACTTACTCGATCAAACCACCTCACACCACACATTGTCCTCAAACATCTCATTTCCAGCACATCCATCCTCCTGCGCACCACTCTATCCATAGCCCACGCCTCGCAACCATACAACATTGTTGGAACCACTATTCCTTCAAACATACCCATATTTGCTTTCCGAGATAATGTTCTCGACTTCCACACATTCTTCAAGGCTCCCAGGAATTTCGCCCCCTCCCCCACCCTATGATCCACTTCCGCTTCCATGGTTCCATCCGCTGCCAAATCCACTCCCAGATATCTAAAACACTTTACTTCCTCCAGTTTTTCTCCATTCAAACTCACCTCCCAATTGACTTGACCCTCAACCCTACTGTACCTAATAACCTTGCTCTTATTCACATTACTCTTAACTCTCTTCTTTCACACACTTTACCAAACTCAGTCACCAGCTTCTGCAGTTTCTCACATGAATCAGCCACCAGCGCTGTATCATCAGCGAACAACAACTGACTCACTTCCCAAGCTCACTCATCCACAAAAGACTTCATACTTGCCCCTCTTTCCAAAACTCTTGCATTCACCTCCCTAACAACCCCATCCATAAACAAATTAAACAACCATGGAGACATCACACACCCCAGCCACAAACGTACATTCACTGAGAACTAATCACTTTCCTCTCTTCCTACACGTACACATGCCTTACATCCTCGATAAAAACTTTTCACTGCTTCTAACAACTTGCCTCCCACACCATATATTCTTCATACCTTCCACAGAGCATCTCTATCAAATCTATCATATGCCTTCTCCAGATCCATAAATGCTACATACAAATCCATTTGCTTTTCTAAGTATTTCTCACTTACATTCTTCAAAGCAAACACCTGATCCACACATCCTCTACCACTTCTGAAACCACACTGCTCTTCCCCAATCTGATGCTCTGTACATGCCTTCACCCTCTCAATCAATACCCTCCCATATAATTTACCAGGAATACTCAACAAACTTATACCTCTGTAATTTGAGCACTCACTCTTATCCCCTTTGCCTTTGTACAATGGCACTATGTACGCATTCCGCCAATCCTCAAGCACCTCACCATGAGTCATACAAACATTAAATAACCTTACCAACCAGTCAACAATACAGTCACCTACTTTTTTAATAAATTCCACTGCAATACCATCCAAACCTGCTGCCTTGCCGGCTTTCATCTTCCGCAAAGCTTTTACTACCTCTTCTCTGTTTACCAAATCATTTTCCCTAACCCTCTCACTCTGCACACCACCTCGACCAAAACACCCTATATCTGCCACTCTATCATCAAACACATTCAACAAACCTTCAAAATACTCACTCCATCTCCTTCTCACATCACCACTACTTGTTATCACCTCCCCATTTGCGCCCTTCACTGAAGTTCCCATTTCCTCCCTTGTCTTACGCACTTTATTTACCTCCTTCCAGAACATCTTTTTATTCTCCCTAAAATTTAATGATACTCTCTCACCCCAACTCTCATTTGCCCTCTTTTTCACCTCTTGCACCTTTCTCTTGACCTCCTGTCTCTTTCTTTTATACATCTCCCACTCAATTGCATTTTTTCCCTGCAAACATCGTCCAAATGCCTCTCTCTTCTCTTTCACTAATAATCTTACTTCTTCATCCCACCACTCACTACCCTTTCTAATCAACCCACCTCCCACTCTTCTCATGCCACAAGCATCTTTTGCGCAATTCATCACTGATTCCCTAAATACATCCCATTACTCCCCCACTATCCTTACTTCCATTGTTCTCACCTTTTTCCATTCTGTACTCAGTCTCTCCTGGTACTTCCTCACACAAGTCTCCTTCTCAAGCTCACTTACTCTCACCACCCTCTTCACCCCAACATTCACTCTTCTTTTCTGAAAACCCATACAAATCTTCACCTTAGCCTCCATAAGATAATGATCAGACATCCCTCCAGTTGCACCTCTCAACACATTAACATCCAAAATTCTCTCTTTCGCGCGCCTGTCAATTAACACGTAATTCAATAACGCTCTCTGGCCATCTCTCCTACTTACATACGTATACTTATGTATATCTCGCTTTTCAAACCAGGTATTCCCGATCACCAGTCCTTTTTCAGCACATAAATCTACAAGCTCTTCACCATTTCCATTTACAACACTGAACACCCCATGTATACCAATTTTTCCCTCAACTGCCACATTACTCACCTTTGCATTCAAATCACTCATCACTATAACCCGGTCTCTTGCATCATAACCACTAACACATTCATTCAGCTGCTCCCAACACACTTGCCTCTCATGATCTTTCTTCTCATGCCCAGGTGCATATGCACCAATAATCACCCATCTCTCTCCATCAACTTTCAATTTTACCCATATTAATAGAGAATTTACTTTCTTACATTCTATCACATACTCCCACAACTCCTGGTTTCGGGCATTATTGCATGACAGCTAGAGACCGAGTGTGAACGAATGGGGCCTTTGTTGTCTTTTCCTAGCGCTACCTTCGCACATATGAGGGGGAGGGGGATGTTATTCCATGCGTGGCGAGGTGGCGATGGGAATGAATAAAGGCAGACAGTGTGAATTGTGTGCATGTGTATATATGTATGTGTCTGTGTGTGTATATATATGTGTACATTGAGATGTATGGGTATGTATATTTGCGTGTGTGGACGTGTATGTATATACATGTGTATAGGGGTGGGTTGAGCCATTTCTTTCATCTGTTTCCTTGCGCCACCTCGCAAACGCGGGAGACAGCGACAAAGCAAAATAATAATAATAATATATATATAAATATATATATATATATATATATATATATATATATATATATATATATATATATATATATATATATATATATATATATATATATATATATATATATATTATATATATATATATATATATATATATATATATATATATATATATATATATATATATATATATATATATATATATATATATATATATATATATATATATATATAGTTTTTATCGAGGATGCAAGGCATGTGTACGTGTAGGAAGAGAGGAAAGTGATTGGTTCTCAGTGAATGTAGGTTTGCGGCAGGGGTGTGTGATGTCTCCATGTTTGTTTAATTTGTTTATGGATGGGGTTGTTAGGGAGGTGAATGCAAGAGTTTTGGAAAGAGGGGCAAGTATGAAGTCTGTTGGGGATGAGAGAGCTTGGGAAGTGAGTCAGTTGTTGTTCGCTGATGATACAGCGCTGGTGGCTGATTCATGTGAGAAACTGCAGAAGCTGGTGACTGAGTTTGGTAAAGTGTGTGAAAGAAGAGAGTTAAGAGTAAATGTGAATAAGAGCAAGGTTATTAGGTACAGTAGGGTTGAGGGTCAAGTCAATTGGGAGGTGAGTTTGAATGGAGAAAAACTGGAGGAAGTGAAGTGTTTTAGATATCTGGGAGTGGATCTGGCAGCGGATGGAACCATGGATGCGTAGGTGGATCATAGGGTGGGGGAGGGGGCGAAAATTCTGGGGGCCTTGAAGAATGTGTGGAAGTCGAGAACATTATCTCGGAAAGCAAAAATGGGTATGTTTGAAGGAATAGTGGTTCCAACAATGTTGTATGGTTGCGAGGCGTGGGCTATGGATAGAGTTGTGCGCAGGAGGATGGACGTGCTGGAAATGAGATGTTTGAGGACAATGTGTGGTGTGAGGTGGTTTGATCGAGTAAGTAAGGTAAGGGTAAGAGAGATGTGTGGAAATAAAAAGAGCGTGGTTGAGAGAGCAGAAGAGGGTGTTTTGAAATGGTTTGGGCACATGGAGAGAATGAGTGAGGAAAGATTGACCAAGAGGATATATGTGTCGGAGGTGGAGGGAACGAGAAGAGGGAGACCAAATTGGAGGTGGAAAGATGGAGTGAAAAAGATTTTGTGTGATCGGGGCCTGAACATGCAGGAGGGTGAAAGGAGGGCAAAGAATAGAGTGAATTGGAGCGATGTGGTATACCGGGGTTGACGTGCTGTCAGTGGATTGAATCGGGGCACGTGAAGCGTCTGGGGTAAACCATGGAAAGCTGTGTAGGTATGTATATTTTGCGTGTGTGGACGTATGTATATACATGTGTATGGGGGTGGGTTGGGCCATTTCTTTCGTCTGTTTCCTTGCGCTACCTCGCAAACGCGGGAGACAGCGGCAAAAAAAAAAAAAATATATATATATATATATATATATATATATATATATATATATATATATATATATATATATATATATATATATCCCTGAAGATAGGGGAAAAAGAATACTTCCCACGTATTCCCTGCGTGTCGTAGAAGGCGACTAAAAGGGAAGGGAGCGGGGGGCTGGAAGTCCTCCCCTCTTAATTTTTTTTTTTATTTTCCAAAAGAAGGAACAGAGAAGGGGGCCAGGTGAGGATATTCCCTCAAAGGCCCAGTCCACTGTTCTTAACGCTATCTCGCTAATGCGGGAAATGGCGAACAGTATGAAAGAAAAGAAATATATATATATATTTATATATATATATATATACAAGCGAACATACACGTACATATACATATATATATATATATATATATATATATATACACGTACATATACATATATATATATATATATATATATATATATATATATATATATATATATATATATATATATATATATATATATATATATATATACGTACATATTCATACGTGCTCGACTTCATCTATTCTCGACTCACAGTACCCCACAGCATCGCCACCCTTGCGTCAGCGAGGTAGCGTCAGGAAACAGACAGGAAAAGGCCACATCTGCTCACATTCAGTCTCCAGCTATGTATAATGCACCGAAACCACATCTCTCTATCCACATCCATGCCCTACTGACCTTTCTATGGTCTATTCAGGACATTTCACATACCCTGGTTCAGTCCATGGACAGCACGTCGACCCAAGTACATCACATCGTTCCAATTCACTCTATCCCTTGCATGCCTTTCACCCTCCTGTATGTTCAAGCCCCGATCGCTCAAAATTTTTTTTCACTCAATCCTTTCACCTTCAATTTGGTCTCCAACTTAGCCTTCTTCCCTCCACCTCTGACACATATATCCTTTGTCAATCTTGCCTCACACATTCCCTCCATATGTCCAAACCATTTCAACGCACCCTCTTCTGCTCTCTCAACCACACTCTTTTTATTAACACATATTTATCTCACCCTTTCATTGCTTACTCGATCAAACTAACTGACACTACATATCATCTTCAAACATTTCATTACCAACACATCCACGCTCTTCCGCACAACTCTACCTATAGCATATGCCTTGCAACAATATAGTATTGTTGGAATTTATTTTCCTTCAATCCAACCCATTTTTGCTTTGCGAGAAAACATTCTCTTTCCACACATTCTACATTTCTCCCAGAATCTTTGCCCCCTTCCCCATCCTGTGACTCACTTCCGCTTCCGTGGTTCCATTCGCTGCCAAGTCAACTCGCAGATATCAAAAACACTTCACTTCCTCTAATTTTTCTCCATTCAAACTTACATCCCAACCAACTTTTCCCTCAACCCTCCTGAACCTAATAACCTTGCTCTTATTCACATTTACTCTCAACTTTCTTCTTTCACAAACTTTTCCAAACTCAGTCACCAACTTCTGCAGTTTCTTACTCGAATCAGCCACCAGTGCTGTATTATTGGCGAACAACAACTAACCCACTTTCCAGGCCCTCTCATCCCAACAGACTGCATACTTGCGGTATATAATTCTAGTCCAGAATTCTAAACTTTTATGGCCACTTGTATTGCTCAATGATATATCCTTTTTTCCTGTGGTTTACAAGAAAGAACAGCTATCGTAGTCGATGTTGCGTGTGGATAGCTATGGCGACAAATCATCACGTAATGTAATACAGTCATTCATAAAATGACTTCCACCTTGAATTCTTTTTCTGACACCGGAATCTCTTGAGTTAGCAAATGTTGATTTAAAGAAACTAAATTTCTACTGTTCTATGCGGATTTAGATATCGTTAAAACTTCACTGGAAGAGGGACGTAGGCAAATGGCCAGCCACAACCTTTGATATGTTTGCTTGAGAGACGCAAATATCTATCGTTCTGTGATACCATTTATTTCCCTGTCGATTCGAAAGCCTTGAAGACTTCACAGGAAAAGGGTCATATCAGTGTCTTCATGATTTCACTATTATGGATAATGGCGCCCGTGACCATTAATGTCACCGGATTTCAGAGTCCGGATCGACTACACTTGTCGTTTGAAGGTTGTAGTCTATAAATCTCCTGTCATTCCGAGGACAGTTTTAAGGTACAATTTCTACTCCTCTTGATAGTCTCCGAGTAACATGTTCGTGTGTGTACTCGGAACATATTTCAAGAGGCGTCCAAATGCATTTCTTTTTTTTTGTATGTGTGTGTGTGTGTGTGTGTGTGTGTGTGTGTGTGTGTGTGTGAGTGTGTGTGTGTGTCCTGTGCTTGTAAGAACTGAACGAAAGAATGTCTGGAAATGATGTCTGAGCGCTTGTTATGGACTATGATTTGCTGTCTGTTTTCTCTGGTGCGGTGCTGTGTTAATCAACATAGTGTGCTTCGTGTGGTGTTGTGATGAGTACTGTATTTTTATGGGTTCTCTTATATAAGGTATTGGGAGTAGTGTATTTGTGTGTCAGGTTCCTTGTGAGTGTCGGTGTGTTATGTCGGTGTATGTCAATTTGCGATCTCTTATGGCAATTTGTGAAAATGAATGGTAGTTTGTGATACTCTGTGCTAATATGTAATACTGTCTGCTGATTTTGTGACACTGTGTGCTAATATTTGCAATGCTGTTTTGTGACTGACGCTGCTGCATAGCAGTAATGTGTAATGTGATAAAGGAAAGATTATGATACGATATTTTTGAGTATGAGTTCTCACTCTTGTTCATTCAGCCTCATTCATCCAGAATTTGACTTACATCACTGCAGAGGTGATTCATATAATCATAATAATAATTACACTCATTAAAGTATGAGGTTTTCCAAAATACCACTCTAATTACACTCATTGATAAATGAGGCGCTCCATAACACCATTCTAATTTCATTTATCAAGGTATGGAGTGTTGCAAAATACCATTCTGTTTACAGTGATTGATGTATGAGGTCGTTCATAACAATGTTCTGTCGACACTCATTAAAGAATGGAGCGTTCCATAATACCATACTAATTACACTCATTACCGTAAGGGTTGTTCCAGAACACTTCACTAATTACACTCATATATGTCAGTACAAAGCCAGTATGATCTTTTTAGTAGCAAAACTGGATTTTTTTTCTTTTTTACGCTTTGTTTTCGGTGGTGACACAAAAGCAATATTGCACACATACGAGTTCGCTATTGCCATCGTAAATTTTCACAAGCTGCCCCACTATGAGTGTTCGGTCGGGTGTCGGATTTGTAAAGTTATTTTATCTAACACTATCTTTTTTTCCATTCCTCTCACCGCTTTCTATTCTGGAGAAATCCTGTGAAAAAATAAGAAAATCTCTGTAAATGAGAGACACTGCTAACATATGTGTCGACATGACACGGTTGGTAGCCGCGAGATAGCGACATTCTGGACTGAAAATTGCCAACACTGTCGACAGACAAATAGGCCACTCATCACATGGCCAGAATCCTTATTGATTTCAACTGCTAGATCCCGTCTTCTTCTTCTTCTTCTTCTTCTTCTTCTTCTTCTCCATTTTTTCTTCTTCCCCAATATTCTCGATTATTTGTTTTGCACTTGATTCGCCGTTAGGGAAATATTCTACTACGAGAGAGAGAGAGAGAGAGAGAGAGAGAGAGAGAGAGAGAGAGAGAGAGAGAGAGAGAGAGAGAGAGAGAGAGAGAGAGAGAGAGAGAGAGAGAGAGAGAGAGAGAGAGATGAAAGACACTAATAAGTGATCTTTACTTCACTATTCTGCACTCATTTATGCTCAACTAGCAGATATAGGGAAGGCATCCCCGAAGGATAGATCATCCATTCTTCCTTAGACTGCATCTGTATATGATTCACTTATACAGATACATAGATCTCCATCACACACACACACACACACACACACACACACACACACACACACACACACACACACACACACACACATACACACACCAGACAAACTAGAGCTTCGTCAGGCTTATTGTACAGGTAAGGGAAGGGATGAGATTCTAAAGGGGTTATCTGAAACTGTATTTCTTAACTGAATCATTTCACTGCTGTAGAGTAAGGCAGAGTGTGAGAGCATCAGGGATTCCAACCGACCTATTGATGAGAGGTGCCAACTACAATATCCTTAAAGTTTAGTGATTTTTCTGTAAAAGATCAATATCAAGGAGTTAATGTCAATAAATGGGATCAAGTGAATAAAGAGGATTATGAAATAAAAAGATATCTTTAGAGGAGTGTAACAGTGGAAAGAAAACAACTCTTCATGACTGATAAGACACTGTTTTCACAGACGTGCTTGCTTGACTTCCATCAATGTTTATCTTAATAAATTCGTCGTTTATGGCTCATTATTCTGGGTTTGAGCATCTATAAGTTTCAATCAGTGGAGTGAGTTGTTATGAATATTATCTGAGCGAGGATATTCATTCCCTTTAGGCTGAAACGACAAAATCTAAAGCTAGACTTGAACCTTTAGTCAGAAATGGAGTAAGGCAAGATAAATCACCTCAGCCATAAAGTTGTAACTAGGTCGGGTGGGAGGAGGCTGGATGAAGGGGATTGTAAGGCTTTTACAATGGATGGAAAGAAAAGTCAGAGAAGAATTAAGGGATAAATCGTCTGGAATCTATCGCTGGAGAAATTATGGGCAATTACAGAGAAACGGGATAAGATGTTACAACAATCAGAGGAAGAAATTACGAAACTAAGGAATTAAGTAAAGGATGATAAAAAAAAGTGTCATGAAATTGGAGAGGATATTAAAGAATTGAGACATGTAGTGAAAGTTTACGTTGACAAAATTATATCAATCGAAGGAATTCAGAAGGAATGTAACCAGAGGAAGGAGGGGCAGTGAATGAAGTGTGCTGGAGGAAAAATATCACAAGTGTCTCGTCTTGGTGATCCTTGAGATACAACAGCATTAGGAGATCCCATGAATAGGAAACCCAGAGACTGTTGATGATAGAGGGCAGGGAACAGGCACAGATTCTGGGCCTAATGAACAGATATTTAGGTAGTGGTACTAAGACCTGGCGATGTAGAAACAAATGAATGGGAAATCATTATTTGAAGTAATGGAGAGAATAATATGCACTCTTAGGGACAAAAGAATCAGAGAAGTATATTGTTTGTTAGATGGTAGGATTGAAAATTCGCAGAGCATTAAGGATTAATGGATGTTAATAAGAACAGAGAGTTCACAGAAAACCAGACATGGAGCTAGACGAGTCAACACTGCAGTAATTGCTAACAAATGGGTTGCACCTAACCCAAGAACATTAGCGAAGCAGGAGGCACATAGTAATAAATCTATGATGAATTCTGGAGTGGATGATGACCATACTCCTGCCAAAGAGAGGTGTTTGCAAAGGAGAAAATATCGATTAATTTACTCTTCTAGGCTTTAGACAAATCAAATGCAGTTTTTGAGATTAAAAAGAATGGTAGTTGGTAGATAGTTAAGACATAACTTTACGTTCACTATTGAGTTATATCACCAGGAGGTACTGAAAAGGGTAAGAAAATTGCGGGCTAGGAGAAATTCAGTAAGGTATTCTTGAGAGGTGATAGACAGAGAGAAGAGAGAAAGAATACTAAAGACCACAGTTCGAGGACAAAAAAAAGACATCGAAACAGGTGGGATGGCTCATCAAACCCGACAGTACCTCAGAGATGTTACGAATGCTCAGTAACTGAATCATCTGATTGAAGTAAAGTTTAACAAAGCAGAAGGATAAGTAGTAGTTGGAAAAGAGCCAGAGGTTAATGACTGAATTAGGGATAACATATTTACTATTGCTGGGGTACGGGAGACAAGGGAGCAGAAGAGCACGAATGTCATTCCTGTCCTTACGACAGGAGACCGCGAGGCTGCAATGAAGAGTGTGATTTGTGCAATATTATAAAACATAATCAGTAACCAAAGGAAAACCTAAATAAACAAGTCATTATGGAACCGAGGGAGCAGGGGAGGTCACGCATAATATACCTTTTAGACATGAGAGCTATTGGCACTTCCCCACACAGAAGATCGTAACGATACTGAATCTTCAAACAAAAAGTGAAAGGAAGACTCCTTCTATGGGTAGAAAAGTATTATAGTGGAAGGGAACAAAGAACGCAGGTTGGAGGAAATGGTTTGGGCTCACTATTGGCGTGCCACAGATTCGGACTTGTACCTGAATATATTAATGTATAATACGAAGGACATGAGGGAAAAAAGGAGTGTAGAAGATTGTACGCTTATAAGCAAATTTAACAATATCAAAAGCTGGTCGGATAAGTTGTGAATGAAATTCAATCCGAATACATGCTACGTTCTGAGGATGGGACATAGTGTTGCACAGATGAACATTTGAAGAAATTAAGCCCAAATGAATCATATGTAATGTGGGTGGGACACAGTGCAAGAGGCCTCTATATGAGCATTATCTCGCAGAATATGTACGAATGTGTAGGAATCTGTGAATAAGAAGAGGGACTTGGGAATCAACTTGCACATGACCTTTCGCCAAAGGTATGCCTTAGAATTGTAAATGAGACAAACTGTCTCCTGGTAAATGGCAGGTTGGCCTTTAGGCACTTTGATAAAAAGATATTCAGCCAACTGTTCACATCTTCTATTAGGCCCAAACTAGAATATGCTTATCAATTTTGGTCACCGTATTTAAGAAAACACTCACAAAAAATATATATACATACAGTCCAGGAGAGCTGCAAAGTTGGTGCCAGAATTAAGACAGTTGAGTTACCGTGAGAGGATGAAGGCCACATATCTACTTGCTAAGGAAGAGACAAGAGTAAGGGTGACTTTATCTTTAAAGGAGTACAGTGACGACTACGATGAACAATTCTTCGAAAGATGCACAGTTAGAGGAAGAATCAAAAGCCAAAACATAAAATTAAGCAAGAAACTTGTTAGAAATGTTGTCCCGAACTTTTGTATTGTGAGAACAGTGGATGAATGGACTAAACTAAGGAAAGTGTAAATATAGACAGCATACAGAGGTTTAAAAACGTATGATTTTTTAATAAGTTCAAGAAATGAGGCCCTTTCCTCGTAGTCTGAAATATGTCCTTACAAAT
This sequence comes from Panulirus ornatus, assembly GCF_036320965.1. Classification (NCBI taxonomy): domain Eukaryota; kingdom Metazoa; phylum Arthropoda; class Malacostraca; order Decapoda; family Palinuridae; genus Panulirus; species Panulirus ornatus. Next base: position 45,952,469 of record NC_092238.1, on the reverse strand, counting down.
AAGTAATTACACACACACACACACACACACACACACACACACACACACACACACACACAAATTAAACAATAACACAATCAGAAACACCAACCATTTCATTACACACAATATGTAATTTGTCGGAATGGGTTGGGCAGTACACACACCCTCCTTCTATCTTGCTATCTTTACCAAACATACAAATTTTGGGGGAAACTCCTTGTCGTTATAGATTAATTGGATATCTCGTTAGTTTCTCCAGTTACTCTCCCAGCAGCAGCAGGTCATTAGGGAATCTAGTGATTCCTTCGTCCTGCTGGTGATGCAACTATTCTTTTTTTTTCTCTCTGTTTAGAAATGCTTTTCTTTTCTTGAATGTCTTGATAATGAGGATTAGAAAAATGTTTGCTTAGCATTTCAACCGAATTTATCATTTGATTTGAAGCTTATTGGTTTAAGATACTTTCTCCCATTATCTTTTTCTATAGCCTCACAGTTTTTCTTTATTGTATAATAATGTTCATGAGAAGGTATATGACAATTTTCCTTAACTAGACTGATACCAGGAGCATGGAAGAAGTCTTACCAGATAATGATAGAGGAAGTTAAACGATTTCTCTACGGAAGAAAAATTTTACAGAAAGACTTCACCACACTCGGGTCTAACAGAACCGATGGGGAAAACGAAAAAATAAAGAAAATAATTGCAATTTTTGAAAACATAGAAATGAACTTTGAGCTTTACCTTACTTTATTACGATATAAAGATATAGAAAACATGAATGAAAGTGGTTATTGTCAAAAAAAAAAAATATATAGATTTATATTCTTATCAACACAAGAACATAGAATTAGAGGTTTGGTTTACCAGACCACCGGCTTCATGCTGCCACACGGAGATCTTCCTGCATCCATAGTCACTTCATAATCTATAGGCTGTTTGTCTCCTCTACTCTCACTATCCAAGGCTCTATCAGACCTAAACACCATTGAAATATACAGAAGCAATACACCCGCCCTCGGCGATGTCTAAACAAGAACTGAAGGTAGAAGGAATCGCATGGTTGTCCACACATGGGAACACCGAAGAACAAATGAACTTCGAGAAACGTCAAGTCTGACAGACCCAAGGAATGTTCAAATATTTGGCCAAATCAATGTAGGTAAGCTGTTCCAAGAACATCAGGATTCAAAAACAAAAATCTTTAGACCAAAGCTTAGAGAGAAAAGGTGAGCAATTAGGTTTGATAACTTAAAGTTGCGATTAAGTCATCCTTCACACTTCTTTCTTCCATAGTAGGCAAATCTATAGTCTCTACCCTGTCACTTTCGCTCACCTTCCTTAATCCTGTTATCCTCTTTATTGTCCTTCTCTTATGCATTGATTTAATTCTTTACATAGAGACGTTTCCCAGTGGGATGACCTGCGTGATAATCTCATTAAACACCAGAATAATAAGCTTAATGAAACAAGAAAAAATTCTATTATTCACAGTTGGTTGGCAGTCGTTCTTTAGGAAAGATATAACAGTATCCTTCAGATATTCAACAGGCAACTTCCTGTTTGGATTCAACAGATCTACAGGTGCCCCTTTGGCTTTTCTTAATAGGATGGTTAGAGGAGAGGAGAAGAGGTGGAATAGGGTAAGGCATAGTTTGACATGGACGAGATTATCGATGTGGGTACAGGTGTATGGTGTATGTTTTTTTAATGCACTTTGGTCATGACCTGGAAGCAGGTTTTCATATACCTCTGGCAGACTGAAAGTGTATATGTATTAGAGTTATATCTAGGCTCTTTATTTTTTTCATCCACTAAGCTAAAGTAGCATTTTTCGTTTTGTGCATTTTCTGGATAAGTGGAGCTTCCCTGAGTGCTCTGAGGCTTCCAGGGAACTAAGAGTGTTACATGTTTGTGCTGTTGTCGAGATCTTGGATTGGCCTGTAATTAGTATCATAGTTAACTTCAAATCACTTCTATACTTTTTAGGTTGATAATTTTAGGTATGAAGTATCTGGTTTAATCCTTATCTTTTTTGTCTATTTGATCTCCCTCTTTCTCTCTCTCAGTAATTCTTTTTTCACCCACAATCGTCCAATCTAACTATCTATCTGTCTATCAAGTTATCGACTTGTCTATCTATCTATCTATCTATCGATCTATCTATCTATCTACCTACCTATCTATCTATCTATATATCCAACTAGATATTCACCTGAATATGGTTACATTTCTCATTCTCCCTGGGACCTGGCTGGACTCACCGGTAACCATCTACGTCACTAAAATTGCAGTAATGTTTTATGCAACAACAGCAGCAACAGCAGCAGCCTCCACCGCAGCTGCCGCAGCCGCAAGGGCATTAGCGAGTCTAATTCCCACAACCTCAGGCCGGTGTTAGGGCCAGAACTGCTCGTGTTGCCTCCCTATTACTGTATGACATGTGAAACACATTGTGCTGTGGTATATCAGTGCGGATATGTTTTCTACTTCCCACTGGGATATGCGTAATACTTTGCGTTTGTGGTGTATTCAGTTCATTATTCTTGCATAATCATGGATTATACTTGCAATATGTTGATATATAATATGTCCGAGACCTTTACACTAACGCGCATTACCTGTTTTTGAATTAGCTATTCAAAAATTCATATGAAAGTTATAGTTGTATATATAGCCTCTCGTAACTCCAGGGAATATATATATATATATATATATATATATATATATATATATATATATATATATATATATATATATATATACATATACGAACAAAGTGCATAGGAACGCGCACCTCCATAGAACATACAAATCTCCAACAGCAAGGATCGAACCCGGGACCCCTGTGCTGCAGGCGGTAATGCCTGTGGCACAGGGGTCCCGGGTTCGATCCTGGCTGTTGGATGTTTGTATGTTATATATATATATATATATATATATATATATATATATATATATATATATACTTTTTTTTTTTTTTTGTCGTTGTCTCCCGCGTTTGCGAGGTAGCGCAAGGAAACAGACGAAAGAAATGGCCCCACCCCCCCCCCCCCATACACATGTATATACATACGTCCACACACGCAAAATATACATACCTACACAGCTTTCCATGGTTTACCCCAGACGCTTCACATGCCCCGATTCAATCCACTGACAGCACGTCAACCCCGGTATACCACATCGCTCCAATTCACTCTTTTCCTTGCCCTCCTTTCACCCTCCTGCATGTTCAGGCCCCGATCACACAAAATCTTTTTCACTCCATCTTTCCACCTCCAATTTGGTCTCCCTCTTCTCCTCGTTCCCTCCACCTCCGACACATATATCCTCTTGGTCAATCTTTCCTCACTCATTCTCTCCATGTGCCCAAACCATTTCAAAACACCCTCTTCTGCTCTCTCAACCACGCTCTTTTTATTTCCACACATCTCTCTTACCCTTACGTTACTTACTCGATCAAACCACCTCACACCACATATTGTCCTCAAACATCTCATTTCCAGCACATCCATCCTCCTGCGCACAACTCTATCCATAGCCCACGCCTCGCAACCATACAACATTGTTGGAACCACTATTCCTTCAAACATACCCATTTTTGCTTTCCGAGATAATGTTCTCGACTTCCACACATTCTTCAAGGTCCCCAGGATTTTCGCCCCCTCCCCCACCCTATGATCCACTTCCGCTTCCATGGTTCCATCAGCTGCCAGATCCACTCCCAGATATCTAAAACATTTCACTTCCTCCAGTTTTTCTCCATTCAAACTCACCTCCCAATTGACTTGACCCTCAACCCTACTGTACCTAATAACCTTGCTCTTATTCACATTTACTCTTAACTTTCTTCTTTCACACACTTTACTAAACTCAGTCACCAGCTTCTGCAGTTTCTCACATGAATCAGTCATGTAACTCAGTCATATATTCTTTACGCTGCCTCGCTCACGCAGGAAATGGCGAGCATGTATGAAATATATATATATATATATACATATATATATTCTGTTTCCCATTTTAGAAAGTTAATACAAGGAGGGGAGGATTTCTGGCCCCCCGCTCCCGTCCCCTCTAGTCGCTTTCTACGACACGCGAGGAATACGTGGGAAGTATTCTTTCACCCCTATCCCCAGGGATAATATACATATATATATACATATACCCATACACACACATACACACACATACGCACATATACACACACATACATATATATATACATATGAGAAATGTAAGAAACAATTTAGAAAACTGAAACTTCTAGCTTGAAATGAATGAAAAAAAAGAATGTCACATAATGGTTCAACCTCTGGCTATGGAAAAAAGGAAATGTATAATTTATTTACACAAACGACAATAGCAGTTCTCATCAATTTAACCACTGTATCAATAAGCTTCAATGTCTAAGAATAAGAGAATAAGAGCAAGGTTATCAGGTACAGTAGGGTTGAGGGTCAAGTCAATTGGGAGGTGAGTTTGAATGGAGAAAAACTGGAGGAAGTGAAATGTTTTAGATATCTGGGAGTGGATCTGGCAGCTGATGGAACCATGGAAGCGGAAGTGGATCATAGGGTGGGGGAGGGGGCGAAAATCCTGGGGACCTTGAAGAATGTGTGGAAGTCGAGAACATTATCTCGGAAAGCAAAAATGGGTATGTTTGAAGGAATAGTGGTTCCAACAATGTTGTATGGTTGCGAGGCGTGGGCTATGGATAGAGTTGTGCGCAGGAGGATGGATGTGCTGGAAATGAGATGTCTGAGGACAATGTGTGGTGTGAGGTGGTTTGATCGAGTGAGTAACGTAAGGGTAAGAGAGATGTGTGGAAATAAAAAGAGCGTGGTTGAGAGAGCAGAAGAGGGTGTTTTGAAGTGGTTTGGGCACATGGAGAGGATGAGTGAGGAAAGATTGACCAAGAGGATATATGTGTCGGAGGTGGAGGGAACAAGGAGAAGAGGGAGACCAAATTGGAGGTGGAAAGATGGAGTGAAAAAGATTTTGTGTGATCGGGGCCTGAACATGCAGGAGGGTGAAAGGAGGGCAAGGAATAGAGTGAATTGGAGCGATGTGGTATACCGGGGTTGACGTGCTGTCAGTGGATTGAAGCAGGGCATGTGAAGCGTCTGGGGTAAACCATGGAAAGCTGTGTAGGTATGTATATTTGCGTGTGAGGACGTATGTATATACATGTGTATGGGGGGGGGGTGGGCCATTTCTTTCGTCTGTTTCCTTGCGCTACCTCGCAAACGCGGGAGACAGCGACAAAGTATAATAATAATAATAATAAACATTATATATATATATATATATATATATATATATATATATATATATATATATATATATATATATATATATATATATATATATATATATATATATATATATATATTCCTATGAGTCCACGGGGAAATTGGAACACGAAAAGTTCCCAAGTGCACTTTCGTGTAATAATCACATCATAAGGGGAGACACAAGAGAGAATTTTGGACAATCACATGTTTACCAAATGGTGTCCTAGCTTCGTCTCTTCGATGTATATCAACTGACTGTTATATTTCTCTCTTGTGTCTCCCTTGATGATGTGATTATTCACGAAAGTGCACTTGGGAACTTTTCGTGTTTCATTTTCCCCGTGGACTCATAGGAATATCTTGATCACGCGCAAAATTGTGATCCTTTCCAATATATATATATATATATATATATATATATATATATATATATATATATATATAACTTTCTAAGAAGGGAAACAGAAGAAGGAGTCATGTGGGGTGTGCTCATCCTCCTCGAAGGCTCAGATTGGGGTGTCTACATGTGTGTGGATGTAACCAAGATGAGAAAAAAGGAGAGATAGGTAGTATGTTTGAGGAAAGGAACCTGGATATTTTGGTTCTGAGTGAAACGGAGCTCAAGGATAAATGGGAAGAGTGGTTTGGTTATGTCTTGGGAGTAAAATCAGGGGTTGGTGAGAGGACAAGAGCAAAGGAAGGAGTAGCACATCTCCTGAAACATGAGTTGTGGTAGTATGTGAAAGAGTGTAAGAATGTAAGCACTAGATTGATACGGATAAAACCTAAAGTGGATGGGGAAAGATTAGTGATTATTGGTGCCTATGCACCTGGTCATGAAACGAAAGATCATGAGAGGCATTTGTTTGGGAGCAGCTGAGTAAGTGTGTTAGCAGCTTTGATGCACGAGACCGGATTATAGTTATGGGTGATTTGAATGCAAAGGTGAGTAATGTGGCAGTTGAGGGTATGATTGGTGTACATGGTGTGTTCAGTGTTGTAAATGGAAATGGGGAAGAGCTTGTAGATTTGTGTGCTGAAAAAGGACTGGTGATTGGGAATACCTGGTTTAAGAAGAGAGATATACATAAGTGTACTTATGTAAGTAGGAGACACGGCCAGAGAGCGCTATTGGATTCCGTGTTAATTGATAGGTGCGTGAAAGAGAGTCTTTTTGATGTTAATGTGCTAGAGGCGAAGGTGAAGATTTGTAAAGGTTTTCAGAAAAGAAGAGAGAATGTTGTGAAGAGAGTGATGACAGTAAGTGAGCTTGGAAAGGAGAGTTGTGTGAGGAAGTACCAGGAGAGACTGAGTGCAGAATGGAAGAAGGTGAGAGCAAATGACATAAGGGGAGTGGAGGAGGAGTGGGAGGTATTTAGGGAAGCAGTGATGGCTTGCACAAGAGATGCCTGTGGCATGAGAAAGGTGGGAGGTGGGGAGATTAGATAAAGTAGTGAGTGGTGGGATAAAGAAGTGTAAGATAGTTAGTAAAAGAGAAGAGAGAGGAGTATGGACGATTTTTGCAGGGAAGTAGTGCGAATAGTTGAGAGATGTATAAAATAAAGAGCCAGGAGGTCAACAGAAAGGTGCAAGAGGTGGAAAAGAGGGCAAATGAGAGTTGGGGTGACAGAGTATCATAGAATTTTAGGAAGAATTAAAATATGTTTAGGAAAGAGGTAAATAAAGTGCGTAAGATAAGAGAACAAATGGGAACAACGGTCAAGGGGACTAATGGGGAGGTAATGAATAGTGGTAAATGAGAAGGAGTCGGAGTGAGTATTTTGAAAGTTTGTTGAATTGGTTTGATGAGAGAGTGGCGGATATAGGGTGTTTTGGTTGAGGTGGTGTACAAACTGAGAGGTTCAGGGAAAATGGTTTGGTAAACAGAGAAAAAGCAGTGAAAGTGTTGCGGAAGATGAAAGATGGTGTTGCAGTGGAATTTATCAAAAAAGGGAGTGACTGTTGTTGGCTGGTTTTTAAGCATATTCATTGTATGTATGGCTTATGGTGAAGTGCCTGAGAATTGGCGGAATACATGCATAGTGCCATTGTAGAAAGGCAAAGGGGATAAAGGTGAGTGTTCAAATTACAGAGGTTTAAGTTTGTTGAGTATTCCTGGGAAATTATATGGGAGGGTTTTCATTGAGAGGGTGAAGGCATGTATGGAGCATCAGATTGGGGAAGAGCAGTGTGGTTTCAGAAGTGGTAGAGGTTGTGTGGATCAGGTGTTTCCTTTGAAGAATGATGTGAGAAATACTTCGAAAAACAGTTGGATTTGTACGTAGCATTTATGGATCTGAAGAGGCCATATGATAGAGTTGATAAAGATGATCTGTGGAAGATAAAAAGAGTATATGGTGTGGGAGGCACACCACCTCGACCAAAACACCCTATATCTGCCACTCTATCAACAAACACATTCAACAAACCTTCAAAATACTCACTCCATCTCTTTCTCACATCACCACTACTTGTTATCACCTCCCCATTTGCGCCCTTCACTGAAGTTCCCATTTGCTCCCTTGTCTTACGCACTTTATGTAGGTTTGCAGCAGGGGTGTGTGATGTATCCATGGTTGTTTAATTTGTTTATGGATGGGGTTGTTAGGGAGGTGAATGCAAGAGTTTTGGAAAGAGGGGCAAGTATGAAGTCTGTTGGGGATGAGAGATCATGGGAAGTGAGTCAGTTGTTGTTCGCTGATGATACAGCGCTGGTGGCTGATTCATGTGAGAAACTGCAGAAGCTGGTGAATGAGTTTGGTAAAGTGTGTGAAAGAAGAAAGTTAAGAGTAAATGTGAATAAGAGCAAGGTCATTAGGTACAGTAGGGTTGAGGGTCAAGTCAATTGGGAGGTGAGTTTGAATGGAGAAAAACTGGAGGAAGTAAAGTGTTTTAGATATCTGGGAGTGGATCTGGCAGTGGATGGAACCATGGAAGCGGAAGTGGATCATAGGGTGGGGGAGGGGGCGAAAATTCTGGGAGCCTTGAAGAATGTGTGGAAGTCGAGAACATTATCTCGGAAAGCAAAAATGGGTATGTTTGAAGGAATAGTGGTTCCAACAATGCTGTGTGGTTGCGAGGCGTGGGCTATGGATAGAGTTGTGCGCAGGAGGATGGATGTGCTGGAAATGAGATGTTTGAGGACAATGTGTGGTGTGAAGTGGTTTGATCGAGTAAGTAACGTAAGGGTAAGAGAGATGTGTGGAAATATAAAGAGCGTGGTTGAGAGAGCAGAAGAGGGTGTTTTGAAATGGTTTGGGCACATGGAGAGAATGAGTGAGGAAATATTGACCAAGAGGATATATGTGTCGGAGGTGGAGGGAACGAGGAGAAGTGGGAGACCAAATTGGAGGTGGAAAGATGGAGTGAAAAAGATTTTGTGTGATCGGGGCCTGAACATGCAGGAGGGTGAGAGGAGGGCAAGGAATAGAGTGAATTGGAGCGATGTGGTATACCGGGGTTGACGTGCTGTCAGTGGGTTGAATCAGGGCATGTGAAGCGTCTGGGGTAAACCATGGAAAGCTGTGTAGGTATGTATATTTGCGTGTGTGGACGTATGTATATACATGTGTATGGGGGTGGGTTGGGCCATTTCTTTCGTGTTTCCTTGCGCTACCTCGCAAACGCGGGAGACAGCGACAAAGCAAAAAAAAAAAAAAAAAAATATATATATATATATATATATATATATATATATATATATATGTATATATATATATATATATATATATATATATATATATATATATATATATATATATATATATATATATATATATATATATATATATATATATATATATATATATAATGAAGTGGATCCTATTAGTATCGCTGTTCCCATGTAAAATTAACTCGCAATATAAATGAACCTTTAATACAACATCTCTGATAATACGAGTAGATCCATATCAATACAACTGTACCAGTTAACATAACTGCTCCATGACTCTACCAAACTCGTAATACAACCGCATCATGATCGAACTCGGCTAATAGTGCAAATGTGGCCATAAAAATCCAGCACCCCGCGAGGGAGCAGTACTAAAAATGCAACAATACCCTATAATGAAATGTACGTACGCGGGAACTATGGAAGTTATTGAACTGTGCCATCATAATTTTTCACCGCATGATGAAGTATTGCAATCTGGTTCGTACACATTGTTACTGTTCAGATCATGATGAGGATAGTTCTCTCTCCCTCCTACTGTTTCTCCTCTTTGCCTCACATACTCTTATGAGTTGCTGACATACAGTCAACAGACACGCACACTGACTCTCCCTTCATCTCAGGCATGACTCGACGACGCTTGATTCACGATAGCAGTTCTTCCTAATGGGAAAATTCCGTCCTGGGCTCTCTCTCTCTCTCTCTCTCTCTCTCTCTCTCTCTCTCTCTCTCTCTCTCTCTCTCTCTCTCTCTCTCTCTATCTCTCTCTCTCTCTCTCTCTCTCTCTCTCTCTCTCTCTCTCTCTCTCTGTTTTTTGATGAGAGGGGACAAGAGGCTCTGACTTCGAGAATAACCGAGCTGAAAGGGAAGCAAGTTGAATAGTTCAGGAATGTCCAGGTCGTAAAGTCTGGGGTTAGTGAGAAGAAAAGGGAGAAGTAGGTGGCACTTCTGGTGAAGAAGGTATGGGACTGTGTTAAAGATTTTAAGGGGATGACTTCAGGACTAGTGTTGCTTAGAATGAAAGAAAACTGCGAGAGGTGCCCAGTGGTTTGTGCTTGTGTCGTTGAATTGCGACCCAAGTAAGATTAACGAAGAAAGGGTTTAGCTTGAAGTGTCCGGAGGATTTCAGTGACAAAATCCTTGAATTAGGCAAGAGGGACATTTTATGAAACAAAACCATAACTACCCTATATCAATCATAACATTAGAATGTTGAACTTTTGTGATGGTTTCCGTAAGATTACCTTCTGAAGGCCTTTCAAATTCATTTAGCTTTCCGAAATCTAGATACATAAAGAAATCTCCTCTTTAAGAATTCTACCATGAGGACGTGTCTATAAAATACCCTGTATACAAACTGAAAACGTTTTGTATACAACAAACAGACAAGGACCTTGAAACAATTGTAAAGCAATATGCTGTGTTGGATCTGGGCAGGAAATCCCCCTAGAGTACTGCTGGTCCTGGTTACCACAACCGTCCTATCGACAAGGATGATGCTTCCGGAATATGTGCTGGTAACTCTATTGTTGATGATAAAAAGAGAATAGAGTGTGTTTCGGGGTAACAGACTATATGAAAATCTAAGATAAAAATATCTTTTCAAATAATCATTTTTTCTGTTTTTTTTTTTTTATAACTTTTCTTTACCAGCCGTCAATATTCCTGCCAACCTTCCTGTCACTACTTACCAACCTCCCTGCCACTACCTGCCAACCTCCCTGTCACTACTTACCAACCTCCCTGCCACTACCTGCCAACCTTCCCGTCACTACTTACCAACCTCCCTGCCACTACCTGCCAACCTTCCCGTCACTACTTACCAACCTCCCTGCCACTACCTGCCAACTTTCTTACCACTTTTTTCCCTCCTCCCTGCCACTACCTGCCAACTTTCTTACCACTCTTTTCCCTCCTCCCTGCCACTACCTGCCAACCTTCTTACCACTCATTTCCCTCCTCCCTGCCACTGTCTGCCAATCATCCTAACACTACCTGCCAACCTTCCTTGCACTGTCTCCCAGTCTTACAGCTTGCCAATAATCCCACCATCGTCTGTCAGCTATCCAACTATCCTCCCAACGCCTGCCAACCCTCTTGTCACAATCTGCCAACCTTTCTGCTGCTTCCTGCCAACCTTCCAGCCAGTCTGCCAACCTTCCTATCACTACATGCCAACGTTCCTCCCACTCACTGCCAACCCTCCTGCCACTGACTGCCAGCCATCCTGCCATTACCTGGCGACCTGCCAGGGATACAGAGGATGAGGTGGTCAGAGAGAGAATGTTTATCGTCTCAGGAAGAGGAGCAGCATCGTTAACCGCTGAGCCCATGGAGGTCGAGCACAGGACTTACTTTGGTTAGTCAACATTTCTTAACTAGATTTGAAAACTGGTTACCTTCTGTCCATCTTATAATGAGAACACTTGTAAAATGTCTCCTTGTTTCGTTTAAATTTCCCTACTTCTTTCACTCTAGATTATAAATCAATTTTCGTTTACTCTCTTGATTAACCATAATGTTTTAGTGTTTCGTCTGTCCTATGATAAATGCGTAACATTTCTAGGACGTTCAACACCGAGGAAAGCCATTTTAAGCATTTAGGAAAAAAAATAAAAAACTTTTCCAATACAGAGTCCGAATTGTTTAGCGATTCCCTCCCCAGTCAATTCAAATTTCCGATATATTCCTTAAAAGTTATCTCTTAAGCAGGAGAAAAATATATTTCCTTAAAGAAATCCATATTACGGATCTCTGATATTCTCTGTTTCTCTTAGGATTGAATACTGTCGAATATTTCTCAATCTCGTGATATTCATATTCAACTACCTGTTCTTTATCTAATTAATATAAATCTTCTGACGGATACTAATTCATTTCTGTTACTTTACGTAGCAGTGAAATTACTTTACAGCCTTTACAGAGCATGCAGAACCGCATAGACAAGACGATTTTCCATAATAACCAAGAGATCAATATTAATCTTTTCTTCATACCGCCGTATATAACTCCGGATCGATTAAGACAAATTTGGACACTTCGATGTATTTATGGCTTCAGACGTCCCCCGTGGCTTTAGTCAATGATGTATATTCCCTCCCGCAAGGAGGATTTCATGCCAATATCACATAGCCATGCGCGTTAATGCCATCTATTTATCTTCCTGCTATGTTCTGTTGCATGAAGGCCTTGTCAGTATTACTTTCTGTTGCCTTATGAACAGTACTGCCACTAGATGTCTCCATATCCCAACGATAGACATCTTACCTGTTCTAAGGCTCCCCATGAATAATACGTGAGGTGAACTAAAATATCCTTTAATTACTGTGGAATTATAAGATTTACCACCAGTAATATTCACGTGCCAAGAGCTGCAAGGCGTCACTCAGTCACTGGTGCTGCCAAAATGTTGATTAACTCATGTTAACCTTTGTGAAGGATAAGAATCTTCAGAAAGTCAGTCAATGCCGCCGTGTTTAAAGGCCATGCCGTAATTACTGAGAGACCATTCAACAACATGAACTTTAGCAGTAAGTTCCAAAAACGTCTGGACCCAATTATAACTCTCATGGTATCATAGATCTAGAGGTATCGAACGTGGGTCTTTACATTGCTGAACCTATTTTGTCGCCTTTTACTCCATGGTGCCGTGTGTATGTCTGTGCATGATGAACACCATATCATGGTGTCCTGAGATGCATATCTTAGTTCATGATCACCACCATCTCATGGTCTCCTGTGTTGTACATCTTATTCCATGATCATCATCTTATGGTTTCCCAGAGTATACATCTTAATCCATGAGACATTTGACTTCTGGTGTTCTAGGATACAACACCCTAGCTCATGACTACCAACTACTACCCACTTAGTTTGTCAATGTCCGAATGAATTCATTCTCTCTCTCTCTCTCTCTCTCTCTCTCTCTCTCTCTCTCTCTCTCTCTCTCTCTCTCTCTCTCTCTCTCTCTCTCATACCGACGGCGAGCCATGAGCACACACACTCCTGTAGTGCTGGGAACACTGAAGTCGAGACTTTACATCGAAACTGATGGGTCGAAGCAACAATTCTTGCCACAGTTACAGACAACAAGTACGAACAAACTTGAATCTATCAAATGGTAGAGCATACGTGTCCGTAATCTTATTCACCATTATCTTAGTTTTCTATACGAAGATTGAGCTCTAGAGAGATATTGCATCGAATTCAGACAGTTAGTATACTGAAAAGAATATTGTACAATAAGTACGTCTACAACACTTCAAACAAAGAACATTTATAGGCAGTATCCTCCCTAACCTGAACCTTCTGAGGTCAAAGTGACCTCACTAATAGTGTTCAGTGTTATCACTATACAAAGGTGGACGCTACTGAAGGATGTTAATGCGATCTTGCTGGTTACCACTCCTACATATCAGTGATATGTAACGGGAAAATACTAATGCTTTGTATACATGTATAAGTGTGCGATGAGTGATATTGTTGAGCGATTCAGCTGTCCGGTGTGATGTAGAGTTGACCTAGTTGCATTACTATGATGTCCTGCTCTTTCCCTGTGAAGTATATCCAACATCATTGATCCTCTCCACACACATGCTATTGATCTCTTCCCTTTGCCTATCTAGTACATGTCATCTCTCTATCAAGTTCTGTCTCTCCAAATCCAACAATATCCAGTGCATTTTTGTTTTTTCTGATACGGTCCTTGAGCCCCAGTTCTTTTACCATGCACTACAGATACATATTCATTTGTAAACATAACTTTCAGGCTGACATTTCTATCACGTTCATGAGCTCTCAACACTACCGCTGGGGCTGTTCTATCCTCTTGCCTCATTTGATGCTTCCCGTTATTTGTCTTGACGTTGTTCTCTCTCTCTCTCTCTCTCTCTCTCTCTCTCTCTCTCTCTCTCTCTCTCTCTCTCTCTCTCTCTCTCTCTCTCTCTCTCTCTCTCTCTCTCGGCTCTCAGCTCACAAATCATACAGTCTCTCCATCTCTTACGAAACTAAAGACGTAACTCGCCTCTAATAAAGATCCAACTGAATTCATCTTTGACTTAACTTTCATCGCCTCGCTCAGTGCCTCCTACGTTACACGACTCTCACTGAAATGCAACCATCGCTAACTGCACTCCTGTCCATCAATTCTCTCATCTTGGATATTCAAAAACTTCGTCTGGCATGTTTGTAGCCTGCAGGAGTCTTTTGAACAACATTCCATCATACCTCATCCTGTACTCTTCATCTGGAATATGGTCATCTTCCAGCCCTAAACCCACTAATGATTTTCGTCTACTGACTTCCTGCTTTACTAATCTACTTAGTTTCTGGACTAAATACAACAGTGGTAAACTCGTCAGCCTACTTGGTTCTGGTGGCCTCTAATTTAACTTTTTTTTTACCAAGCTTTGATACTCTGTACTCCGTTCTTTTTTATCCTTGCACCCACTGGTCCAAAATTACCCCTAATTATCCCTAATTATTCCGTGTGTGTGTGTGTGTGTGTGTGTGTGTGTGTGTGTGTGTGTGTGTGTGTGTGTGTGTGTGTGTGTGTGTGTGTGTGTGTGTGTGTGTGTGTGTGTGTGTGTGTGTGTGTATGTTTTAATATGATTGGAATCTATCATTACATCTGGGTGTCAAGAGGAAAGAGACATATGCTCGCGTTGCCCAGTCTCGTAACGCGTTATATTCACCATGTCTTAACCTTATTCAAACACACGTATACACACCCTAGTTAAACCCAGGTGTGTGTGTGTGTGTGTGTGTGTGTGTGTGTGTGTGTGTGTGTGTGTGTGTGTGTGTGGCCTTTACCTCTGCCCCATAATTCACCTGTCTAGATCGGAGTAATTAGCTCTAATGCACGGTCTCTCTTTTCCTACCACAGATTATAGCATTAAAAGCTCTTTATATGGAAAACGTAATGTTATGGTAAATGTTCATTAGGTTCATGGGCCTTTGTGTTACGCATCATGAGTATGGAGGATTTAGGGGTCTTGAATATAGCTATCGACAAGACAAGAGGTAGTTAACTATACCTCTAAATATTACCATATACAAAATGGAGATTCATTATCAGACGCTTTAAAAAGCTCTGCCCCTAAAATATCGCCACTTCCATATTACTTGAGGTTTACCCTAAAATTACGCTACTGCCGAATACTAATAACCTTACCCAAGAATACTGTCTCTCCCTAATATCAATAATATTACCCCTGAATATCGACACTGCTAAATACTAAGAGTAATACACTAAAACATAAAAAAAAATTCTAAATGCTAAAATTTTGCTAGATATAGCTAAACAGTTTAAATGTTGATAGAATTTCATTAAGGTTAAATCGAGTAACTACCAAAGGAAAAGGATTTTATACAAAACGTCTTTGTTTGCTGAGGGTCAAAAGGGCATCAAGTAGCATGATGGGACGGGTACGTTCTTCATCATGCAGCCAGTGCATGCAGCCAGGTTAAGAAGCCCTTCACTCCAAATACCGTATGGCACACAAGGGGAGGGAGAGAGGTCCGGTGACCTGGCTGCTCCCTGCCAGCTCGGCATTTTCGCATTTATCTCTCGGGGTCAGATGGAGGGCTGCAATACCAGGTCTGCAAATGTATGTCGTATTTCCATTGGAGGTTCAGAGGGAGAGGTTAAAAAAAAAAAGAAAAAAAAAAGCAATGTCGGCTATCGGCGGAAGGGGGGGGAAGTAGTGGAGAGAGAGAGAGAGAGAGAGAGAGAGAGAGAGAGAGAGAGAGAGAGAGAGAGAGAGAGAGAGAGAGAGAGAGCTTGGGTGTTGCTTGTGTCTCTTTACTGGCAATATGGAAATGCGTGCTGCTGCTGCTGCTGTGAGCTACCCTATCGCCAAAAGGTTTTCTGTTTTCGCAACAGAAATGGTTCTCAGAGAAGAGGGTCGTGAGAAAGTAGATACTCTCCCTTCATGAAGTTGACCCTTATCACTACACACAACAGCAAAATTAATGTAACCCACTCACGCGATCACTAAGCTATGAAAATTGGAAATGACTGGATAACAAGATAATATTCGTGTAGACCTTCGTGGTGTAGTGGTTAGCCCTGCTGACCGTGACGCAGTGACGCATACACGGGTCACGGGTCCCGGAGTTAAGCCAGCATGTTCGTGGTCCGTGTTGTTGAAAGATCACGGAAGTGCACGTGATGTATATGAAAGTAATAACACATAGTATATAAAAAAGATTCACCTTAACCTCCACCTCACGTCATCCAAGGGCGTATCTTTCGAGGCCACTTCTCGACCTCATTGAGAAAAAAAAAGTAATATTCTCAATTGCAAAATTGCTTATTGCAAATATTTATTTTCATGGTTTCAAGGAATCGAGTGCGTGACATTTCTCCTTTTTTCATATTATTAATGCCTCTCAATAATGCCAGTATCAGCAACTGAACTACTGTTAATTTATCTTCATCATAAACACCCAGTGATACTGACTTGCTTTACGCCCTGCTTCCTGGGATATTTCCTTCATACATAATATATACAGATTCTCTCTCACCCAACGAAATACGTTCTTTGTCATCCGTTGCCTCCTGGTTCCGTGCCTCTACCACAGCCTCATGGACCACCCTAGCCATCCATTCTTTGTGGCAATACTCCGGGTGCCTGCCTGTGGCAACCTGCTTTACTGCCATGCATCACACAAACCGACTATTCTCTATCCAGCCAAAGTTACTGCCTCTCTTGTTCTGCTCTGCTCTCATGCATTTTGCAAAATAAGCAACATTCATACCCGCTAATTTCTCACCTTTGTTCCTCTGTTTTTCTGTCATATGTCACAATATTCCCTCCTTTTTTTCGCTTCCTTCTTTTTTCCTTTAAAAGCAATTGTGATACTCGGTGCTCTTTGTGTTCATTATCCTCGCGTCACACGAACGCGAGCTTGCCAACTGGAATTACTGTAGTTTAATGAGGTGCTTTGAAAAAGTCTTCGTGTAGCAAGTATTACACAACAACAGAACCCTTCAACTGCACGATACACAACCCTGAAACTGATCATTGTGGCCTTACACCTCAAAAGTATTATTAACTTAAGGGATGGAAATAGATACTGTGACACACTAAGCCATAGAAATATTGAGAAGCTATGAGATAGAAATCAATACCATGACACTGTAAAATCTAGAAAGATATTGACAGATGAAGAGATGAAAATCAAAAGTGTGAGCAGTAAACCCCAAGAATAGTGAGAGGTTACGAAACAGCAATCAATCTAGTGAGAAAATAAAACCCCTGAAATACGAAATGGCCATGAGACAGAAACCTAATTTCATCTCAAAATAAGCCCTACAAGATATTGAGAGTTCTTGAGACAGAAACCGTAATTGTGACATAATAAACCATAGATATTCTGTGACGTCAGGAAACAGAAGACTACTCTAGTGGGCGTCTGGTGTCGCGAGGCTGCGACGTTATGTAGTGTGTTTCATAATACTCAGCCAAGACACAGAAAGGGAAATCAGCCTCATTGGCTATGAGGGTATCACCCAGGTAAACCAGTGTCGTGATTTAATCAACTCCTCACTTACTATGAGGCCGGGCTGGCAGAGAGTAGATTCATTATATATACAGCGTGTGGCTTCGACAGAGTAATCCCACTTCCTGAGGTACTGGGTGACAAAATATACTCAGTATTTATAGCGAGATTACGACACAGTCAATCCTTCATCTTCCATTAAACGATGGCGACATCATCTCATATTCGATGAGGTCGCGACATCATAAATCCCCACGTACTATGCGGTTAAACGAAGCAAAATCATCTCGTCATATTTTGTGAGGTTGCGACATCATAAATCCCCTCATGATTTGAGGTTAAACCACGGCAAAATCATAACGTCATATTCCCTAAGGTTGAGACATCATCAATCCCCACGTGCTGTGAGGTTACCTACCGCTCCATGATATACGTATTTCACGTGAGGTTCCGACACTCTAATCAACGTTTGTCCTGTGAGCTCACGTCAATCAGTATTATGAACTTCGATGAGTGGGCGAGCCCTCTGAAGTTATAGACTTCCTGCGTCGTCAGCTCCAGGGAACTCAGGATTTTTTGAGGTAACTTTCCACTGCTGTAGAGTTTTACTGTTGAGCAGAAGAGAAGTGGAGGGAGTCTGAGCTTGTGAGACGATCGAACCCCTAGCTATCATGGCCTGACTCTGTTTCAAAAGCAGAGAACTCTCGTTTGAGAGAGAGAGAGAGAGAGAGAGAGAGAGAGAGAGAGAGAGAGAGAGAGAGAGAGAGAGAGAGAGAGAGAGAGAGAGAGAGAGAGAGAGAGAGAGAGAGAGAGAGAGAGAGAGAGAGAGAGAGAGAGAGATGCAAAGGTTTGCTGAATGTGTTAGATGATAGAGTGGCAGATATATGGTGTTTAGGTCGAAGTGGTGTGCGAAGTGAGGAAGTTAGGGAGAATGATTTGGTAAACAGAGAAGAGATAGTAAAAGCTTTGCAGAAGATGAAAGCCGGCAAGGCAGCGGGTTAGGATGGTATTGCAGTAGAATTTAACAAAAAAGGGGGTTACTGTCTTGTTCACTGGTTGGTAAGGATATCTAATGTATATATGACTCATAGTGAGGTGCCTGAGAATTGGCGGAATGAATGCATAGTGCCATTGTACAAAGGCAAAAGGGATAACGGTTAGTGCTCAAATTACAGAGGTATAAGTTTGTTGAGTATTCCTGGGAAATTATATTGAAGGGTATTAATTGAGAGGGTGAAAACATGTACAGAGCATCAGATTGGGGAAGAATAGTATGGTTTCAGAAGTGGCAGAGGATGTGTGGATCAGGTGTTTGTTTTGAAGAATACATGTGAGAAATACTTAGAAAAGCAAATGCATTTGCATGTAGCACTTATGGATCTGGAGAAGGGATATGATAGACTTGATAGAGAAGCTCTGTGGAAGGTATTAAGGATATATGGTGCGGGAGGCAAGTTGTTAGAAGTAGTGAAAAGTAGTTATCAAGGATGTAAGGCATGTTCACGTGTAGGAAGAGAGGAAGATGATCGGTTCTCAGTGAATGTAAGTTTGCGGCAGAGGTGTTTGATGTCTCCATGGGTGTTTGATTTGTTTATGGTTGGGGTTGTTAGTGAGGTGAATGCAAGAGTTTTGGAAAGAGGGTCAAGTATGCAGTCTGTTGTGCATAAGAGAGCTTGGGAAGTGAGTCAGTTGTTGTTCGCTGATGATACAGCGCTGGTCGCTGATTCGTGTGAGAAACTGCAGAACCTGGTGACTGAGTTTGGTGAAGTGTGTGAAAGAAGAAAGCTGAGAGTAAATGTGAATAAAAGCAAGGTTATTAGGCACAGTAGGGTTGAGGGACAAGTCAATTGGGAGGTAAGTTTGAATGGAGAAAAACTGGAGGAAGTGAAGTGTTTTAGATATCTGGGAGTGGATTTCGCAGCGGATGGAACCATGGAAGCGGAAGTGAATCAAAGAGTGGGGGAGGGGGCAAAAGTTCTGGGAGCGTTGAAGAATGTGTGAAAGTCGAGAACATTATCTCGGAAAGCAAAAATGGGTATGTTTGAAGGAATAGTGGTTCCAACAATGTTATATGGTTGCTAGGCGTGGGCTATAGATAGAGTTGTACGGAGGAGGGTGGATGTGCTGGAAATGAGATGTTTGAGGACAATATGTGGTGAGTAGTGGTTTGATCGAGTAAGTAATAATAGGGTAAGAGAGATGTGTGGTAATAAAAAGAGTGTGGTTGAGAGAGCAGAAGAGGGTGTTATGAAATGGTTTGGTCAAATGGAGAGAGTCAGTGAGGAAAGATTGACCAAGAGCATATATGTGTCAGAGGTAGAGGGAACGAGGAGACGTGGGAGACCAAATTTTAGGTGGAAAGTTGGAGTGAAAAAGATTTTGAGTGATCGGGGCCTGAACATGCAAGAGGGTGAAAGGCGTGCAAGGAATAGAGTGATTTGGAACGATGTGGTAAACCGGGGTCGACGTGCTGTCAATGGATTGAACCAGGGCATGTGAAGCGCCTGGGGTAAACCATAGAAAGTTCTGTGCGGCCTGGATGTGGAAAGGGAGCTGTGGTTTCGGTGCATTATTACATGACAGTTAGAGACTGACTGTGAACGAATGGGGCCTTTCTTGTCTTTTCCTAGCGCTACCTGGCACATATGAGGGGGGGAGGGGGTTGTTATTCCATGTGTGGCGGGGTGGCGATAGGAATAAATAAAGGCAGACTGTATGAATTATGTACATGAGCATAT
Source organism: Panulirus ornatus (assembly GCF_036320965.1). Classification (NCBI taxonomy): domain Eukaryota; kingdom Metazoa; phylum Arthropoda; class Malacostraca; order Decapoda; family Palinuridae; genus Panulirus; species Panulirus ornatus. Next base: position 45,932,276 of record NC_092238.1, on the reverse strand, counting down.
ATGTATATGTCTGTGTGTGTATATATATATGTGTACATTGAGATGTATAGGTATGTATATTTGCTTGTGTGGACGTGTATGTATATACATGTGTATGTGGGTGAGTTGGGCCATTCTTTCGTCTGTTTCCTTGCGCAGCCTCTCTAAGGCGGGAGACAGCGACAAAGCAAAATATTAATACAAATAATAATAATAATGATAAGCAAATAATATATATATATTATATATATATATATATATATATATATATATATATATATATATATATATATATATATATATATATATATATATATATATATATATATATATATATATATATATATATATATATATATATATATATATATATATATATATATATATATATATATATATATATGTTAATGTGCTGAGAGGTGCAACTGGAGGGATGTCTGATCATTATCTTGTGGAGGCTAAGGTGAAGATTTGTATGGGTTTTCAGAAAAGAAGAGTGAATGTTGGGGTGAAGAGGGTGGTGAGGGTAAGTGAGCTTGGGAAGGAGACCTATGTAAGGAAGTACCAGGAGAGACTGAGTACAGAATGGAAAAAGGTGAGAACAATGGAAGTAAGGGGAGTGGGGGAGGAATGGGATGTATTTAGGGAATCAGTGATGGATTGCGCAAAAGATGCTTGTGGCATGAGAAGAGTGGGAGGTGGGTTGATTAGAAAGGGTAGTGAGTGGTGGGATGAAGAAGTAAGAGTATTAGTGAAAGAGAAGAGAGAGGCATTTGGACGATTTTTGCAGGGAAAAAATGCAATTGAGTGGGAGATGTACAAAAGAAAGAGACAGGAGGTGAAGAGAAAGGTGCAAGAGGTGAAAAAAAGGGCAAATGAGAGTTGGGGTGAGAGAGTATCATTAAATTTTAGGGAGAATAAAAAGATGTTCTGGAAGGAGGTAAATAAAGTGCGTAAGACAAGGGAGCAAATGGGAACTTCAGTGAAGGGAGCAAATGGGGAGGTGATAACAAGTAGTGGTGATGTGAGAAGGAGATGGAGTGAGTATTTTGAAGGTTTCTTGAATGTGTTTGATGATAGAGTGGCAGATATAGGGTGTTTTGGTCGAGGTGGTGTGCAAAGTGAGAGGGTTAGGGAAAATGATTTGGTAAACAGAGAAGAGGTAGTAAAAGCTTTGCGGAAGATGAAAGCCGGCAAGGCAGCAGGTTTGGATGGTATTGCATTGGAATTTATTAAAAAAGGGGGTGATTGTATTGTTGACTGGTTTGTAAGGTTATTTAATGTATGTATGACTCATGGTGAGGTGCCTGAGGATTGGTGGAATGCGTGCATAGTGCCATTGTACAAAGGCAAAGGGGATAAGAGTGAGTGCTCAAATTACAGAGGTATAAATTTGTAGAGTATTCCTGGTAAATTATATGGGGGGTATTGATTGAGAGGGTGAAGGCACGTACAGAGCATCAGATTGGGGAAGAGCAGTGTGGTTTCAGAAGCGGTAGAGGATGTGTGGATCAGGTGTTTGCTTTGAAGAATGTATGTGAGAAATACTTAGAAAAGCAAATGGATTTGTGTGTAGCATTTATGGATCTGGAGAAGGCATATGATAGAGTTGATAGAGAAGCTCTGTGGAAGGTATTAAGAATATATGGTGTGGGAGGCAAGTTGTTAGAAGCAGTGAAAAGTTTTTATCGAGGATGTAAAGCATGTGTACGTGTAGGAAGAGAGGAAAGTGATTGGTTCTCAGTGAATGTAGGTTTGCGGCAGGGGTGTGTGATGTCTCCATGGTTGTTTAATTTGTTTATGGATGGGGTTGTTAGGGAGGTGAATGCAAGAGTTTTGGAAAGAGGGGCAAGTATGAAGTCTGTTGGGGATGAGAGAGCTTGGGAAGTGAGTCAGTTGTTGTTCGCTGATGATACAGCGCTGGTGGCTGATTCAAGTGAGAAACTGCAGAAGCTGGTGACTGAGTTTGGTAAAGTGTGTGAAAGAAGAAAGTTAAGAGTAAATGTGAATAAGAGCAAGGTTATTTGGTACAGTAAGTTGAGGGTCAAGTCAATTGGGAGGTGAGTTTGAATGGAGAAAAACTGGAGGAAGTGAAGTGTTTTAGATATCTGGGAGTGGATCTGGCAGCGGATGGAACCATGGAAGCGGAAGTGGATCATAGGGTGGGGGAGGGGGCGAAAATTCTGGGAGCCTTGAAGAATGTGTGGAAGTCGAGAACATTATCTCGGAAAGCAAAAATGGGTATGTATGAAGGAATAGTAGTTCCAACAATGTTGTATGGTTGCGAGGCGTGGGCTATGGATAGAGTGGTGCGCAGGAGGATGGATGTGCTGGAAATGAGATGTTTGAGGACAATGTGTGGTGTGAGGTGGTTTGATCGAGTAAGTAACGTAAGGGTAAGAGAGATGTGTGGAAATAAAAAGAGCGTGGTTGAGAGAGCAGAAGAGGGTGTTTTGAAATGGTTTGGGCACATGGAGATAATGAGTGAGGAAAGATTGACCAAGAGGATATATGTGTCGGAGGTGGAGGGAACGAGGAGAAGAGGGAGACCAAATTGGAGGTGGAAAGATGGAGTGAAGAAGATTTTGTGTGATCGGGGCCTGAACATGCAGGAGGGTGAAAGGAGGGCAAGGAATAGAGTGTATTGGAGCGATGTGGTATACCGGGGTTGACGTGCTGTCAGTGGATTGAATCAGGGCATGTGAAGCGTCTGGGGTAAACCATGGAAAGCTGTGTAGGTATGTATATTTGCGTGTGTGGACGTATGTATATACATGTGAATGGGGGAGGGTTGGGCCATTTCTTTCGTCTGTTTCCTTGCGCTACCTCGGAAACGCAGGAGACAGCGGCAAAAAGAAAAAAAAGAAAAAAAAAAATATATATATATATATATATATATATATATATATATATATATATATATATATATATATATATATATATATATATATATATATTTTGCTTTGTCGCTGTCTCCCGCGTTTGCGAGGTAGCACAAGGAAACAGACGAAAGAAGTGGCCCAACCCACCCCCATACACAATGTACACACATACACGCCCACACACACGAAAATATACACACCTATACATCTTATTGTACACATATATATACACACACTGACACATACATATATACCCATGCACACAATTCACAATATATATATATATTAGTATATATATATATATATATATATATATATATATATATATATATATATATATATATATATATATATATATATATATATATATATATATACATATATATACATATATATATATATATATATATATATATATATATATATATATATATATATATATATAAATATGTATATATATATATATATATATATATATATATATATATATATATATATATATATATATATATATATATATATGTATATATATATATATATATATATATATATATATATATATATATATATATATATATATATATATATATATATATATATATATATATATATATATATATATATATATATATATATATATATATATATATACATATATATATATATATATATATATATATATATATATATATATATATATATATATATATATATATATATATATATATATATATATATATATTATATATATATATATATATATATATATATATAGATATATATATAGATATATATATATATATATATATGTACATATATATATATATATATATATATATATATATATATATATATATATATATATATATATATATATATATATATATATTAATATTGTTTATTATTTTTTCATTATACTTGATTGCCAGTTCCCGCGTCAGAAACGTAGCACTTGAAAACAGACGACCCATCCGCTTATATACGTATATGCACATACATATCAATATATACATATACATATATGCTTGCCTTCATCCATATATATATATATATATATATATATATATATATATATATATATATATATATATATATATATATATATATATATATATATATATATATATATATTGGTTAATGAGATGGCCTTGATTAGGGCATTCAGTTGCCCGTGCAATCTCAATTACAATAAAAAATTTCTTATATAGGTATATCTCTTCCACATCTATACTTTCCGTCTCTCTCTCTCTCTCTCTCTCTCTCTCTCTCTCTCTCTCTCTCTCTCTCTCTCTCTCTCTCTCTCTCTCTCTCTCTCCGTGTCTTGTGTACTTCACCTCGCCATCTTACTGGTCACGCATCAAGAGGGTCGTCTGGCCTACGTGTCAAGACCGTGTTCTGGCCTGCCCTCGTATACACCAGCCGGACCCTCTCTCCAGAATGGTTATATTACCCTCCACTGGCCCTTCCTCCCCATTATCTTCCCTTCCACTGGCCCTTCCTCTCCACTATTTTCCCTTCTACTGGCCCTTCTTCTGCACTACTTATCCTTCTACTGGTTCCTGTTAACAATTTCTATCCCACTATTCTCTCTTTCTCTTCATAATGCTCTCTTCTACTCGTTCCTTCTTTGCATAACTCACTCATCCCCGATCCCTTTCCATTCACCTTCTATCCCCTCTTAGATCATGTTCTCCACTATTCTCTCTTCCCTTTGTCCCTTCTCTTCATCATTTGCTCCACTTCACTAGCTCCTCTACTATGTTCTTTTCATGCAGTTCCTGCCCTGCACAATTTCCTCTTCCCTGGCTTCTTTTTCTTCACTATTTAGCCTTTTTCTTCACCTCTTCTTCACTATCGTCCAGCCCAAGAGCCTGTTGTTATTACTATTTATCCCTTCCACTCATCCGTTCTCTTCCATAATTGTTCTGCATATGTCACCACATTCATCATTCATCCGTTGTCCGCTTCTCTCGTAATGACCCTTTCCTTTTGACGTTAGTTCTTTATTCCTGCATTTTTCACAGACACTCTTGTTCTACATGTCTCCACCTTGACAACACATCTACCCCTCAGCAAGCCATCGCCTCTTCTCGCTACCTTCTCATCTTTCATTCTTTCTCGAAAAGTTTGCGTCTCATTATCATCTTTCCCTTCTCACGTGAGTCTTTCCTGGTTCTTATCTCTCCCCGATCTCCCCTATTCGTCTCAAATTAGTTTCTCTTCGTCTTTGTCTCCCATGATCGTTTCTTTCCCCACTCAGTCTCTCCTCCTTTTCTCCTTACCTTTCCATCTTCTCATCGTCGTTCGTTTCTCTGTTCGTCCACTTTTTGGGTTTGCTCTTAATCTTCCACCATAATCTGTCTGTCTATTGATCTACCCTCATTTGGAACCCTCTAATCTTTTCTATTTCCTCTCTTCATCTCTCCCTACTCCTCTCTTCATTATTGCCATCATCCTTCCTCATTACCTTCTTGCCTAATTTTCCTTTTTTTTCTCCTCTTCTGCGGTAACTGTTACCTCTCACTTTTCTCTTGATGTTTCTATTTGTCCCCCTTTTAATACGTTCCATTTCATTCATCATGTATTTCTTCCCTAACTCTCTCTCTCTCTCTCTCTCTCTCTCTCTCTCTCTCTCTCTCTCTCTCTCTCTCTCTCTCTCTCTCTCTCTCTCTCTCTCTCTCTCTCTCTCTCTCTCTCTCTCTCTCTCTTTAATGTGATCCCGGAAGATTTATTTCTCCTACCACAGTTTTCCTCTTTCTAACATAGTGTTCATCTTCCTACCATAGTTTTCCTCTTCTGGATGCCTTACTATTCCTACCACAGTATTTCTTTTCCTACTAGTCTTTATTTTCCTACCACATCCTCCTCCTCTGGATGCCCACACTTCTTACTATCCACCTATGGATGCTCACTCTTCCTACCACAATTCTCCTCCTCAAGATCTGATACTTCCTACCACAGTCTTCCTCTCCTCTGGATACTCACGCTTCCTACCACACTCCTCCTCTTCTGGATGCCCATACTTCCTACCCACAGTCTTCCTCCTAACATTTCCTCCTAACATCTCAAATTTCGCCACCCTCCCGCTCGTCTGATCCTCCTGCTTCCCATGATAGTGTCACACTGATCTTCCTTTTCACTGTTCGTCCTTCTAAAACCCTACTGCTTATCCTATTATTCCCTCTTTCTATCCCCCCATACGTTTCTTTCCCCTTCTCTGCCGCTGTCGCATCGCACACCTCCTCCTCCTTCTCCTCTTTATTCCCTTCCTCCCAGCTCACTCTTCTGTCTCGTGATCCTTCATAGACGTTTACGAGTTTTTTCTTCTCTCTCTCTCTCTCTCTCTCTCTCTCTCTCTCTCTCTCTCTCTCTCTCTCTCTCTCTCTCTCTCTCTCTCTCTCTCTCTCTCTCTCTCTCCGTGTCTTGTGTACTTCATCTCGCCATCTTTCTGGTTACGCATCAAGAGGGTCGTCTGGCCTACGTGTCAAGACCGTGTTCTGGCCTGCCCTCGTATACACCAGCCGGACCCTCTCTCTAGAATGGTTATGTTACCCTCTCTAGCCCTTCCTTCCCACTATCTTCCCTTCCACTGGCCCTTCCTCCCAACTATTTTCCCTTCTACAGGCCCTTCCTCAGAACTATTTCACCTTCTACTGGTTCCTGTTAACAATTTCTTTCCCACTATTCTCTCTTTCTCTTCATAATGCTCTCTTCTAGCTCATTCCTTCTTTAAATAACTCACTCATCCCCGATCCCTTTCCATTCACCTTCTATCCTTCTTAGGTCATGCTCTCCACTATTCTCTCTTCCCTTTGTCCCTTCTCTTCATCATTTGCTCCCCTTCACTAGCTCCTCTACTATGTTCTTTTCCTCCGGTTAATGCACAATTTCCTCTTCCCTGGTTCCTTTTTCTTCACTATTTAATCTTTTTCTTCACTCTTCTTCACTATAGTCCAGTCCAAGAGCCTGTTGTTATGACTATTTATCCCTTCCACTCATCCGTTCTCTTCCATAATTGTTTTGCATATGTCACCACATTCATCATTTATCCGTTGTCCGCTTCTGTCGTAATGACCCTTTTCTTTTGACGTCAGTTCTTTGTTCCTGCATTTTTCACAGACACTCTTGTTCTAGATATCTCCACCTTGACAACACATCTACCCCTCAGCAAGCCATCGCCTCTACTCGCTACCTTCTCATCTTTCATTCTTTCTCGAAAAGTTTGCGTCTCATTATCATCTTTCCCTTCTCACATGAGTCTTTCCTGGTTCTTATCTCTCCCCGATCTCCCCTATTCGTCTCAAATTAGTTTCTCTTCGTCTTTGTCTCCCGTGATCGTTTCTTTCCCCACTCAGTCTCTCCTCCTTTTCTCCTTACCTTTCCATCTTCTCATCGTCGTTCGTTTCTCTGTTCGTCCACCTTTTGGGTTTGCTCTTAATCTTCCACCATAATCTGTCTGTCTATTGATCTACCCTCCTTTGGAACCCTCTAATCTTTTCTATTCCCTCTCTTCATCTCTCCCTTCTCCTGTCTTCAATATTGCCATCATCTTTCCTCTTTACTTTCTTGCCTATTTTTCTTTTTTCCTTCTCTTCTGCAGTAACTGTTTCTATTTTTCCCCCTTTTCATACATTCCATTTCATTCATTATGTATTTCTTCCCCAACTCTCTCTCTCTCTCTCTCTCTCTCTCTCTCTCTCTCTCTCTCTCTCTCTCTCTCTCTCTCTCTCTCTCTCTCTCTCTCTCTCTCTCTCTCTCTCTCTCTCTCTCTCTTAACGTTTCTGATATACTCTAAAAAAAATGTGTAAACATTCTGGGCCCGCAGAAAGCACAAAGGCCAGTTTCCTCTTTCTATACACTCGTCAAAGGCCAACTTTTCACAAGAGATTCTTTTCAGGTATACACTATCTGGCCAAACTATGTGCAGCAGATTTTATATAAGATATTAGTTTAAGCGAGGAAGCAGGGACGCACAAAAGCAAAGCATATATACACGCGAATAGGTAAATACTTGCATTACATGAATATAGTTTATGAAATTTATTACGACTTGAACTGTCAATGTTTGTATGAGAATGATGTAAAGATTTTGTGGTGCTTATCCACGAGTCATGACGTGAATGCATCATCCTCTGTTTGATGAAAAAAAAACTGACGTCAGATTCTTATCTCTCAAAGATCACACTTTACGACGCTTCAACATGATGATACTTCCCCTGAGGCCATGAGTACGACCCTCGAGGTCAAAGACACCACGATACTTGAGGACAATGGTCTGACCATTTGGTATGTTGGTCTGAACCTCACTAACGTCGATATTCACGCCATCGCACCCAAAGATTTTGACGTCATGATTAAGCTTAAGGGTTTATCGTCGTGCTCAGGGATTTTACCTGAGAGCTCGAGGGATTAAGAAGAGTGGGCTACATCAGGTAGTTGTTCACTTCCTATCGCTTCTCATTCCAAATGTACCCAAGATTTTCAGTCGGAAGAAGCATCTGAAACTTTCCTTTTTTATTCTTCTCAATCGGTTCGTTGCCTCTGGTGCCTTTATGCCCAACAATAGTCAAATGGCTATTATTTCATACCTATGAGGAACATCAATACGCTTTTCCGTATCAAACTTCAATGTCGTGAGGATTCAAAGAACGCGCTTCGCCCCAGCTACAGCTAACTCCTTATCAACCAGTTAATGAAACGTCCCCATCAGTTATGAGCAATGTCGAACCAAAGCCTTCCGGGACTGATATATTTACATACATCGACGGAAAATACTTCATTCGTTCGTTACGTTCGCTCCCCTAGTGAGTTGCCCTGGAGAATATCAATAGAGTTTCCAATATCTAATTCCCCCCAGCTGTACTAGCCTGGATGATTCAGGCAGAAATATGGCGTATGTTGTGGGTCTTGGGATTAGAAACTGTGGGGCTTCGAAGGTCTTATACATAAATCGCTGAGCTTTTCTCGACACACGTCGACGTCGGCTCTACTTGAGAAGGTCTTTCTTTCCCTTCACGTGCTATTCTTGTTGATGTTTTCTTGTATCAGGTGATGGTTTTTCCTTCGAGTGTTGAGAGTGAAGTAGCCACCATCATGAGGGAGGCACTCGGGCCTCACAAACCTTGTTGTTCAAGTCGTCTCTCAAAGTCTGTCTGTTATTTAAGGTACAAAGTTAAAGGTCAGGAATGAGGCTGTTGTTTTGTTGTCCTCATTCACAGAAAGTGTCCTCACGAGAATTATTTCCTGGCTATGTCCCCTGAGGATTATGCTTGTCCTCTACAACACACACACACACACACACACACACACACACACACACACACACACACACACACACACACACACACACACAAGTGAAACTTTTACTCCCTACGTCGGAACGCTAGAACATCAAACCTTTCATTTTTTTCCCTAAACTCACCTATGTTTCCCCTCGCCTGGTCTTTCCCCCTATCCAGAGCACACCAGGGATTAGTAAAGAAAAAATAAATAAGAGAAAAGAGCATGCAAAATCCCCCTTGATCTCTCTTACACTCTTACAATAGTCATCTAGAGGAGCTAAGAAGACTCTCTCTCTCTCTCTCTCTCTCTCTCTTTCTCTCTCTCTCTCTCTCTCTCTCTCTCTCTCTCTCTCTCTCTCTCTCTCTCTCTCTCGACAATCGCTTGGACCTCTCAACCAACAGCTTATGAGAAGCTACTGTCACCATCCCCTCCATCCTCACCTCTTACATATCAGAGATCTCTTGTCCCCAGATAGAACTCGCACTATAACCACATCACGCACACCCAACCTTAGTCCTTGGCTTACAAGTAGAGCCTCGTTCCAACCATCGCAAACATCATAAATAACCAATAGACTGGCACGCCAGCGTTTGTGCAAAGACTCCCTGCTTAACTCCACCTCCCGCTGTTATAACCTCACTGTCTTTGTGTGTATTTTCTCTGTACATTTTTAGCCTTCCGCTGCACTGGACGCAAATTATCAAGCCTTCACTTTTTTTTCATTATATAACAGTAGGATCCGTAATACGGGGCCTCCTGCAGCTTCAAGGCTGCCCTTGCAATCGATGGCAAGAACAGGATGGATTTCTTTGGAGTGAGAACTTCCACGACCAAATTGCACTCCCACTGCGTTCAGTGACGTTGATATAAACCTTACCAAAGATGACTTTCCACTCTTGGTGTAATGACGTACAGATGGACTCCGGAACACCGTTTATTATTATCATCAATTATTACCATCAATATCACTAGTAGTAGTATTATCATTATTATTATCATTATCATTATTGTTGTTATTATTATTATTATTATTATTATTATTATTATTATTATTATTATTATTATTATTATTATCATTATCATTGAATCATTATTATTATTATTATTATCATTATTATTATTATTATTATTATTATTATTATTATTATTATTATTATTATTATTATTATCATTATTATTATTATCATTATCATTATTATCATTACCATTATTATCATCATTATTATTATCATTATTATTATTATCATTATTATTATTATTATCATCATTATTATTATTATTATTATTATTATTATTATTATTATTATTATTATTGTTATTATGAATATTGATATCATTATCATTATTATTATTATCAATATTATTATTATTATTATTATTATTATTATTATTATTATTATTATTATTATTATTATCATTATTATTATCATTATTATTATTACTATCATTGTTATTGTTATTATCATCATTATCATTACTATTATCATTATCATATTCTTATTATTGTTATTATTATTTACTTATTTATTTATTATTTTGCTTTGACGCTGTCTCCCGCGTTTGCGAGGTAGCGCAAGGAAACAGACGAAAGAAATGGCCCAACCCACCCCCATACACATGAATATACATACACGTCCACACACGCAAATATACATACCTATACATCTCAATGTACACATATATATATATATATATATACACACACACACACATATACATATATACACATGTACATAATTCATACTGTCTGCCTTAATTTATTCCCATCGCCACCTCGCCACACATGGAATTACATCCCCCTCCTCCCTCATGCGTGCGAGGTAGCGCTAGGAAAAGACAACAAAGGCCCCATTCGTTCACACTCAGTCTCTAGCTGTCATGTAATAATGCCCGAAACCACAGCTCCCTTTCCACATCCAGGCCCCACAGAACTTTCCATAGTTTACACCAGACGCTTCATATGCCATGATTCAATCCATAGACAGCACGTCAACCCCGGTATACCACATCGATCCAATTTATTCCTTGCCCGCCTTTCACCCTCCTGCATGTTAGGCCCCGATCACTCAAAATCTTTTTCACTCCATCTCTCCAACTCCAATTTGGTCTCCCACTTCTCCTCGTTCCCTCCACCTCCGACACATATATCCTCTTGGTCAATCTTTCCTCACTCATTTTCTCCATGTGCCCAAACCATTTCAAAACACCCTCTTCTGCTCTCTCAACCACGCTCTTTTTATTTCCACACATCTCTCTTACCCTTACATTACTTACTCGTTCAAACCACCGCACACCAAATATTGTCCTTAAACATCTCATTTCCAGTACATCCACCCTCCTGCGCACAACTCTATCCATAGCCCACGCCTCGCAACCATACAACATTGTTGGAGCCACTATCCTTCAAACATATCCAAATTTGCTTTCCGAGATAATGTTTTCGACTTCCACACATTCTTCAAGGCTCCCAGGATTTTCGCCCACTCCCCCACCCTATGATTCACTTCCGCTTCCATGGTTCCTTGGTTATTATTATTATTATTATTATTATTATTATTATTATTATTATTATTATTATTATTATTATCATTATTATTATTATTATCATTATTATTATTATTATTATTATTATTATTATTATTATTATTATTATTATTATTATTATTACTATTACCATTATTATCATTGTCATTATTATCATTATTATAATTGTTATTATTATTATTATTATTATTATTATTATTATTATTATTATTATTATTATTATTATTATTATCATTATTATCATTATTATTATCATTATCAATATAATTATTAATATTATTACTATTACCACTATTATCATTATCATCATGAGTATTATTATTATTATAATTATTATCATTATCATCATTACTATCAGTAGTAGTAGTAGTAGAAGTAGTACCATTAGTAGTATTAGCTCAAGTAGAAATAGTAGCACTACCAATACTACTACAAGTTCTGTATGTGACTATTAGTATCATCATGTTATATAATCCACCTCAATCGCCTCCCTAATAGACCTCCGTGGTGTAGTGGTTAGCTTTGCTGACCCTGACGCTTTCACATGCCACCGGGAGTTGAGGCCGTGTAGGTTCGAACCGTTGCCTCGCCAGCCGGACCACAATCAACACAGGTGTTCATCCGTCCCTACTGGCTTTCCGATATATATATATATATATATATATATATATATATATATATATATATATATATATATATATATATATATATATATATATATATATAAAAGTTTTTATCGAGGATGTAAGGCATGTGTACGTGTAGGAAGAGAGGAAAGTGATTGGTTCTCAGTGAATGTAGGTTTGCGGCAGGGGTGTGTGATGTCTCCATGGTTGTTTAATTTGTTTATGGATGGGGTTGTTAGGGAGGTAAATGCAAGAGTTTTGGAAAGAGGGGCAAGTATGAAGTCTGTTGGGGATGAGAGAGCTTGGGAAGTGAGTCAGTTGTTGTTCGCTGATGATACAGCGCTGGTGGCTGATTCATGTGAGAAACTGCAGAAGCTGGTGACTGAGTTTGGTAAAGTGTGTGGAAGAAGAAAGTTAAGAGTAAATGTGAATAAGAGCTAGGTTATTAGGTACAGTAGGGTTGAGGGTCAAGTCAATTGGGAGGTGAGTTTGAATGGAGAAAAACTGGAGGAAGTGAAGTGTTTTAGATATCTGGGAGTGGATCTGGCAGCGGATGGAACCATGGAAGCGGAAGTGGATCATCGGGTGGGGGAGGGGGCGAAAATTCTGGGGGCTTTGAAGAATGTGTGGAAGTCGAGAACATTATCTCGGAAAGCAAAAATGGGTATGTTTGAAGGAATAGTGGTTCCAACAATGTTGTATGGTTGCGAGGCGTGGGCTATGGATAGAGTTGTGCGCAGAAGGATGGATGTGCTGGAAATGAGATGTTTGAGGACAATGTGTGGTGTGAGGTGGTTTGATCGAGTGAGTAACGTAAGGGTAAGAGAGATGTGTGGAAATAAAAAGAGCTTGGTTGAGAGAGCAGAAGAGGGTGTTTTGAAGTGGTTTGGGCACATGGAGAGAATGAGTGAGGAAAGATTGACCAAGAGGATATATGTGTCGGAGGTGGAGGGAACGAGGAGAAGAGGGAGACCAAATTGGAGGTGGAAAGATGGAGTGAAAAAGATTTTGTGTGATCGGGGCCTGAACATGGAGGAGGGTGAAAGGAGGGCAAGGAATAGAGTGAATTGGAGCGATGTGGTATACCGGGGTTGACGTGCTGTCAGTGGATTGAATCAAGGCATGTGAAGCGTCTGGGGTAAACCATGGAAAGCTGTGTAGGTATGTATATTTGCGTGTGTGGACCTATGTATATACATGTGTATGGGGGGGTTGGGCCATTTCTTTCGTCTGTTTCCTTGCGCTACCTCGCAAACGCGGGAGACAGCGACAAAGTATAATAATATATGAATAATATATATATATATATATATATATATATATACATATATATATATATATATATATATATATATATATATATATATATATGTATATATATATATATATATATAAATGCGTGCATAGTGCCATTGTACAAAGGCAAAGGGGATAAGAGTGAGTGCTCAAATTACAGAGGTATAAGTTTGTTGAGTATTCCTGGTAAATTATATGGGAGGGTATTGACTGAGAGGGTGAAGGCATGTACAGAGCATCAGATTGGGGAAGAGCAGTGTGGTTTCAGAAGTGGTAGAGGATGTGTGGATCAGGTGTTTGCTTTGAAGAATGTATGTGAGAAATACTTAGAAAAGCAAATGGATTTGTATGTAGCATTTATGGATCTGGAGAAGGCATATGATAGAGTTGATAGAGATGCTCTGTGGAAGGTATTAAGAATATATGGTGTGGGAGGAAAGTTGTTAGAAGCAGTGAAAAGTTTTTATCGAGGATGTAAGGCATGTGTACGTGTAGGAAGAGAGGAAAGTGATTGGTTCTCAGTGAATGTAGGTTTGCGGCAGGGGTGTGTGATGTCTCCATGGTTGTTTAATTTGTTTATGGATGGGGTTGTTAGGGAGGTAAATGCAAGAGTTTTGGAAAGAGGGGCATGTATGAAGTCTGTTGGGATGAGAGAGCTTGGGAAGTGAGTCAGTTGATGTTCGCTGATGATACAGCGCTGGTGGCTGATTCATGTGAGAAACTGCAGAAGCTGGTGATTGAGTTTGGAAAAGTGTGTGGAAGAAGAAAGTTAAGAGTAAATGTGAATAAGAGCAAGGTTATTAGGTACAGTAGGGTTGAGGGTCAAGTCAAATGGGAGGTGAGTTTGAATGGAGAAAAACTGGAGGAAGTGAAGTGTTTTAGATATCTGGGAGTGGATCTGGCAGCGGATGGAACCATGGAAGCGGAAGTGGATCATAGGGTGGGGGAGGGGGCGAAAATCCTTGGGGCCTTGAAGAATGTGTGGAAGTCGAGAACATTATCTCGGAAAGCAAAAATGGGTATGTTTGAAGGAATAGTGGTTCCAACAATGTTGTATGGTTGCGAGGCGTGGGCTATGGATAGAGTTGTGCGCAGGAGGATGGATGTGCTGGAAATGAGATGTTTGAGGACAATGTGTGGTGTGAGGTGGTTTGATCGAGTGAGTAACGTAAGGGTAAGAGAGATGTGTGGAAATAGAAAGAGCG